>NC_136071.1:1133810542-1134198042 GCF_964261635.1 Lissotriton helveticus | reverse complement strand
CGGGCTTCTTACCCATTTAAAGTTTGAGAATAGGTTGAGATCGTTTCGGCCCCAAAACCTCTAATCATTTGCTTTACCAGATAAAACTTGGGGGCTCCGAGCGCCAGCTATCCTGAGTGAAACTTTGTAATGAACCAGCTACTAGATGGTTCGATTAGTCTTTCGCCCCTATACCGAGGTCGGACGACCGATTTGCTCTTCAGGACCGCTACGGACCTCCACCAGAGTTTCCTCTGGCTTCGCCCTGCCCAGGCATAGTTTACCATCTTTCGGGTCCTATCACGCACGCTCATGCTCCACCTCCCCGACGGAGCGGGCGAGACGGGCCGGTGGTGCGCCCGCCGCTGGAAGTGCGGCGGGTTCCCACCTCAGCCGGCGCGCGCCGGCCCTCACCTTCATTGCACCACAGGGTTTAGCTCGACCCTCCGACTCGCGCACGTGTTAGACACCTTGGTCTCTGTTTCAAAATGGGTCGGGTGGGTAACCGACATCGCCGCAGACACCTGGCGCCCGGCGTGGGCCTCCGCGCCTGGCGGCACGACGCGGTCGGGGCGCACTGAGAACAGTCCGCCCCAGTCGACAGTCGCGCCGGGAGCAGGGGGGCCCGTGCCCCCTTCAACCACCCCGGCGGGCCCCGGGACTGCCTTCCCCCTCTCAGCATGGCTGGACCTCATGGAGGTCTGCCTGAGAAAACTCTGAGAAAAAGGACCATCGGCAAGGGGCTGAGAGGCAGGAGTGTCCCTGGGCCCCTGGGGGCCCCGGAGTGCGGACCCCGGGGCTGCCTTCCCCCTCTCAGCATGGCCGGACCTCACTGAGGTCTGCCTGAGAAAACTCGGAGAAAAAGACCATCGGCAAGGGGCTGAGAGGCAAGAGCGTACCCGGGTGCCCCGGCGGGCGTACCCAGGACTGCCTTCCCCTGATTCAGAATCGCTGGACCTCACGGAGGTCTGACTGACCCTCTCCCTAGTAATCCGGAGGAAAATTACCCCCCTTTCTTGTAATCCGTGCACTCGAGGTGACAGAGGGGACCCAAGGCGAAAAGTATGCGACCTCCTGGAGCCCTCGCTGGGATTCGGGAGGCAAATGGCACCCCATCGGGACTTCCAGGAAAGCCCGGCCATCTGGTCGCCCCATAGGAAAGCATTGAGGGCGACCAGATGGCCGAGGGGATCTGGGCGACCAGATGGCTGAGGGGATCTGGGAGACCAGATGGCCGGGCACGAAAGGGAAGCCATCTGGACACCCTGTGCCCCAACGAAGGAGTGAGCGGGCGGCGGGGCATGGCGGACCGGAGGCCTGGGGCCCCAGCTGAGCCCCAGCCATGGAGGCTGCAAGGGGGCCCCGACAGGCCCTCTGGCCCGGGGCCCGCGCACACCTTGACAAGCAGGGGAGGCCTGCCCGGTCACAACGGAACCCCGTCCCGGGCCTTTGGCAGTGCGGCAGGCCCGGGGACAGGGCCCGAGCACCAGACCCGGGGCTACCAGGCCCGAAGGCGCAGGGGAAGCCTCACCGGGCCCTCCGGACCTTGTCCCGGGCACCCTGCCACGCGGCAGGACCCAGGACAGAGCCCCGGGTGGGGAAGCCGCCCTCCCTGGGGCCATTGGGGGGGGGCCCCGGCCGGAGCTCCTGAACCCAGCCAAGCAAGGGGAGGCTCCCCGGGCACAACGGAACCCCATCCCAGGCCTTTGGCAGTGCGGCAGGCCGGGGGACAGGGCCCAGGGCCGGAGCACTCGGGCCCGGCAGGGCCCCTGGAGCCAGTAAGTGGGCCCCCAGGCCCGGTGGTGCAGGGGACACCTCCCCGGGCCCTCCCGGACCCCGTCCAGGGCATCCTGTCATGCGGCAGGCCCGGGGGCGGACTCGGGGCTGGGGCGGATTCCTGGCCCATCCAGCTGCCGGCTGAGGACTGCTAGGCCGAGAGGGGTTCCAGAGTACCTTGTCCCTAGTATTTCGGAGGAAGGCTACCCCTCTTTCTGGGAACAAGTGCGCACCGCACGGCTCAGGGGACCCAGGGCGCGAACGTACCCGACCTCCTGGAGCCCTGGCAGGGATCTGGGAGGTGAATGGCACCTCATCGGGGACTTCCAGGGAAGCCCGGCCATCTGGTCGCCCCTTTAGGAAGCATTGGGTGCGACCAGATGGCCGAGTGGAAAGGTGCAACCAGATGGCCGGGATCGACATGACGCCAATCTGCCTGCCCCGAGCCTCCATGGGAGGGCTCCCGCCTGCCCTTCCAGGGCTCCGGGGCTGCAGGGCTCGGGGGCCGCAGGGCTCCGAGGCTCCAGCGCTCCGAGGCTCAAGGGCTCCGAGGCTCCAGGGATCCGGGTCTGCAGGGCTCAGGGGGGCTGCAGGGCTCCGGGGCTGCAGGGCTCCGAGGTTACAGGGCTCTGGGGCTGCGGGGCTCCGGGGCTCCGGGGCTGCAGGGCTCCGGGGCTCAGGGGCTGCAGGGCTCTGGGGCGCCAGGGCTCCAGGGCTGCAGCGCTCCCGGGCTCCCGGGCTGCAGGGCTCCGGGGCTGCAGGGCTAAGGGGCTTCAGGGCTCCGGGGCTCCAGGGCTCCCGGCTCCCGGGCTACAGGGCTGCAGGGCTGCAGGGCTCCTGGGCTCCTGGGCTGCAGGGCTGCAGAGCTCCTGGGCCGCAGGGCTCCAGGGCTCCGGTGCCGCAGGGCTCCGTGGCTGCAGGTCTCAGGGGGGCTCTGAAACCACACGCTGGGCCTCAGGCATGAGGAGGACTGCCCGGGACCCATGGAGCCCATCCCGGGTACTTTGCCACGCCGCGGGCTGGAGGAGGGAGCCCCGGACACCTGGGAGGTGTTGCCCGGTCATCGCCCATCTGGTCCCCGGCAGGGAACCGCCAGCCCCGGAAGGGTGTCCGGGCATACCCTTGCCCCTAGTAATCCGGAGGAAGGCTACCCCTCTCTCTGGGAACCCGTGCGTGCCGAGTGACGGAGGGGACTCAGGGTGCCAATGTGCCCGACCTCCTGGAGCCTTGGCTGGGATCCGGGAGGCGAATGGCACCTCATCGGGACTTCCAGGGAAGCACGGCCATCTGGTCGCCCCATTGGGAAGCATTGGGTGCGACCAGATGGCCGAGTGGAAAGGTGCGACCAGATGGCCGGGACTGACATGACACCAATCAGCCTGCCCTGAGCCTCCGCGGGAGGGCTCCCGCCTGCCCTTCCAGGGCTCCGGGGCTGCAGGGCTCGGGGGCCGCAGTGCTCCGAGGTTCCAGGGCTCCAAGGCTCCAGGGATCCGGGGCTGCAGGGCTCCGAGGCTCCAGGGCTCTGGGGCTGCAGGGCTCCGGGGCTGCAGGGCTCCGGGACTCCAGGGCTCGGGGGCTGCAGGGCTCCGGGGGCTGCAGGGCTCCGGGGGCTCCAGGGCTCCACGGCTGGAGGGCTCCAAGGGCTGCAGGGCTCCAGGCTGCAAGGCTACGGGGCGGCAGGGCTCGGGGGCTGCAGGGCTCCGGGGCTCCGGGGCTCCAGGGCTCCCGGGCCCCAGGGCTGGAGGGCTCCTGGGCCGCAGGGCTCCAGGGCTCCGGGGCCGCAGGGCTCAGGGGGCTCTGAAACCCCACGCTGGGCCTCAGGCACGGGGAGGACTGCAGGGAACCGCCAGCCCCGGAAGGGTGTCCGGGCATACCCTTGCCCCTAGTAATCTGGAGGAAGGCTTCCCCTCTTTCTGGGAACCCGTGTGTGCCGAGTGATGGAGGGGACCCAGGCGCCGACGTGCCTGGCCTCCTGGAGCCCTGGCTGGGATCCAGAAGGCGAATGGCACCTCATCGGGACTTTCAGGGAAGCCTGGCCATCTGGTCGCCCCATTGGGAAGCATTGGGTGCGACCAGATGGCCGAGTGGAAAGGTGCGACCAGATGTCCGGGACCGACATGACGCCAATCTGCCTGCCCCGAGCCTCCGCTGGAGGGCTCCCGCCTGCCCTTCCAGGGCTCCGGGACTGCAGGGCTCGGGGGCCCCAGGGCTCCGAGGCTCCAGGGCTCCGAGGCTCCAGGGATCCAGGGCTGCAGGGCTCCCGGGCTGCAGGGCTCCAGTGCTGCAGGACTGCAGGGCTCCGGGGCTCTGGGGCTCCGGGGCTGCAGGGCTCCGTGACTCCAGGGCTCCGGGGCTGCAGGGCTCCGGGGCTGCAGGGCTCCGGGACTCCAGGGCTCGGGGGCTGCAGGGCTCCGGGGCTGCAGGGCTCTGGGGGCTCCAGGGCTCCAGGGCTGCAGGGCTCCTAGCCTGCAGGGCTCCTAGGCTGCAGGGCTACGGGGCTGCAGGCTTCAGGGGCTGCAGGGCTCCGGGGCTCCAGGGCTCCAGGGCTCCCGGGCTCCAGGGCTGCAGGGCTCCCGGGCCGCAGGGCTCCAGGGCTCCGGGGCCGCAGGGCTCAGGGGGGCTCTGAAACCCCACGCTGGGCCTCAGGCACGGGGAGGACTGCCCGGGACCCATGGAACCCGTCCCGGGTACTTTGCCACACCACGGGCTGGAGGAGGGAGCCCCAGACGCCTGGGAGGTGTTGCCCGGTCACCGCCCATCTGGTCCCCGGCAGGGAACCGCCAGCCCCGGAAGGGTGTACGGGCATACCCTTGCCCCTAGTAATCCGGAGGAAGGCTACCCCTCTTTCTGGGAACCCGTGCGTGCCGAGTGACGGAGGGGACCCAGGGCACCAACGTGCCCGACCTCCTGGAGCCCTGGCTGAGATCCGGGAGGCGAATGGCACCTCATCGGGACTTCCAGGGAAGCCCGGCCATCTGGTCGCCCCATTGGGAAGCATTGGGTGCGACCAGATGGCCGAGTAGAAAGGTGCGACCAGATGGCCGGGACCGACATGACGCCAATCTGAGTGCGCCGAGCCTCCGCGGGAGGGCTCCCACCTGCCCTTCCAGGGCTCCGGGGCTGCAGGGCTCGGGGGCCGCAGGGCTCTGAAGCTCCAGTGCTCCGAGGCTCCAGGGATCCAGGGCTGCAGGGCTCCCGGGCTGAAGGGCTCCAGGGCTGCAGGGCTCAAACCAGGCCAGGGAGATCAGGGAGTCTGCCCAGGCACGAGGGACCCCTGTCCCGGGCACACAGACCCTCAGGACGCGCCCCCGTTTTCCACAATTTATTTTCTAAAATTCTGCGTAGTGTGCGTAGTGGCACTAGGCAAACTACGCCCAACCCTACCTAGGATACACAATCCTTTAATTGCCACAGGGACCTTCACAAAAACCTTCATGTCCTTAAATATCAAAATCTCCTCAAAACACCCGGATAACTCTATTCGCCTCCCTTCATACAAGATCAGTGCATGATCCAGTGGTTCTAGGCCACTGTTCATTAAACACTTCCTCGGTCACCATTGTAATTTTGGCCACAGAGTCAACTAAACATCTGACAGATTTATTTCCTGCTAGTACATTGGCATAGGGGTTTATGCGATCTGCAGGATCCTCTGTGCAGGCTTTGTCCCCAATCACCAACACCATACATTGGAGCTCATCTGTATCTTCTCTAAATGAGCACCATATTCATCTTGAACTAAATTAGCCACTACATTGGCACTTTTCTCAGATTGGTTTGATTGACTTTGACACGCTTTTGCAAAGTGTCCTACTTTACCTCATTTTCTGCAAACCACTTTTTTGTCTGGACATTGTTTCCCTGACTTAGAGTGTGGTACATTCCCACATCTAAAACAAACATTTATCTGTTTTAAACAACCATTAACTGTCCCTGAGACGTCCTTATTCATTGCTTACTCTTCTGTAGTTTTTCTACTTTTCATACGCACATTTCTAACTTTATCAGTTTTTTCACTCGAGTTCCTTTACAGAAGATTCTTCAAGGGACAGATTATTTCACCATAAAAGCTGAATGGCTTTGTTAGTGCAATGACAAATTAATTGATCATACACCACTTGTTCTGTGAAGTTTTCAGAATTGCAATCTGTGACTAATCTTCTGAGTAGCAATACATATGAATACATCCCCTCTCCACTAAGCTGTCTCCAAATTGGTAATTTAGCACATCGATGCTAGGTTATACATCAAAACACCTTTCCAACTTCTTGATGGTCTCAGTGTACTCACCTACTGGTTTCTCTTCTATAACTTCAATTTCCAGAAGATGTTGGAATATTGTGCAGCCTTATACCCTAACCAGTGTAGAAGAAGGCATTTATTTCTCTCTGGATGAAACCTCACAGCACCAATTGCCCCAAGATATGTTTGAAATGCATCAAACCTATTCCTCCAACATACAGGTGGTTCACTCAGACATTCTAAAAATGGAGGGAGTGGGTTAACAGACTGCATGTTTAATCCAAAAACCTATAACAGTAGATCACCCTTCATTTTATGTGTAAAAAGCACTGCAGATAATCAATATAATTGCTTGCAAGAACAGAAACAATATTTGCCACTCTTCAATCTTGAACCATAACACTAGTATGTCTATTACTGCTGAGTAATACACAGTGATACACCAGGATTCCCCTGATGATATTATAGTGTGTATCACTATTGAATGTACCCATAGGATACGCTTCAATTCCCTGAAACTGATGTCATATAACAGTAGTGTGTGTGTATCACTGTTGAATAATAAACAATGATACACAACGTTTCCTTGATGCTGTGAGTGTATCCCTTTTGTCTAATAAAGAACTTCAATTCCCTGAAGTTGATAAAATGTATAACTGTGTATGCCTGTTGCTTGTGAACTGTGAAAACAAGAGAACATGCTCCTGTGATGGGTGTGTGATTTTCTTGGGCAGCAGCGGCACCGGGAAAATTCTTAAATGAATACGCTGAAAGACGACCTTCCCTTTGCAGTGTCCCGATAAAATTGAGACCAAAATTGCACATCCAAGATGGCTACCCATTTATGCGTAGTGATGTCAATGCTCGCAAATGTGTGCAGTCTAGTGATGTGCTGGTAAAATCAGACAAAGGCCCTTTATCTCTAAAATTGCTGCCTATGTTGACGTCAGTGGAAGGCGGGCCAATGATTAGTAAGATGGGTGCCATTGCTTACATCACTGGAATGCACAGTGAAACATGGTGAAATGCGCAGATGCCAAAACGATGGTTAAATGCAGGCCAATGATTAGTAATATGGCCGCCGTTGCTGACGTCATTGGAACACACAGTGAAGACTGGTGAAGTATGCAGATTCTAAAACACTTTTTTGGGCAGCGGGGCTTTCTGCATTAAAAGAACACCGACTACTGCGCAAGCTCAGCTGATACAACGAGGAGTTAAAAACGTATAACAGCAGGTCAACAATGGCGGTCACTTGTTGTTATACACCAAACAGCTAGCATGGGTCGTCCTGGTCCTGGCAGCTCCTGCTCCCATTCTCGTTGCTGAAGAAAGTTGTGGTGATCAGGATTGAAACGACAACAGCATACACAAACTCTGGTTGAATTTGAACCTTTATTATGCACAGGAGCCACCATAACACGCGTGTAACTTCAACTGTTTCCAACGACTGACAATCAGCACCTCGCATTCTACTAATGCGTTCAGGCACAGTACTCACACCTGACTATCACACATTGTGTAAACTGAAAGGTCTGGCATTGGCAATTCTTGTTTTGACATTGTTTTAAAAAAAACTTTACTGTTCAGAAAGTTGCCAGCCATCATCAATCTAAAAAAATAAATAGCTAAAGGCAACATTTCTTTGGGCCTCAGAAAAACACACATTACAATAGTACTCCTTGGCACTGACGGGAACTTATTTGTGTGTGGATGTGCTCCTTGTGAAAGAGCAGCATGTATAACTCATAGTGAAGTCAGCCAATGGGTAAAGTGAGCTGACATCTTGCCACTTGATGCATGCTTGAGTGGATGGAAGAACAATGTTAATGACACATCCATAGACTAATGGATGAAATATGGCTGAAAGGTATAACTTTGTTATACACTAATTTTATTAAAATCAAAAGGTCTTGGCTAACACAGACTTTAGAAAGCGAATCAGTCTGGCATTGGGTGCCAGCCTCTTGCCTTTAAGAAAGAAAGAAATAGAGAAATGAAGTGAGCAAGCAAGCAGGAAAGAAAGAAAGAGGAAGGCGAGAAAGAAAGAATGAAAGAAAAAAGAAAGACAGACAGTTATGATTGAAAAGATAGAGAACAATAATGAACTTATTTTTCAGAATTCATGTGAGCTGCTATTTGTATTACCGTTGTCTTTCAAAAGGCCCTGTTCGCCACAAGTTTTTCAAACTAGTCACAGATTTGGTGCACTATTGTTATTGCAGCGTGCAGATTTTCATACAGACTGACACAAAGAATTCTGCCCATTCATAGAATACACGGCACTATAAGGACATTACAGATTAGGATAGTTTGCACCTAATCTGCCCACTGAGCTATCTCTGCAGCACACTCAGATATTGAAGCGTTCAGATGGCATATAAAATTACACTTCATTGCATGCATAGTAAAAAGAGAATACATTAATACAGGTCAATTTCAAATGGACACAATGTTATGTGGTGTAAAATAGCAACAGTCAGGTAAACAAAGGCCACTGCAAAATGTATTGACACCAGCATTGGCAGGAGACAGGAACTGATAGAGCTGGAGTGTGTCCTCTACTCACAATTAGTAATAAAAAGTGCCCTGCTATCATTTCAAGCTCTACAAAGAAATGTTACACTAAAGTAATAATAAAGTAAAAATAAAAACACTGGCACTATAGGGAACTACCTTGTGTGTGAATGTGCTCCTTGTGAAAGGGCTAAATGCAATTTGGCCAGTGGCTGAAGTAGGCTGGCCCACTGGTACATGCTGTATGCTGCAGCAGGGGGAAGTAAAATGTGAATGACACAACAACAGACTAAATACAGCAGACCAAATAATTAAGACTGAAAGCTCCTTTGAGTAAGTATATTATACATATATTTTTAGTAAAATCAAAAAGTCTTCTCTCACACCAGATCTAATGAGCCTCATGAATGGAGGTGGGACTGAAGGAGGACGTAATGGAAAATTGACTGTTTTACAAAACAGAAACGTTTTAGGAGCTTTCCTGCTGCATACAGGGTCTGCCCGGATGACCCAAATTCTGACATGGCAGGCTAGGATAGCTTTGTTTTTGGCACTCAAAAGATTTACTGCCAAACCACTGGACTCTGATGTCATTACCTCAGAAAGTTGTTTTAGTCTTAAATATTGTCTTTCGCTGGGGTACTGCTCCACTGGTCTTAGAGCAGGGGAAAGGAAAAATAAAAAGATAATAAATACACTATCATTTTATTTTTCACTACAGGCCTAGGTTGGGGCTGGGAGGGGCGGGGCTATGGTCACGGGGGAGTTGTTCGCACTCCCTAAGTTCACACTTTGTAAGTTCCCCACTAGGCTGCATTACACAGCCTGGCGAGGAACATGCCCAGGCTCCCATTACTTTACTGAGCGCCGCATCATGGCACTCAGACCAATCACAATGCTGCATTGCAGCATTTGTTTGGCTTAGGGGAGGGAGCCTGTGTCCTTCCTGCTTTCACCAAAGATGAGGAGAAGTCAGTGGAGGAAGGGACTGAAGCGGAGGAGAGACAGCAGGCGGCACATTGTAAGTGTTTTTTTTGTCCCCCACAAGGCCTCCCCTGCCCCCTTTCCCTGTAAGACGCAAGTGGTCTTTTGTGACATTAATGTTAATTCAGTGCACTCAGGTAGTCTGGCTACATGCCCCTGTAAGACTTTTGTAAATTATAGAGACTATGGGCCAGATGTAGGTAGGCTTTTACCGGTCGGTAACGGCCGAATTCGGCCGTTACCGACCGGTAAAAGGCATTTGAGATGTAGGGGGCAGAATCGGTAAATTTACCGTTCTGTAAATTTACCGATAGGTAATTTTACAGAATCTGTAAATATACCGGTCGGTAAATTTACTGACCGGTATATTTACAGAATCTGTAAAATCGATATGTAGGTGGGACTCTTATGAGTCCCACAAGGCCTTAGAAATCGGTATTTTACCATCAAATTCAATTTGATGGTGAAATACCGATTCAGGTGTGCATGCAAATGTGCGCATGCACACCTGTGCCATATGACAGGCAGACCTGCCCTTAGGGCAGGTATGCCTGCCATATGGCCCCCGAACCTTTTTTGGGGGTGCTAGAGGGTGTCAAAGTGACACCCCCTGCACCCTTGCCAAAAATCTGTATTTACCGATCGGTAAATACCGACCTTTAATGCCCCATTCATTCCTATGGGCTTCAAAGCCCATAGGAATGAATGGAGCATTACAGGTCGGTATTTACCGATTCGGTAAATACCGACTTTTACCGATTCGGTAAATAAACATCTGGATTTCCCTACATCTCCCCCCTTCATATTTACCGACTTTTAAATACCGAATCGGTAAAATTCGGTATTTAAGGGTCGGTAAATATGCTTTACCTACATCTAGCCCTTAGACTGTTAAAGATGTTCAAGGAGAAAATACATAGGGCCAGATGTAGGTAAATCCTATTTACCGATTCATAAATACCGAATTTTACAGATTCGGTATTTATGAATCAGTAAATATGAAGGTGGGAGATGTAGGTAATTCTTAAATTTGAATTACCGAATCAGTAACATTCGGTATTTACAGATTCGGTAAATACCGAATCGGTATTGCCCATTGATTCCTATGGGCCTTGAAGCCCATAGGAATCAATGGGCAATACCGATTCGGTATTTACCAAATCGGTAAATACCGAATCCTGCAAGGGTGCAGGGGGTGTCACTTTGACACCCTCTAGCACCCCAAATACAGGCATGTGTGCCATGTGACACACAGACATGCCCTTAGGGCATGTCTGTGTGTCACATGGCACAGGTGTGCATGCACAGATGTGCATGCACACCTGAATTCGGTATGTTACCACCCAATAGGATTGGGTGGTAAAACACCGACTCTTAAGGGCCTGTGGCACTCTCAGGAGTGTCACCTACATGTGGAATTACCGAATCGGTAAAATTACCGATTCGGTATTTTACAGAATCGGTAATTTTACCGATTCGGTAAATTTACCGATTCTGTAAAATACTGGTCCCTACATGCCGAATCCTAAATACCGGTCGGTAACGGCCGAAATCGTCCGTTACCGACCGGTATTTCCTCTCCTACATCTGGCCCATAATGCTTACTGCAAATTTTTCCTTATTGGATTGAGAATATATGAACTTTCAAAAATGCCTGATTGCTAATTAATGATAAGTTCACAGTTAGTTTTCATCTGAGATCTCACAGAAGATCCCACAGAAGTCCAAGTTTGAGATTACTGTAACCAAAATAAGTCCTACCATTTGCTAAGAGCTGGAAAATGGAGCATCTGAAAGACATTCCAGTGCTTACATTGAGCACTTCATTTCACAAGTTTCAGCAAAGCGTGCACCAAAATGCCTCCACAACTTACCAGGTCACCCGTGAAACTTGGCCAAAGAAGCCGGATTATTATTTGGCGAGAATTGTTAAAAAACCATGAACCATTTAGGTTTTTATTGAGGCTATTCTCATGCTGTCAGTATGATAGGAGCAATGGTTATTTCTAAGTCAATATATGGAGTACATGAAAGTTAATAAATGACCTAGTAAACCAAGTAGCATAGTAGCATAGTAGAATAGAGCCAAAAATATATGGTCATGGGGTAGGTTGGCTCAGATACACCAAAGATCCACTTCAAACAAAATGTAAAGCACACACTTACTTTCTTAATCTTAAATTATTGACCATATCACAAATCATGAACTCTAACTCAGAAAGTGAAATACCTGTAACTTCGCAGAAACCTTCCTTCATCCTACTGCAATGTGATGCAAAGGACTTGCAGACTCGTACTTGTTATGCA
The DNA here is from genome assembly GCF_964261635.1 of Lissotriton helveticus. Lineage (NCBI taxonomy): Eukaryota > Metazoa > Chordata > Amphibia > Caudata > Salamandridae > Lissotriton > Lissotriton helveticus. Next base: position 1,134,186,237 of record NC_136071.1, on the reverse strand, counting down.
GTAAAATTACTGAGCAAACCCATAACCAGAACATATATATCATTAATAGTTGGAATGAAGTCTTGCAGTCCATCAGTAACTTATCCAGCTGATGAGGGGTACAATTTGAATTCTTATACTTGTAAAGGAGCTTTTGTTGGAGTGAAACTGAAGACTTTTCAGCTGGTCAGGGTGTGACCTTTGCCTGCAAACAGCACTTGGACACTGATCTAGAAGCATGGCCGAGGTGAACATAGTATAGCCTGCCTATACATCCCCCACATCTTGTGCTTTGTGACAGAAGCATAAACTCTCTAATTTCAGTACTCAACCAGAGAGTGGAAAATTCTCCCATAACGTTAACATTATTGACCCTGGCTGGAAGGAGGAGTACTTGTAGCTGATCACCGCCTGTTGTTGTTGCCCAAGGCTTGGACTAAGGATTTCTGCCACTGCTTGCCGGACCCGCTGCGCGGGTCCCGCTTCGCCCTCCGTGGACATTGCCTGCATTCGGACCACTTCTGAGGCATTGTGGGTAGGAGAGGCGAGGGTGAAATTGGCAGTAGGGCTGCGAGCGATATTACAGGGACTCCATCTCCCAGGAGTCCCTGTAGGACCAATTAACTCCACCTGGTCCGCTCTCCCTGCCTGCCCCGCCCCCAGACCACTCCTTCTCCCTTTATAGCAGACAGAGCTTACCGCTGCGCGGGAGCGCGCGGGAGCATCCCGGGAGAAGCCCGGGACAAGGGCGGGCCGTTTGTGGCCGTCAGGGGCTGCAGGAGGCTGGGCTGGGCCCACTCTCTAACATCTGGCTCTGATTTTTGTTAGGACCTCATCTCGCCTTGTTGTTGTGACCTGCCTTCCTTGTTTTAAGTTATAAAAATTGTTACTATCATAAGCAAACTATATTGACGTGCCTCCTCGTGCTGGGGTTTACTGTGATATCGTTTGACATTACTATAGTTAGCCTGCTTAAACATGTCCTCGCTTTCACCAAACCCCTTACCTTCTACGGTAGGGGGTCGCAATATTAGGCCCATTAGACAAATACTTCCGTAGGGCCACCAGTGAGCTTGAAAGAGAAATTGCCCTAGCTGAGAGACGTGCTGAGCGCAGGTTATCTGTGGAACTCCTCAAACACCTTCCAGAGAAGCAGCCGTCCTTGAGCCTTCCGGCGCCGGCCCTTCTTTCAGCTTGGGCAATCGACCCTGTACCTAATGTCCGCCCACTCTTGGATGAATCACCGCTAGTTGCCCTGAAGCCTAGCACTGTTAGGGTGGAGTGTGTGACTGATTCCGTCCCATTTATTGAGGATGAAAGTCTGGCCGTAGGGCCTGCTAATGTTCCAGTCCACATTCCTGCCCCTAACACTACTCTTAGCCAAGGGAAACCCCTTCTTCCTCCAGTGCTGCTGCCACGGGTAGTAGCCAGAATGGCCCACACTAAAAGGAAAAGACTTGCTAGCCCCCATAAAGGATACCATCCCAACCCCCATAGGAAGATTAGGAAACTGGGTACTAGGGTGGGAGCGAATCAAAAAATTGAAGGGGCGGGCGCAGTTTGCTCACAGGATGACAGGGGGGGTGTGTCCCTTGGTGTGTTACCAGCTAAACCATGTGTTGCTTTGCCTATGGTCTCCCCTGTCCTTACACACTCCAAGATTCCCCTGATTGATCAGATTGAGAAGATGATGAAATCCTTACTGTCTCCTGTTGTAGAAAGGGTTAAAAGGTTGGCGGAGCGATTAGATTCCTTTGAACAAGTGACTTTGGATAATTTTTTCTCCACCAAATCCTTAATTAAATTACATTCTAGGATCAGGGATGGAGAAACAGGGGGGGGAGTGTCTGCTAGGTCTTCCTTTGTCAACCCACAGGATTTACCAAATGCAATTGGAACGGTCGAGGGGCCGCCAATGGTAGAGGCACAAAATCTATTTGTTGCCTCTGCCATTGGGGGCGACCTGATCCATGGGCCGGCAACGGGTAATACCACCAAACACCCGGATCTTCCAAGGGCTCCAATTGCCGACCCTAAGAAGCCCGTACGTTCTGAGGCCTTTGGTAAAAAGGGCGCTGCTAACACTAGAAACTCGGGTACCGGTAAGGCTCCCGAGCTTGCCCCATCTAGAAGAACCAGTTCTATTCCTTCCCATATTATCCTCCCTGATGTACCCCCCCCCCCCCAAAGAGGTCTCTAGAATACCGCCCATGAATCTGCCCCCTGATTGCCACCCTTACGTTGCTGTTCTCACCAACGTACCACCCATGTTCGCTGGGCAGTTAGAATCCTACCAGACGTTAAAAAATAAAACTATGCGCTGGCTAAGGATAAATAGACCCCTGCCCAGGGAAATAGATGGGCTGATTCTGGGTGTTAGAAGGGTAGGGTTGGTGGGGCACGGACATAAGCGCTTTGAGGGGGACTGTGTGGTGGTAAACTTCATGGATGATAGGGTTGCCCAGCTAATTTGTAATCAGAACCTAGGGATTGGTGGTGCCGGCATTGGAGTTGTAGATTTGTCCTACTTTTACCCGAGATCAGTAGCCAACTTTTATAGTAGGAACCCGGTTGGCAGAGGGAGGTGTAACTTTACCTCACCCGGGAAGGCCTTCTTCCCCATGGCTTACCAGCCAGTTGCATGGCAAGGGTCATACGGGAGGTTGCCAGGATACTGATATGAAACCCCCCTCGGGTTGGTTCCCCCGTCCCCGGACTCGGGACCCTCGACAGAGTCTCACGTGTTGGAGACCCCTAATACCAGTCTGATATCCTCCCTAGTTGTCTGTAGTCCTCAAGTATGTGATAGCCACCAGGGTGCTGTGACAACGCAAGAAGCTAGCTCACCTCTGATACCCCTGGATGGGGAGTGGGTCCCCAACCTTGCACCTTATAGCGAGCCAGCTGTGGCGGATCTAGTCTTAAGGATTCTCAGCTGGAACGTTGCGGGCATCTTGAGGAACCTGGCTGTGCCAGAATGGAATACCTTTGTGGAGGGCTACACTATTTGTATATTCCAAGAAACCTGGAGTAGGGAGCCTCTCTGCAAGGTAGGCTATTTGTCTTTTTTATTACCAGCACTGCCTTCTCCTTCCGGGAAGGGACGCCCCTCAGGAGGCCTCCTCATATGGGTTGCCATCTCACTTGGATGTCAAGCTACTCAGCTAGTGTCAAATTCCTCTGACCTTCTGAGTATATCACTTAAGGGACCTAGGAGAGGGCCGAACCTTGATATTCACAACATTTATGCTAGGAGTACGATGGGAGGGTCGTGCTCGTCCACAGTTACAGAGTTGGAATTTCTGCTTAGGCAGAGTACCAGTAGTTCTCATGTCCTGGTCGCTGGGGATCTCATTTGTACTTTTGAGCCCCTTGGACTGGAGGACACTTTGGGGACTGTCGATGAAGATACTAGGAGAGGAATACCTGTTCTAACTTTACCTCCCATTAGAAGGTGGTCCCAAGTGGCGGTCCAAATTTACTCCCTAAATATAGAATTTGGCCTTAGGGCGGTGAATGGGAGGACGACCTCGGATTTATCTGGAGCGCATACTTACAATAGGGTGGATCATACGTCCAGGATAGACTACATCCTACTTGATGTAAAACTCTGGGGTTACCTACAGGATATGGAGGTTCTCCCCTCGGTCGAGAGCGACCACAATCCCCTATCTCTTGCCCTCCGTCCCTTGTGGAAGGGGAGCTTGGGGGTGCCTAGATCCCAGCTGGCGTCTGCCCATCAGGAAGTATATCCTTCCAACTGTGGTAGACGCCTAAAGTGGAGTAAACTCAGTATGGATGAAAAGAAAGGGTCAGCTATTGCGGCTCTTTTAGACACTGCACAGTCCCAACTGGACTCAATGTTCCCCCAGTCCGAGGGAGTCTCAGTGCTATTTTGCGACACCATCAAGGCTCTGAGCGAGCTCTTTCTTCTCCCATGTAAAGCATCCCGAGAATAGGCTGAACTCACACGGTTGGTAAACCCAAAAATGTAGGGAGAAGAAACACTCATTGATATGTGCTGTTAAAAGCAAATCCTTGGCTGCCATAAGATCGGCAAGGAAAGAGTACTTGCAGATCACTTCTGCAGCCAAGAGAGAATGGGAGGACAGGTTCTGGTCGGATCTTAGGAAAGCAAGCGCAGACAGGGATGCCAGAAGTTTCTGGAACCTTATAAGATCTAGGGATAGGCCAGATAGCACCTTGATTACGTGCAACATCCCTGCCCAGAGCTGGTTCAACCATTTCTCGTCTCTCTACACATCCACTGAGCCAATCATTCTTTCCACACTTTCTCTGGCTGTTTGCCCTTTGGGCCCAGAGTTTGTTCCCTTCATGGCTAGAGAGGTGGAGGATGTAATCAAGTCTTTGGTGCCCTTGAAAGCAGGTGGGCCCGATGGGATACCGGGCGACCTATTACGGGTAAATCCTAAGGTTTGGGGGAAGTTTGTTTCATCCCTGCTAAATGCCATTAGTGAAGGTGCGCCAGTACCGGAATCCTGGAAGGGGGCAGAGGTTGTCCCGATATTCAAAAAAGGGTGTCGGGACAACCCTGCCAACTACAGGCCTATTAGTCTGATTGACTCCTCCCAAAAAGTGGCAGGGAAGGTGATTCTGGGAAGGATACTCCAGTGGGTAGATGACAACCATGTTCTGTCAGACCTCCAGGCCGGATTCCGTTCTGGCACTGGGACCATTGAACAGGCCTTCAGATTGGCTCTTCTATACTGGAAGGTGGTGGTGCTGGGCGGGGGCAGTCTTTATTTGGCCTTTATAGACCTGCCTTCGACCTGGTTCCCAGAGAGAAGTTGTGGAGGGTCCTGTTAGATCTGGGGTTGCCCGTCTATATTCTTTCCCTCTTGGTAAAATTACACTCCGGTAATTTTGCGCAGATTCGTTGGGGTACGAAGGGTGAAAAAACCAATAGGATCCCCGTGGGTAGGGGTGTCCGTCAGGGATGCGTGTTAGCTCCCACCCTGTTTTCTCTTTATGTAAACGGTGTGGTTGAGCATTTGTCAGGAATCCACTCGGACGCTCCATCCCTGGCGGGCAAACGGATCCCAACACTGCTTTTCGCAGATGATACCCTTCTTATCTCAAAGTCCCCTATGGGGCTGCAGAGCCTGTTGAACAGTTTCCAGGAGTTTTGTCGGATGAGGGGGTTGGTAATCAATACTGATAAAACTAAGGGGCATATTACCAACAACTAGCGATAATTTTTGTCTCTAACTTGTTTAGAGACAAAAATTATCGCCGCACATCGGCGATTTTTATCGCAGATAAACCTTCTATTAGCAAGGTTTATCACAAATGCGATAAAAAACGGCCGCAATGCATGAATATCGCTGAAAAGTCAGCGATATTCATGCATTATCGAGCAAATGCTCTTAGCCATGTTATCCACCTCCCATTGGATAACATGGTGAAGAACTGCTCAGGGCAGGTGTTAGCTTTTGGAGATATTGGCGCTTAGCGCGAATATCTCCAAAAGTTGGTAATAGGAGATAGCGATGTTAGCGACTGTTTCCAGTCGCTAACATCTTGGCACGCCCACTTTGCATGTCATTAGTGATAAATATCACTGACATGCAAAGCGGGGCCCAAGATGGTCGCTATCTCCTATTAGCTGTCACTAACTGGTGTTAGCGACAGCTTGGTAATAGGGAGATAATTTTATCTCCACTTTCTTGGCTTTTAAAGCCAAAAAAGCGGAGATAAACCCCCTTGATAATATGCCCCTAAGTTCTTGGTTATGAATCCCCCAAAGAAACTTGGACATCCCCCGGCTTTGAATTCCGATCTATTGGAGAGGTTGTCTGAATTCGACTACCTGGGTATTCGCCTTAACGATTCCTTTACTTGGAATCCACACATCCAAAAAATACTTCTGGGTCACAAAAGGGTGGGAGGCACTCTACTTAAGGAACAACGATCCTCCACAAGTAAACCCATAGCCCCTGTAGGGGAAATGTATAGAGCCAGAGGGGATAGTGCTGCACTATATGGGGCGAAGCTGTGGGGTACCTGCAACCTGGATGTCGTAGCAAGATCGGAGAGCAAATTTTTGAAAGATCTGATGGCTCTCCCTTGGAGTACACCCACTGTACCAGTGCTACTGGATCTAGGTTGCAGATCCATTAAAGATCAAGCACAGCTCCGCCCTTTGCTCCTCTGGGCCCGGTTGTGGCGAGTGCCCGAACTAGCCTCTTACGCGGAAGCATTAGCAGAGGTTATGGCCATGATAGGTTGGTCTAGGATCATGGTTGCGTAAGATCATTTGGATGCTTCCCTTGGACACTCAGAAAACCGTGGTCCAGGCTCTTATTACCTCTAGACTGGACTACGGGAACATCCTTCTTCTGGGAGCCTGTAAAGAGGTGACGCGTAAATTGCAGACAGTCCAGAACATGGCTGCGCGACTACTCTGCAAATTACCTAATACTTCCCCTACCTCCAACTCCCTTCGCACCCTGCACTGGCTCCGAATTGAAAACCGGACAAAATTTAAGGCCCTCTGCATCATTCACAGAATAAATTCTGGTCTAGCTCCACCTTATCTCAATTCCTTGGTACAACAATACTGTCCCTCTCGTAATTTACGATCTTCTAACCAACACTTACTTTCAGTTCCTAGAATAACAAAAGCCAGAGTGGGTGGCCGCTCTTTCGCCTGGCTTGCCCCCTCACTCTGGAACTCTCTTCCCCTCCAGTTACGAACTGAACCCAACTACCTTAGGTTTCGCAGACAGGTAAAAACTTGGTTATTCAACATCTAACAGTTCTCTTCTGACTCTTCCCTCTCACCTTTTGGTTTTAGCGCCGGGAAACCTACGGGTAGCTGAGCGCTTTATAAACTTAATTATAATAATAATAATAGGATCAAATGGCTGAGAGATGTTAAACGGCTATTAGTGGAGATAGGGTTAGCTGACGCTTGGGCAGCGAGATCCGCCCCACCCAAAGCTATGATCAAAAAGTTGTACTGGAACTGGGTCTCATCTAAATTACATTCAGACCCATGACAGTGCAACTCCACTGTAGCTTTCGTGAGGATCAAAGACGTGGTGGCCTATGAACCCTACCTAGATATTATCTCCATCCCTTTTGACCGCACTTTGTACTTTAAGTTCAGAGTGGGGACTCTCCCAGTGGGTGAAACAGTTGCCCGCTGGAAAATGCCCTACCAATCGTCTCCGTTCTGTGCGTGTTGTCCCACCCGTGTAGAGTCGGTAGCCCACATTCTTTTTGAATGTCCGGGCTACCGTGCCGCGAGGAGCCGGTGGCTCAAACCCCTTTGCAGACTCCTAGGTACCCGTCAACATTTAGTGGCGATGCGGATTTTAATGTCTGACACTTCTACTGTGATTGTATTTGCTGTGTCAAAATTTTTAAAATGGTCTTGGTTGATTCGGGTAAGAAAGCTTTCTCTATCAATTTAATCCTGTTTTAACTGTATTGTACCAATACCGTACAAGTCAGAGGCCACCGAAGTCATCTGCGGCGTCCCTCAAGGATCCTCGTTGAGTCCCACCCTCTTCAACGTCTACATGAGCCCCCTCGCGGCCATCGCACGCCAACACAACCTCAACATAATCTCCTACGCCGACGACACCCAACTGATCCTCTCCCTGACCAACGACCCCACCGCCGCCAGAGCCAACCTGCACGAAGGGATGAGAGAGGTAGCCGAGTGGATGACGACCAGCCGCCTGAAACTGAACTCAGACAAGACGGAGGTCCTCATCCTGGGCTCCTCGCCCTCCGCCTGGGACGACTCCTGGTGGCCCCCGCCCTGGGCACCGCACCCGAACCGACAAACCACGCACGCAACCTGGGCTTCATCCTGGACTCCTCCCTCTCCATGACCAGACAAGTCAACGCCGTCTCCTCGTCGTGCTTCAACATCCTGCGCATGCTACGGAAGATCTTCTGGTGGATCCCCACCGAGACCAGGAAGACTGTCACCCAGGCCCTCGTCACCAGCCGACTGGACTACGGCAACGCCCTCTACGCCGGAACCACTGCCAAACTCCAGAAGAGACTCCAGCGGATCCAGAACGCCTCAGCCAGACTCATCCTCGACATCCCACGAAACAGCCACATCTCCGGACACCTGAGAGACCTGCACTGGCTCCCCGTCAACAAAAGAATCACCTTCCGCCTCCTCACCCACGCACACAAAGCCATACACGACCAAGGCCCGAGCTACCTCAACAACCGGATCAACTTCTACGCTCCCAAGCGCCACCTCAGATCAACCAGCCACGCCCTCGCCGCCGTCCCCCGCATCCGAAGAGCGACAACAGGAGGAAGGTCCTTCTCCTACCTGGCCGCCAAGACCTGGAACACCCTTCCGACCGACCTGCGCCTGACCCAAGACCACCTCTCCTTCAGGAAGAAGCTCAAGACCTGGCTGTTCGAGCAGTAAAGGCACCCCCCCCTCCTAGCGCCTTGAGACCCTACGGGTGAGTAGTGCGCTCTATAAATGTACGGATTGATTGATTGATTGATTGTACACTTTCTTGGGTTTTAAGCTTTTGTATGTAATTAGAATGTGATTGCTTTCCATGTTGCATTTTTGTATTCTTTGTACACGCTTTTATGGTATTTTTATATCGAAATAAAGCCTATCAATCTATCAAAACCCTTAATGATTGCATGGAGCTGCAACCATATGAAGGGAAATGTCATCCTCCTGTGACATGTTACACCAAATATTAAGGGCTGTTATATTAATTGGATATTGAAGTGATCCGACCATGCCCCTGCAAATCATGTGTTCACCTATTCACTTGAAGAAGCTATGCAACACACTGTAGAAAGGGAGACAAATATTTTCACAGAATTTCCTTAAAGGAATAAAAAGATATCCTTACATTGGGGCCTTATATTGGAGCTGGACCCTGCTGAGAAGTGGGCTGACACACTTACACTGCCAGATTCTGATATCCTATGCAACCACACTATCATGAACACCCACACACGTGATGCCAACTTGTGACCATGTGAGCGGTGCTCCACAAGGTTTTCTGCCACCATTATGACACCCTCATCCAAAGCACTAAGGCTCTCTCAACTTCACATCCTGCAGGCTTGAGTCTGACCTGTCACCCTGTGAGCAGAACCCCTTGAGTTGGCTCTACGCCACTGTGAGCCCCTCCAGCCTGATCTAAGTGACTAGCAGACCTATCCATCAACCAAAAGTGGTGAATGTGTTGCCCCTCTCTGGCATGCTCTGACCATCATCAAAATAACGATAATTTGCATATGGCCATGTCTGAACTGGGGTGGCTTGGTGAGCAAAATAACGATGGATTAAACCCAGATCTGTGACTGGGGGTGAATGTTTTGTCATTGAGCAACATTCCGTCCATCATCTTGTGTGTTTTGCTGTTCACCCTATGTGGACAGGGTATGCCCAGACGAGGGTCCCGTGCTCACTACGCCACTGGAGTCAAGCTATCCTGGCTGATGAAGGCTGATAGCCGGAAACCGGTCCTAGGATGCTTGATTCCGTTCCAGGGAAGACATGGCTTGGCAGTTCGGTCTGGACTGTTCCCATGAGGCACAGGGTCAAGACTGATTTGCATATGGCCATGTCTGAACTGGGGTGGCTTGGTGAGCAAAATAATGATGGATTAAACCCAGATCTGTGCCTGGGGTGAATGTTTTGCCATTGAGCAAAATTTCGTCCGTCATCCTGTGTGTTTTGCATCATCAAGACCAGCGTGACTCCTGTGAAGATGCAGTCTGGGATGTTACTGAAAACTACAACTATTAAAGCGGTATAGGTAAATGAAGGGCTCTTACTACTGAAGGCTGCACCTACAAAGAAACTTGAACAAACTGCAGTAGGTCTTCACAACTCTGGGTCCCTCACCTCTACATGAATCAGTAACCCAGATTTCATAGACCTTGAACACTCATAAAACATTCTGAACAATGGTAGTGATAGAGCGCGCGGGTCACCCGACCAATAATTTCGCCACTTCCGGCTTCGGGCCCATATATTTCAAATCACCATATACATTGATCGGATGACCTCACGGTCTACTATCAATAATTTGTGAGTTCCTTTCGTTATTCTCTAAAGTACCCGACTTACCATCCACCGATGCAGGTACCTATGACCACAATGGATCAGGGAGCTAGTTGTAAAAGGAAAGGCAGCAAAATACAAACCCAACAAATAACATTCAAACTCCTTGTAAAATGACCACGGACAACTGGAAGTTTTAAAATCTTTATCTAATTTAGTAAAATTCAGAGAGGATCAAATTCACAGTAATTAAGCAATCGATAAACAGAATAACATAAAGTACACAGCTAAATAGTAAATAAGTCAGTGCAACCATTTACAAGCTAATGGAACCAGGGCACATTAAAAGTGAAGGACCAGAAATCAGAACGTTTAAGATGAATCACTAAAGATGGGATAGTCTTTGATTAGGACTAGTATTCTGAAATTATTTCAAGGGAATGAGACAGGATTTCGGGACATATATATATCTATAGGAGAGACTATGAAGAAAAATCACGCTATGCATCAAGGCAAAAGTTCTTTAGACAGTTTAAGTAAGGATGTTCTAGACCATATCAGGAAATGACAAACTGCAATGCAAAATATAATTTCTAACAGGTAGGGTAACATAGGAACACGTTATGAAATAAATGCAAATGACTTTATGTTTCAATGGTTGCGGAAAAACATGGAAAATTAACATATGCAAAGGTATGTCTTTATTGAAGCAAAAGACAGAAATTCAGAAAGGTGCAAGATTCAGAGTTTTCAGAGTGATATTTACCTAGACTGGTGTGGAAACCAAACCCTGGCCACGGGTCAGTTAAGGACAGGAAACCCTCAAGGAAGGATACCCCTCAATGGACAGCAGGTGCAGAACGGACACCCAGGACAGGACAGGAAGACCAGATTAGGATCAGGACAGGACCGTCAGGACAGGACCCTCAGGAAAGGACCCTCAGGACAGGACCGGCACCCGCAGTTCGGAAGCAACGCCTGCGCTCCACCCTCTCTGCAGCTATCGATCAAGACCCCGATTGGGTCAGCGAACTCCCAGCAAAGTGCTTTCCGCCAGCACTTTAAGGTTTAGTAAAACCTTAGTCTATGGTCAAATTTCGGACAGAGTGCTCCGCAGCACTCTGTATCTTCAGTCACCTATTGAGTGCGTTGGGTCAGTGACAGGTCAGCTAAACCAGACAAGTCGGACAATTTCCCTAGGTGAACCCAGGGTAGATATACTGTTTTGGGACGGTGTACCACCCCCCAATGTTGCAAAGTGTCAGAATCCCTCAATTTGGATTGGTCCTAAGGTAGGATTTGGGTAACACACCAATCAGAACAGACTATTTGGAGGCCTGCTTTGCATCTCTGGGTACCGCCTAGCGAGATTGGGGTTCCCATGGGAAGCTGTACAGCAAACAATAGCGCAACACACAATGTATCATATAAGGAGCAACTTTCTCCATTCTCGTAGGGCAGAGGTGGCTTTCCCATGAGCATCTTGACTGTGGCTGCCAGCTGGCTGAGTTCCACTGTCCAATGTTGCCACCTTTCAGTGCGCCACGAGGATGCGCAGAAGGGACCTTCAATATGGCTCCCAACCGGTTCGGGCCCCCATTCCCCGCAGTACATGAAAAGTAAGCGAGAACAAATTAAAACATAGAAATAAATGAATGCATTACATGTCATAATTTTGTACTTCATTCTTATCACTATAAAAATATACTATGCAATTAGAAATTAGCAAAATATACACGTTCACAAGAGCATCACCACGTTATTCACGAAAGCTGTGTATTACGCATGCGCACCCTTTCCCACCAAACTCATAACTACGTCAGGTCACGTGAGTGTAACTGACGCATGCGCAGAAGCCAATACAAGTGCGGCGGCCATGTTTAGGAACACGGATTAGATGTATTAGAAATACACATAGGCAAGCTTCATCTACTTCGTTCATATATGAAAAATATATTAGTAAGACGAACAAATTTTATTAATTGATTAGACATGGGCGAGGTTCATGACTCGAGCAAGTCGCGATGCGAAGCTTGCTCTATCAATCCCCTCTTTGATGATATTTACTATCATCACAAAAATAATGGAACCAGATGCCAACTTCTCACACTTTATACAACTCTATCTCGTCCAGCAAGCGATTCAGCTTCTCTTTCTCATTTTTGGTAGGGTGAGAATTTTTCACCTTTTTGTATATCTGATTATTCATTTCCTCTAATTCAAGCTCATCCACACTACGTTTCACTCCTCTTGCATTCACTTGATGCTTTCTGGTGTGCTTACGGCATTTGCAACAGACAAATATGAAGAATAGGATAAGACCTATAATTCCAATTGGCATCAATACCTTGAACAATAAGTTTTTACCTAAGCTAGCAAGCCAATGACCTACATTTGAGAGACCATCTACCAGTCTCTTCCAGGCACTGTCAACCTCGAGTGGTTTGAGTTCCTTTTCCAAATTAGTAATGTTTTTCACATATCTTTTGAGCTGCACACTTTTGTCCGGAATGTAAGTGCAACAATGTTGCGCCTTCAACATCCGGCAGACTCCGCCCTCCTTTGCCAATAAGGTATCAAGAGCAAGTCTGTTCTGCAAAACCATTGATCTGATCGCAACCATTTCGGTATTGACCAGCAGAAATCCATGAGCTGTGTCCGTAGACAACACATCCACTATGGTGGACAATTTGCAAATTCTGTGAGTGTTCAGAACCACTCCCACTCCAGGTATCAGTGCACTGAAAATACTACCCATTATTTCACCTACGCTTTCTCTTTTACTACGCACTAAGCCATTAGTATTTTCACTGCTTCCAGCAACTTCATTCACATGGTATATTTTCGGGAAGACAATGCCAAAATAGCAGCTTCCATACCAGTGATCCGGCAATTTGAAATAAGCCTTGTCCCCACATATATAATAAATTCCAGGAAACACAGGCTCTGACCCATTTTTGAAACCCCATCCTCCAATTACCTTGTAATTATGTTCACATTCACTGGAACCAATGAAAATGTTATTATAGTAGCTAGTCTTCTCGCGGTGAAGACATAGCTTTCCCTTCCTTTCAAAATCCAGCAACAGAGCAGGTCCCGCCCCACCCTTTGAGGTGCCTTCCATGTCCTCAGCCCATTTTGGCGTTTTCTGTCTTTCGTCATCTGCCTTTCTTTGTATTTTTATTCTCCTCTTCTCTGCCATGTTCAGGAGCATCTTTTCCTGTTCACGCAAAGAACAGGTCAAGTTATCTCTGTGTGCGTCACCTATGTCTATATTACCTATAGTCAGAAAGTATTCGCCCATATAGCGTGTAACGTCACTTTTGGTATGTACAGGATTCAGGTTCCCACGTATAGGAAGTTCAGAAAAGATCACGTCATTGTTAGAGTAATAGTACTGTAACGGTCCTCTTTTGTAAAATAAGCTTGCTAAAATGCTAAAGGATATTCCGTATGTCAGGGGCAGGTGATGGTATGTCACGCCTTCAGCTACAGAGGTAGGTAGCTTCATGCAGACATAGCAATCCTCAATTTCCATAGTCTCTACATAGTGTATTAACAAGTTTGCGAAAACATTTAAATGTGTCTTATTCTTAACTCCATGATAATGTAGTCCTCCCTCATCTGATGCTTCTAAGTCTCGTTTTGTTTGTTTGAGTGCTCTCTCATGTCTTGCTACACTCTGTGTTGTCAGCTCTTCATTGTCAGTATTTACAATCTCAGTAGGGTCAACATTAGTATTTTTGCTCACCGCAAAAGGAATGAAAACTGTTAGTCCTATCCAAACTAATATCACTATAATTATACTACATACACATACCTTGCAGCATGTTTTGCAACAACTGCGACTAGGTCTACCACTCACGTTTGAATCAGACATTTTGGCTCAGAAGAAGTTTCTCGACCCCTCTTGGTGTCTTTGCACGAGTAGCTTACTTTGTGCAATTTCACGGTGGTTCGTCTTCTTCTTCGGCAGAGTACTCAGCAACTGGTTCTCCGTCGCTCTCGTCAGTTATATCAAGATCTTCAAATTCTTCCAAAACGAGCGTCCATTCAGGAGACTTGTACTTTTTGTTTTGTCTTTTTATTCGATCGCTCCTCCTTTTGGAAGTGTCTTCGGGTTGCTCTGCTATGCGAGAACTTCTCCTTTCTTCTGCACGTTTTTCTTCTACCGTTTTTATCCTTAGCCTCAATTTCTTTATGAATCCAGGCTCAAGGTGCTTTCTTTTCTTAAGTCTTTTAGTTGGCACTCGGATTTCGTTCTCTTTTATTGCCCTTTTATTTTCATTTGCTTCGTGCAATTCTGCTTCCTTTTCTTCCCTTCCTATCTGACTAGTTCCAGGGCTTGTATCTATTTCTTCTGCCTGGTTACTAAACTGGCCTTGTTCAGGAGAGTTTTGTTTTTGCTTTTCAAATGTCTCTGCCTCTGTTTCCTGAACACGTTCTTCTAATTCTATCTGGTCCTGTTCGAGCACTTCGATCCCTTGATTTTCTTCTGCTCGAACTATTACACTATATCTAGTCTGTCCCTTTTCGATATCAGGAGTCAGTGGAGGAGTATCGATCACTTGTTCTGTCCCTGTCTGACCTTCTTCTTCGTCCTCAGTTTTGATGTGAATCTCAATAGTCTGAGGTTCTTCGCCTGTGCCTTGCTTTTCCTCTCTATTCCACTCTCTACATTCCCAAATTCGCTCTCTTGTTCTGATTGGGTCTTCTGTGAGGTCAATCAAGGGTATCCACTCATCTGGCCATATGCTTGGCAGCTCGTCATCAGCTACTTCTGGACCAACTTCTGGGAACCCCTCAGCAGGCTTGACTCTTGGTAGCTCGTCATCAACTACCCCTGGACCAACGTCTGCGGACCCCTCAGCTTGACTGGTACTGGGCTGTACATCGTCAGTTACTTCTGGTCTTGCTTCTGCAGGCCCCTCTGCTGGACGGCCTTCTTCTCCAGGCTCCTTGTCTGGTAGTACCTTCTGGGTGTGGCTGGCGTGGATCCAATGGGGAACACCTGCACACTTCACTGCTGTGGTCGTTACCAGGATTACTTGGCGCTTCTGTCCCCACCTTGGTGCCAGGCAGCTCGACCGAGTATGCTTCTTGATTTTGACCCAGTCCCCTGGAACCAGTTTGTGGAGAGGAGTCGTTGGATTGGCGACGGCGTCTTCTCCGATCTGGCGAGAGATATAACGCACTTGGTCACCTAATCTCTTGCAGTATTCAAGCACCAAATCATCAGTAATACTCAACAGTTTGCTTCCTGGTACCCACGCTTGTCTCATCACTCTTCCCATCAGGATTTCATGGGGGCTCAGGCCTGTCTTCCGGTCTGGAATACTTCGGAGTCCCATCAGAACCAGAGGCAGGGCCTTTACCCAGGTCATGCCAGATGCATCACACAATTTCGCTAGTCTTGTTTTGATAGTCCCGTTTATTTGTTCCACCACTCCAGAAGCCTCTGGATGATATGCACAGTGGAGTTTTTGCGAGATCCCAAAGGCCTTACAGAGTTGATCAATCACATCATTCTGAAAATGTCGGCCTCTATCTGATTCAATAGTGACTGGAACCCCGAATCTAGGTATCAGTTCTTTCAGTAAACACTATGCTACTGTCTGTGCGTCACTTTGGGGAGTAGGGTAAGCTTCCACCCACTTTGAAAATAGGCAGACAATGACAAGGACATATCGCTTCCCCTCACAACGTGGCATGGTGATGAAATCAACTTGTATTCTCACAAAGGGACCCCCTGACCTCCCAATTCTCCCTAATTCCACCATTGTTCTCTTGCCTGCATTGAGCTGTTGACATGACAAGCACCTCTGGCAGAGGGACTCTGCTACTTTCCTGAACTTTTTGCTGTACCAAGTCTGTTGGAATACCAGAATGATGGCGTCCCTACCAATGTGTGATCCCTCATGTATCAGTCTAGCCATTGTGCCAAGCAAGTGTCTGGGTAACACAGGCATACCATTTGGGCCCAAGATGACACCATCCTCACGTCTTGGTCTACAACCTTCTTCCTTCCACTTCTCTCTCTCTTGCCAGGGTGTCGCCTGCTGCCATTCTCTCACTTCATCCCATGTAGGCACTTCTTCAAACACTCCTCGAAGTTGGCAGCTGTTTCCGGCCCCCCCCCCCGTTTCAGATTGATGATCAGTCGATCAGTGGCGCATAATTTTGCCACTCGATCAGCGAAATCATTTCCCAAAGATACAGGGTCAAGGCCCTTCTTATGGGCAACACACTTGACCACTGCCAATTCCTTTGGTAACTGGATTGCCTCTAAAAGGTCTTGAACAACTTTTCCATTTCGAATAGGGGTACCTGATGAAGTCAGGAACTCCCTCTGTAGCCATAATTGGCCAAAGTCATGCACAACTCCATAACAGTACTGACTGTCAGTATACACTGTTATGCGTTCATTTTTTCCCAATTTGCAAGCTTTTATCATGGCGATCAATTCGGCTACTTGTGCAGACTTTACTCCAAATAAATAACCTGCTTCTTCAATTTTGGTTAAGGAGACTACAGCATAGGCAGCATTCAGCCCTCCTTGTTCATGTCTTAGGCATGAACCATCCACAAACAATTCCTTGTCATGTATAGGCAAAGGTGTTTCTTTAATGTCTGGGCGTGGTTTTGTGCTAAATTCTGTTAAATCAATGCAGTTATGCTCATCTTCCTCCCCATCTTCCATATCCATTGAGTTGGGAAGCAGAGTGGCGGGGTTCAGAATGTTGCACCGGACAATGGTTATATTTGCAGCACCCACGAGAATCCTCTTGTATTTAGTCAGCCGACTAGGGGTGAGATACTGAGTTTTCGTTCTTGTTAGTAAAATCACCACTCCATGTGGAACATACACAGTAACAGGATGTCCCATGATAATGGATTCACTCTGCTCTAAACTTGTGCAAGTAGCAGCTACTGCTTTCAGACATCCTGGTAATCCAGCAGCCACTGGATCCAGGGTGGCAGAGAAATATGCCACAGGCCTTCTGGTTGTGCCATGTTCTTGGGTTAGGACTGACAATGCACAATTATCGCGAGTATCACAGAACAGGGCAAATTCCTTGGAATAGTCTGGCATTCCTAACGCAGGGGCTGTACACAGACAATCTCGCAGTTTTGTGAAGGCTGTTAAGCTTTCATCATCCCATTCTGCGATATCCGGTGTTCCTCTCTTGGTCATTTTTATCAAGGGCCTAGCTAGGACTGCAAATCCCACAATCCATTGCCTGCAGTATCCTATCACTCCGAGGAACATTCTGATTTCTTTCTGAGTACGGGGTAACTGCATCTTTTGAATTATTCTAACTCTCTCTGATGTTACTTTCCTGATGCCTTTCTCTATCTGGTGCCCCAGATATTTCACTGATTTTGCACAGAACTGTAATTTTTCAGGGGCCACTTTATGTCCCTTCTCACTCAGGTGATTCAGTAGGGCAATGGTGTCAATCACACAATCTTTATGACTTTTGGACGCCACCAAGAGGTCGTCAATGTATTGCACCAAAACAGAATTTCCAGGTAAGACCAAAGTTTCCAAACATTTTTTCAAGATCTGATTAAAGATAGACGGGCTCTCTGTGTACCCCTGGGGGACCCTGTTCCAGACATACACGTGACTGTTGAAAGCAAATGAGAAAAGAAATTTGCTGTCTGGATGCAAGGGAATGGAAAAGAATGCATGACATAGGTCTATCACAGTGAACCACTCAGCATCCCAGGGAATCTGGTACAGAATCACTGCTGGGTTCGGCACAATAGGACAACAAGGAACCACTATCTTGTTTACCTTTCTTAGGTCCTGAACTACTCTGTACTTGCCACTAGGCTTTTTGATGCCCATAATCGGTGAGTTGCATGGGCTACTCATTACATCCTGTATGATGTTTCCTTCTAGCAATTTCTGTATTTCCATTGCAACACCTGCTCTCACTTCTGCATTCATTCTGTAGGGTTTAGTATTAGGGTATACTGCATTGTCCTTTATGGCTATCTGTATGGGGTCTATGTTTTTCATTAATCCTACATCTTTCCCGGTAAAGTCCCATACCTCTGGCTTCACTGTTTCTTGGAGTTCTTTGGGCAAATCCTGCATAGTCATTTGTTTAATTTCTGAGTCGGGTCTGATTAACATTAATTTATAAATGCAATCTTCATCTGGGGTCTGAATTTCAACACCCTTTGGTGTGCAAAAGATGGTACAGTTCATTTTGCACAGCAAATCACGTCCCAGTAAGTTCACTGGACTGGTGTCACAAACGACAAATCTATGCATTTCTTTAAAATTTCCAATTGAGATCTCCATGGGCTCGGTAACAGGAGTACTAATCAGTTGATTAGATACCCCCACTACTTGGATTGCTTCTCCCGAGAGGGGTAGGTTTGGAACGTCCACTGTTCTCACAGTAGAACGGGTACCGCCAGTGTCCAACAGAAAAGTGACATCATTTCCGTCAACCTTTCCTTCAATGTATGGCCCTGACTGGTCTACCGGCAAGGAGGCGCCAAGTACGCACCTCTCGTCCTCCCCTCTCAGGCCCCGTCAGTACTGGTCATCACAAAAGAAGGTATCATTTAGTAAATACTGCGAAGTTGCTGCATTTCTGTTCTCATTGCTCCCCCAGACTTCTACGTCATCACCCTGTGTGGATTTTCCCTTAAATACTGGCTTTGGTGCTCGGGGCAACTGAATCGTTTTTACCTGTTGTTGGGTCTTTCTTGGTCTTTCATTCTGCGTCTGTGGAGTTAAATCAGGTGTTTGGGAGTTATCATCCTGCAAATAGGGACACTCGTCTCGCCAGTGTCCAATTTCTCCGCACTGGTGGCAGGGACATTTTTTCTTTGCCTCCTCCCAACTCATTTTGGGCCGGGGCTTTCCTCCACCCCCACCCCCAGGACCTGGATTCTGAGTAGTTTTGGCCATTTTATTCAATTGTTTTTCCTGCTGCTCTGCGAGCTTCACTTGAGCCCACATAACCTTCTCCTTGAGAGCCTTTTTCTTTTCTGCCATCTCGTCCTCACAGTACTTTGAGTACCGTAGGACCTCATCCATCTTTTTTGTGTGCCAACAGATCTTGTTATCTTTTATCCATTGACAAATTTCGGGTCTTAAACCATTTACAAACCTGTAAATAAAATGTGTCATATCCTTCATCTCGATGTTATCTATACCACTGTATGTTTTGAACACCTGCAACAGCCTTTCATAAAAGGAGTGCACTGTCTCGTCTCTTTGCTGCGTGGTTCTATCTATCTTGGTCCAATCAGTTTCCTTTGCTGGCACTTTTAGTTTCAGATGCTGTATTACCTGCTCATATTTTCTCATTACTTCCTTCGATGGTTCCCCTGTTTTGTCATCTCTTGGGTATTCCTCACTTGGCCAAGCTATGGCTATTTTACACTCGGTCCACAGATCTACAGGGACCACTATATCGAAAAACCCATCCAGGTCTTTCCACAGACATTTTTGCACCTTTACGAACCTTTCCACCTGCCTGTACCAATCCACGGGCTTTTCTCGTAATTTCGGGAAATCGTTAGTAAAGGACACAATATCCTGTCTGGACCATGGAACGTGCACATACTTTCCACCTGGTACTTCACGCATAGGGCATAACTGTTCTGGTTTCTCAGTTTCCCTTAGAACAAATTCGGGAGTTGCCTGCCTAGACCTGGCCTCATCCTTTTTCTTGACCCATCTGGCTTTCCACCTTTCCACATCTCCCCATTTTTGCAACACTGTCAATAGTTCTTTGACCTGTGCTTTTTTCCCTGAAACATTCAAGTTTTCCAAATCTTTGTCTGAGAAATCTGCCCTATATGGTTTCTGCAGTGGTTTTGATTTTGAAATATCTATTCCCATGCTAGCAGCCGTGTCTGTCAGTTTTTCATGAAGTACTCGGGTATTTCGGGTGAGACTCTTGCAGATAAACAGCATTTCGTCTTCGGAGTAGGTATTTAATCTGTCTAATCCTACGTTTCCTGCCATCAATTCCTCTATTTCTATTCTCAGCTTGTAGAGATCTAAAGGTTTCGTTGGCGACGCTTGTTTTTCAAATTCTTGACTCCATCTTTCGATTTCTTCAGGAGTCACCATTGTGACACTCTTAGTACCCGAGGTCGATTCCATTTGAATTTCCCTCGTATTAAAAGGATTATGTCTTTTCTGTATCCTTTTTCCTGTATTTCTAACGGGCAGATCTAGTAGCGAGACCTCCGACTCGCACTCACTTGTCTGGTCATCTACAATTAAGGGTTCTGGTCTGGTCGGTGCAATGACAGGAGTAATTACTGGCATTTTCGGACTTCCTTGACGGTCCCCGTACAACGGAACCACGGGTCCGATAGTTACTGGGATCGTCAAGGCTTCAGGACTTGCATTTAGCTGTGACATTTTCTGTATTATCTCAGCTCTCTGCCTTCGTAGCGCTTCTCGCTCTTTCTCTTCTAATAACCTGTCCAAAGATTGGTCATGTAATACCTGTGGGGTTAGAGTTGGAGCATAACTCGGGGCAGTGGGATGTGTCTCACTTGGTCCTCCGCCATAATTAGGTTTCTGAAACAAACTTCCTGTGCCTAGAATTCTCTGATCTTCCTCATCCCTCAACCTAAGGACCTCACCTCACCTCCGTAGGGGGGACGAGAGCAAAAATCTCCTTCCCGTGAAGGTCCCATCTCCCCACCAATTGGTCTCCTTGGGTAAATACTTCTGGTTTCTACGGGTCCTAGATTCTCAGTATAAGGAGGAATTAGATAACCCCCTCCTACACTTGCGGACCTGACCTCCTCCCTTTGTAGGGGTTTCCGGGGAATATCTCCTGCACTCGAAGGTCGGTGTCCTTCATTATAAGGAGGCGGACTTCTCATGCATATGTCATCTAACAATTCGTCATCTGATTCTCCGAGGGGCCCCCAGTGTTTGGATTTCTCTGTCCTATTCCCCCCTCCAGGAGGATCTTCTGCTGGTATCATGGGAAACAGTCCCTCAACAATCATGCTCTGTCTCCATTCTTTGATCTTTTTGTCTCGGGGTTCCTGTTTCAGTTTTGGGTAATACTTTGTCAGCCCTTTGTCCATTCGGGGCTTTTCTCTTTGGAAAGCCTCAATCTCCCATTCCTCTAATGCCTCATACTGCGTTAGTCTCGGTCTGGGATGTAATTCATTCATTCGGGTTCTTAAATTGAATAGGATCCTACCATTAAAGGTACCTTCTAACGGAAAGGCCATTATTCCGTCATCCTTTGTGTATCTCACCCAATTTTCTAACCATACACATGTATTGTACCCTCTGTCAAACATCATGAAAGAGGCAGGCGTATTTGGTGGTGGAATAACAATGCCCTCTCTAGTTTTAATCGGCTTTCCTTTTTGAAGTAATTCTTTACCTTATTTACAAGGGACATTTTTCTCTTAGTTCCGTACATAATATTAGGGTTACGACCTTTCCACTGATCGTTCCGAAAGCCCAACTCCCTTGGATCAGGTCGCGTATATGGCATATACGTATGCCACATATAAGTTCCTGTGAGCGACCTTGTTTACTAATCACTTCCAATTGGAGTACGTTTTCTAATTTCGTGCGGCCAATGAAATGCACGAGCTCAAATAATTTCGACCAATGGGTGCGCGGCCCCTTCGTGAGACAGTTCCCACGCTTCGGCGCTCACCCCTCCTTTGCAATTCCCGTCCCGCTACCAGCCCGCTGCTTCTACCAATCCCAGCGCTGCACGGAATGACGTCAGAGACGCTTCGCGACTGACTCCCTCCCTTCACAAGGTAACGGAAACTTTCTTTCTTTCTAGAGTGCTCAGTGTTTGGTTATTTAAAAACGAATACACATTCGCCACAGTGCTCAAGTGTCTAGACAGGAAAGATTTGTTTTACTGCAAGTAAACTACTTCCATTTACTTTTCACACACTACGGGTAGATCTCTTCCGCCTACCCTTCACTCTAGCATCAGTGAACCTGTTACTTCCCTAGACCCATCCACTCTTTCCGGGATATATCCGAGTCTAAGGTTTCCCAGCGGACCCCTTTGCTTTCACCCAAGCTCCGATGAACCTGCTACTCTTCCGATGTGACCCTTCTTAGGTTACGCCACTATGGGAATTTTGCCAATGAACCTCGTTGCTAACATTTATTCACACATGTATTCAGGAAAAAGCCCTAGTTAGTGCTTCCGGTTCTGCCTAACCTGCACCTAACTTTCCTTGAGCCTGCGACCTCGAGGCAAGTAGATTCTATTCTCCACTTGCCATTCAATTCCCCGGGGAGTTCCGACAACACTTAACAAACCGTTTTACATACGCATGGATTAATACATATAACAATATAAGAACAAGAATAACAATTTTAAAACAATTCATAAATTTAAAAGCAACACATTTCAAGAGAGTGATCAATTCCTCGAAACGGCCGCTCTTGTAGCAGCAATAATGTCAGCAGCTACCGACTTGGCTTAGCCTAACTAGTCCTACCTAACCTTTAACTATTCCCTAACCATAACTCTGCTACCAGAAAAATACTGATAGAGCGCGCGGGTCACCCGACCAATAATTTCGCCACTTCCGGCTTCGGGCCCATATATTTCAAATCACCATATACATTGATCGGATGACCTCACGGTCTACTATCAATAATTTGTGAGTTCCTTTCGTTATTCTCTAAAGTACCCGACTTACCATCCACCGATGCAGGTACCTATGACCACAATGGATCAGGGAGCTAGTTGTAAAAGGAAAGGCAGCAAAATACAAACCCAACAAATAACATTCAAACTCCTTGTAAAATGACCACGGACAACTGGAAGTTTTAAAATCTTTATCTAATTTAGTAAGATTCAGAGAGGATCAAATTCACAGTAATTAAGCAATCGATAAACAGAATAACATAAAGTACACAGCTAAATAGTAAATAAGTCAGTGCAACCATTTACAAGCTAATGGAACCAGGGCACATTAAAAGTGAAGGACCAGAAATCAGAACGTTTAAGATGAATCACTAAAGATGGGATAGTCTTTGATTAGGACTAGTATTCTGAAATTATTTCAAGGGAATGAGACAGGATTTCGGGACATATATATATCTATAGGAGAGACTATGAAGAAAAAACACGCTATGCATCAAGGCAAAAGTTCTTTAGACAGTTTAAGTAAGGATGTTCTAGACCATATCAGGAAATGACAAACTGCAATGCAAAATATAATTTCTAACAGGTAGGGTAACATAGGAACACGTTATGAAATAAATGCAAATGACTTTATGTTTCAATGGTTGCGGAAAAACATGGAAAATTAACATATGCAAAGGTATGTCTTTATTGAAGCAAAAGACAGAAATTCAGAAAGGTGCAAGATTCAGAGTTTTCAGAGTGATATTTACCTAGACTGGTGTGGAAACCAAACCCTGGCCACGGGTCAGTTAAGGACAGGAAACCCTCAAGGAAGGATACCCCTCAATGGACAGCAGGTGCAGAACGGACACCCAGGACAGGACAGGAAGACCAGATTAGGATCAGGACAGGACCGTCAGGACAGGACTCTCAGGACAGGACCCTCAGGACAGGACCGGCACCCGCAGTTCGGAAGCAACGCCTGCGCTCCACCCTCTCTGCAGCTATCAATCAAGACCCCGATTGGGTCAGCGAACTCCCAGCAAAGTGCTTTCCGCCAGCACTTTAAGGTTTAGTAAAACCTTAGTCTATGGTCAAATTTCGGACAGAGTGCTCCGCAGCGCTCTGTATCTTCAGTCACCTATTGAGTGCGTTGGGTCAGTGACAGGTCAGCTAAACCAGACAAGTCGGACAATTTCCCTAGGTGAACCCAGGGTAGATATACTGTTTTGGGACGGTGTACCACCCCCCAATGTTGCAAAGTGTCAGAATCCCTCAATTTGGATTGGTCCTAAGGTAGGATTTGGGTAACACACCAATCAGAACAGACTATTTGGAGGCCTACTTTGCATCTCTGGGTACCGCCTAGCGAGATTGGGGTTCCCATGGGAAGCTGTACAGCAAACAATAGCGCAACACACAATGTATCATATAAGGAGCAACTTTCTCCATTCTCGTAGGGCAGAGGTGGCTTTCCCATGAGCATCTTGACTGTGGCTGCCAGCTGGCTGAGTTCCACTGTCCAATGTTGCCACCTTTCAGTGCGCCACGAGGATGCGCAGAAGGGACCTTCAATATGGCTCCCAACCGGTTCGGGCCCCCATTCCCCGCAGTACATGAAAAGTAAGCGAGAACAAATTAAAACATAGAAATAAATGAATGCATTACATGTCATAATTTTGTACTTCATTCTTATCACTATAAAAATATACTATGCAATTAGAAATTAGCAAAATATACACGTTCACAAGAGCATCACCACGTTATTCACGAAAGCTGTGTATTACGCATGCGCACCCTTTCCCACCAAACTCATAACTACGTCAGGTCACGTGAGTGTGACTGAAGCATGCGCAGAAGCCAATACAAGTGCGGCGGCCATGTTTAGGAACACGGATTAGATGTATTAGAAATACACATAGGCAAGCTTCATCTACTTCGTTCATATATGAAAAATATATTAGTAAGACGAACACATTTTATTAATTGATTACACATGGGCGAGGTTCATGACTCGAGCAAGTCGCGATGCGAATCTTGCTCTATCAGTAGGATCTTCCAAACATCCATAAACGACACTGAACGCTAAACAGGAAATTGCTAACTTAAATAGATATATATACAAAAACCATTCTTCCTGCACTTGGCTAAGTCTTAAGTAAAATAAGCATGTGAGCATAACCCTGATTGTCCACATGAATCCTCTCCTTGCTGGACACTGAGGTCGCAGCGTAGCCTGTGATTATATACTCAGTCAGCCAGTCAATAAAACTTTATTCGGTCTTTTACAACCATAAAAGTATACAGATAAGCAACATATCATTCAATAAAATAAGTAGGTCAGAATAATAGAATAAACAATACACATTCTTAAACCTATAATCCTCAAGTCTGTAAAAATTATTTAACATTTTTCTAAAACAAACAATTTCATTTTTAAAACTTGTAGACATTTGAATATTTCTCAGTGCATTACTTATGTCCTTTCATAGCTCATTCTCCTTGTAACTTAAAAAATCTAGTCCCCATCAATTCTCATTACATTTAAGAAACTCTTTAACTTTTTTATGTATTTCCCCATGGCACAAACTATATCTAAATGAATCATTTCCACTAAAAGGTTTACAGCTTGCGTCCTTTTTTTAATATCGTATTTTTAAAAAATCAGACATAAAAACTCTTCGTATTTCTAAAACCTTTTGAGAATACAATAATACATGTAAAAATATCACAAGACGTTCCTAAAGTGCAGGTGCATTTTCCTTTGTTGTTTATCATACAGCTTTTTACCCCTTTATTCACGTAGCAAGGGTTTACCCCAATTCCTAATCTTACCACTTCTCGCCTTAGCAGGCAACTAGGTAGCCTGTCACTATAGGGATAGTGTAGTTCCTTTTGCCACGGAGGCCATATGGGAAATTGAGCTTTTCCGCAAGAGATAATCTGGGTCCTGGGCTCTGGAAATTTCTTTTCCCAGGATCCTATGTTCCCTCTTATCTATCTTTTGTTGGAGGGACTGGGGACATAACTTAAGCTTTAACATTGATAGTGGCTCTAATCCCTTTTGCCCAGGTCAGCTCACTATTTGCAATGTCGTTCTTACACCATTGTGAGAATTTTCGATCCTCACATGACCCCAAGCGCTTCCAGAAGCGTAATAAAGCCAGGCAGGCTGTTATACCCCATGAGGTGATTCCCAATTCTAGCCTCGCTGCCTGTACCATAGACGATCTAGGCAGAGAGAATAGATTTTTTAGAATGTTTCCCTACTCTTTGTCCCACCCATATTTGCCAAATCTCTCTCTATCTATATATATATATATATAAGGCTTTTATTTAACTCCAAGAGAAGTGAATCCTTTTGCCACAACGAGGATCCGGTTTCAGTGTGCCTCTTCGAACCGAGGTTCCTTTGTTTTACTAAATTAATTGCGGCAGGCCAAGCCGTGAAGAGTGCACCACCCTTGAACTGTGAGGGGCCACGGAGACACAGAACTGTGCTAAGTCTCCCAGTGGTGAAATCGGACGGCACAAGTGAGGAAGATCTTTAACCTCGGAGGCCCACTGGATGGTGATAACTATATCCACACTACAATGTTAAGAGCAGGACACACTGTTGGTAATATTTCGAATTAGCACAGGAAAGCCTACTAAGGCAACAAGTACAAACTACAGATCCCAGCATGCCACATTTGTTGATACTCACCTGTTGTCCATTGAAAGGCGAAAGAAATTACATGCTGGCTGAAGTGCTCCTTTCATTTGCCTGCGCCGTGACATGGAATGCCTGTGAACAAGGAGCACAAGAGGCTCCGAAACGCGTAAGGCTTTTATTTTAACTCCAAGAGAAGTGAATCTTTTTGCCACAACGAGGATCCGGTTTCAGTGTGCCTCTTCCAACCGATGTTCCTTTGTTTTACCATATATATATATATATATATATAAAAGGAATCGTCCTCCAGCCACACTTTCTGTTCTGCACAAGGATGACCCAGGTAGATGGTGCGAATTTTTTATTTCTTCAGCCCAACAACACCACCGCCACGACGCGTTTCAGCCTGCGTAGGGCCTTGGTCACATGACATGTCGATAGGATTGCAACAATTTAAAGTGCCAGTGCATGAAAGATATATATATATATATATATATATATATATATATATATATATATATATATATATATATATATATAATATATATATATATATATATATATACTATGTTATTACCAGAAAGTTTCTTAAAATTACTAGGAATATTACCCTAGTAAAAATGAAAGACATGTCTTTAATAAAGAATACCACTGCTTGGGCATTATATTTATTGTGAAGGATACACATGGCGCCTGACCTAGTGTATTCCTGTGCCTTATCCACTCTCCAAAAGTAAGCCTTGTCTGTTCAATCGCACCACCCCCTAACATCTAAGCATAGAGAGGAGAAATGCAGCAATTTGGTGAGCTTGCAGTAGTGGAGGGTTTCTGTTTTCATGACTTTTATGAGTCGAGTCGGAGGCAGCAGGTCACACCACCACAGGGAACTACAGCAGACTGTAACCCAGCAGGACTTTCAGAAATGAAAAAGGGTCAATGAAGCTGGGGGGAGGGGGGTCCATGTTACAATGTTCTTTACCTTTCTAGAGCTTGTGCAGGATATGTGGCATTGGAAACTAGTATCTCAACATCTCTGCTCTCTACTGTCCATGTTTCTATAGAGACTCCTATTTCTTATTCGTATTCTTATTATTATTAGTAGTAGTAACAGTAGTAGTAGTAGTAGTATAAAATGTTATATAGTGAAAACTGTTACCTAAAAGACATCCTGGTGCTTCGCTATCAGAAACCAGTCTAAATATGAACAGATACCTCAAAGGTGGGAAAACTAGATTTTCCAGGTCTTCTCAACACACAACTTCAGTGTTATTTTCTGAATAAACTATGACAATATTGTGGAAAGAGACACAGGGGTGGAATATGCCTGTTGGAGGGATGGGATTGGCAGGCTCTATCCAGGTACAGCGGGTATTACGAAAGACTGTCTTTAGCCTGACTTTACTGGAACTGAATGCCTTAAAATGTTTTGAGTATGCCCACATGGTCTAGCAAATTCGGGGGGCTATTAATCTTCACGAAGAAGTATTTGGCTGAGGCTATAGTAGTTTCATTTCACCCAGAGTTCCCTGATGTCCTGACCACCTTTCAGATCCTGGACAAGAACAAGTAAAAAGAGAGAATACCAGATCTGTCAAGCAGAGCCATAGGGACAGAGGACTTGCTCAGTCAAGAGAGACTAGACACAGGCAGGTTGGTTGAGATGTACAGAGGATCGGTCTGTGGTGGTTGGAGCATCGAAGGACTTCCGGGCAACACGCAGACCGTGACATCTGTGAATGGATATGGAGAACAACCAAGCAGTGATGGAGTCCACACTTCTGAGTCTGTTTAAGCAGAGGCATGCATGAGGACTCACTGTTTTGACCTTCTTGCACTTTGTTATTCTCGTCCCTTCCTCAGGTCTCTCCCTCTCGTGCAATAATTCAGACTTCTCAGCCTTTTTGCAGTTTTCAGACTCCATTAGCTTCAACAGTGAGATACTCTGTGGTTTCTTGATGCTCCTCAAGCTTCAGAGAGATTACTGACACAAATGGGGTCTTGTTGCAGACCCTATTCTGGAGTATCGAGCAAGCTTACTTTCCCACTGGTATGGTATATACTTTTACAATGCTCGTATTATCTCAAATGCAATTCATGTTTATTTAATGTGCATTCAGGTTCATGTGTGTGAAAACCAGATCAGTCCTACAAAAGTCTTCAAACAATTCACCACTCTCCTCTATACACAACCCAGAGAAGGCATTAATTCCTGAAGTCTCAATGACCATGCCAGAAGGAGTGTTTCTCTCTCTCTCTCTCTCTCTCTCTCTCTCTCTCTCTCTCTCTCTCTCTCTCTCTCTCTCTCTCTCTCTCTCTCTCTCTCTCTCTATGTTCCACTTGCTCAACCTCTTCTTGTAGAGATTGCATGGCAGTAATATATCTTCCTGGCTCACGTATATCTCACAGAGAGGAAACTTGGTGGACTATACATCTGTTTTTTGCTAGGCTTGCACCTGCTCTGCGCCAGTATACCCTCCCAGGTGATAGTACACCCTACAAATCTACATAGCTCATTATAAAATACCATAACAGAATGTAACATAACTTACCCAATTTCCATGTTAACTTTCTCTCTGTACCTCTTGTTACCTCTCTCTCTAGATCACCCTTCTAAGTACCCACTCCTCTTCATTGCTTTATATTTTTATTTCCCTTTCTGATTCTATAATTGTTTCTCGCTCTCTTCTCACTCTAAAACTTTACCTATATCTCTAGCTCTCTTTTTATACAAGCCTCTTCTTGCCTGTCTGTACCTTTCTTACTGGCCACCTCACCTTTCCCTGCTTACCTTATGTCCCTTACCACATCTGTTTCTCTGCTTCAACTTCATGTTTAACTCCCTTCTCCCAGTTACCTCGCCTCTCCTGCTTGTTGATTCTCTGTGCCTCTCGGTTTGTCTCATGTACTACCTCGTCCCATTTCACAGTCACTGTTTGGACAGAGAATTGCAAACAAAGAAAGAGGAGAGACGGGATAAGACAGGCGATGAGAATTAGAAACACTGTCCGATTTCACCTGCTGGAACACTTGGAGGAAGACTGTGCATGTTGATGTTGCTGCAAGAATTCTAATTGTGAAGGGAGATTTATTTGTGATTGCGCATATCTAGCAATTACAGCTACAATTTCCAGCATTTTGTACATGTCTTATTTTAACACTGTGTGCTAGTTCAATAAACACCCACCAAGTAGCCTTTGACATGTCTTACCAATAATGGAAGGAACAAGCTGCTAACGTGCTGAATTCCATGTAAATTATTGTGGTTGGAAGATAAAAAAAATCTAGATTCAAGTGCAAATATGAAATGGTTTTTATCAGTGCTTGTTCAAGTTTTCTCTTGGCATTAGTTGTCTTGCAGATACAGGCAGCTTGGCATTGCATCTGTTTCTGCATGAGTTTAATGTATAATTCAATACTGTTTGCCATCCCAGGGACTTGAAATAGCCGAAAACTGGTAATAAATTCAAAGTTGTTTCGAACAGGGATCCCAAAATATGTTCTGCCCAGGGCTAAAAAAATCCTCTGATGGTCCTGGTCATGTACATCATAGAGATGAAAATGAACTGTTAAACAGATTGGACATGCACAGAATGTTTTCTGTTTTTCAGTGACAAAATAGCAAATTTAGAACTGATACTTATGACGGATTGAATGCTTTGCACGTGTTGTTGAAGTTGGGTTTGAACTTCTGAATAACTTATAATAAAGAATTGCAGAAAAAGGAACTTCATTTTTACAATGCCCACCCGGTCTTCCATGTGTATTTTTTGATTTTTTTCTTCAGTCCCAATTACATGTGGGCCAGATGGGAGTAAAGTATTTCCTGCACCTGAAAATGACAATGGCCCTGGGTGAGTCATTTGTTCTGGGCAATAAATAGTTCCTTTTCCAAGTTTTCAATATGGAATGAGACACAGCGTGCTGAATTGTAATTAACGCACCAAAAACATGCATGTTTCACCTTTTTTGTGGGCCATTACCCCCCAAAATATATAGTTAAACAAAAGAATGGTTCTGTTGGGTAAGACACATTACTTTGACAGTGTTAATTTCTGCAATATGATTCAGTGCTCTCTGGTCCACACTTAGGGGCCTATTATGATTGCGGATTTCCCGCATCCTCCGGGCTGGCGGAAGCCACCGCTGGCCCGGAGGATGCGGGAAAACCGCCGCGGTGCCTAGAAAGAGCCACCGCCATATTAGGATGGCTGGTGCATCTTGCATTCAGTCCGCAGCTTTTCCGCCGCGGTCGCCTTCCGACCGCGGCGGAAAAGCTATAACATGGCTGGCGGTGTCTATCAGACACCGCCAGCCATATTATGATGGTGTAAGATGTATGCTTTTCCGCGGCTGCTTTTCCGCCGTGGAAAAGCATACAGACCTTCACTTCGGGGGCCTGTTGCGGGGGGAGGGGGGTGCACATGGTTTGCGTGAACAAAGCAGCAGGCACCGCACGGTGCCTGCCACTTTGTGCACGCAAATGCGGTGCATGCATTTTTAACATTGCGGCGGGTGCAGCTTCAAGCTGCACCCACCGCAATGTTAAAGATAGAGGATGTGACCGCCACCCTGGCGGTCACATCCTAATCTGCACGGAGGGAACGCTGCAGCCCAAGGTGTAATGTAAGAGTCATGTGTCATCCATACTGTTAGACAGTATAGTTTGAGTGATTGGTCTGTAGAAGCACAAACTCAAAATGTAAAATGTAACACCATGGTTTGGGGTTGTCCTTGCTAATATGTATTGATTTCTTCTCAAATTAACCCTTTTTACAACATTAGGATAATGAAAGACTGGGGAATTAAATCTAACTCTCTAAACTATACCATGCCGTTTACATGCAGCTCTTTGATGAAAGTTAATAGCTCACTGTTCTATTTAATTATTTCAGCCTACAATTTGCAAGTAACAAAAAGATCTCCCTGACAAAAGCAGTAATCCACTGAGCTAGCTACATTATATGCACTTGTGGCCTGCATGGTACAGGTGTTTTGCAGCAGGCACATTAACCCTCTGCGCTACTTTAGATGAGTCAAAACTACCACTAGACAAAACTCCCATCTCTCTCCAGCAGGTCCTTTAATGACCAGAGTTATCTTGGCAATATTATTATTACCTGAAAATTGATGGAGACAAGGAACGCAGCAGCAGGTACTTTTAAAATCATAATATACTTGAAAACACAGTGCCTTCTGAAGTCTCCACCCAGTGCGGTAGCACCTGTTGCTCATCTATGGAGCCCGCCCTGCCTTCACCAGTATACTCTTCCATGGGTGGATGCTCTTAGGCTCAAGCTTTTGTTCAAGTCATAAGTTCAATTAACTTGATCATATCCTTTCTCACACTGCCTTTGGTGTTAGACAAGAGGAAGACCTTGCCATCTACTTCCTAGCTTGAACCTCCAACCCCATCTCAATTACAATTTTGTGATGGGGACCTGCATAGCTATGCTCAGTCCAACCTGTCAGACACACTGATTGAGTGTTTTTCTTCCACCTAAGGCAATGATTCTCCTTTATAGATTAGATAGAAGGGTATATTGCAATAGGACGAAAGGATTTCTAATTGTGGTGGGAAAGAGAAGCGACATTGAGTAGATCCATAGATACAATTGCACACAGAGTTGGTTTTCTTTTAGAAGCAGATTGAATTACTTGCTTCATAGGCCAGATTTGGAGGGATCAGGTTTTATTTTTGAGCTATACTTACAACCTGATATCAATACATGCAAAAGTAGCCTAAAACACTCATGGTTTCCACCTTGGGTAGGGGATCAAGGCCGATCACTATCCAGATTGCCCTTTGCACTTGACCAGGTTGGATGACCCCTTCCCTCCCACACCCACCTATTGCTGCCCTCTACATGGGAAAGTGCTTCAGAACCACAAGCAAGAAGGCTACCTGGGGAGGACCCATATGACAAATCTCTCCCAGCTCACCCATGTGAGAGAAGCCCATTTGCCAAGGAAGGGCATTATATAGGTCACTGCCCTACCAGACTGTAGTTGTGCAGCTCATTTCACACTTGAAGTCCACCTTCTGCAGGGATAAAGCCTACAACCCTTCTTCATCTGTGTTTGATCCTGAGCCTGCCCATCAGTTCACTTCTGGACCTCAAGCTCCAAACCATCCCCGACCATCAGGTTGGGACCAAGAGTATAGGCTATCAGTAGCAATCCGAACCCATTGTTTCCTGTCTCAAGTAACAGGAAAGCACAGCCTCCATCGCAGGTTAGCCCATCTGCTTGTGGACTTTCTGGGTAGACATCTGCTCCAGGCAGTTTGTTTTTCCACATTACAAATATTGTCTGTGGGCAGTGTATTTCCAGCATATCCCCAGGCTCCCTTTGTTTTCAGGTATCCTGCCAGGTCTATATGCCATCTTATTGCTCTCTCAGAAATGCAAGTACTCCTCCCCCCCCATGCTTTCATCATCCCACTTTTTCTTTTCACTTCCCTATTCCAGACTTTTTCTGCATCCCATGTCAGTTACTCCCAGAGAGGCTGATAAGCATGATCTTTTGTTGCACACCTGCTTTACTGCCAGCATAAAAAGAATGCTACTGCAAATGGTACAATTAAGCAACAGGGAGATGGGTCCACCTAACTGGGCTTTCAGGAGGCAATGGTGAAGTGAGGAGGAGCGTCATTATTTATGTATGCATGTTTGTGGGACTGAACAGCACATCGAGCCAAAAGACAGCTGAACACTGTACAGGTTCAAGGGCAAAGCTACAGTCAATCTGTAGGTTAAGGGGAAGGTGGGATCTGGGAGTGGAGGAGAACTTTTATGTCATCCTGATGTAGTGTTCTTTAAAGAGGTGTGTCTTCAGCTCTTCTCTAAATTGACAGTCACACAGAACAGAGAAACAGACATGAGCAGTCTAACATTTTTACTTACGAAATGCCCCAGAGACAAGTCTCAAATAATCAAGCGGTGTTTATTAAACTCTGTAAGATGATGAAAGTGCCTTTGTGTGGAAAGATGAAAACCCCTTCATTGGGCTAGAAGAAAAGCTAGAATTAGTAGAACTTGTACTCATTAAGTAACCAGTGGCAGGAACGTGGAAGTAGAAGACAGAGATATCATAGGTAGAACGTCAAGACACAACAAGACTACATTTCCCACCAAAGGCTCTCCATATCTGACCGTCTATGAGAACCCCTCCAAATGTTTGTGTTTCTTCTCGGCCTTTTGGTTGGAATCAAGTGTAGTGTAGTTTCTTAAATACATTGTTTTTCCATCACAGTTTCACATGAGTCTTTGGTATCCTTAACCATCTATGTGATGATGTATGCATCTGAGGTGTGACGAGGACACAGACGTGCCAAGTGGAGGACTCCTCTGGAGGGCACAGAAGCTCAAATTAGGGGCAAAGGTGAGAAGTGGCGGTGCTGAGCTTCATATGTCTACAGCTTTCAATAACCACCACATTCCTACCAGCCAGAACTGAAGGGTTGCGTCTTCAAGTACAAAGTAGACACCTGATTTATACGTAGATGGCAAAGAAAAAAAACTGATTTCTGGTGGAAAAAGCAAATGTGAATAAGTTAATCCCCTGGTGGATTTTCTTCAACCAAAGGCAAAGAATAAGGATTGAATCAGGTCTGCGGTAAAGCACACTCTCAAAGATGCTTGCTTCTGAGTCATGTTTTCCTGCATTCTAATGACATTTATGCCTTTACTCATGATCTCTTTCCACAGATAATGAGCCTTAATCATCAGAAGGGTCCTTCAGCTTGGGCCTGTGTGAGCAGTCATCAGCTATTAGTGCATGCACAAATCCTTAATTAGCTCTCTCTTATTTGGAGAGCTTTGTTGACATTGGTGGGCTGTGTGCATCATACTCCACCGACCTTTGTAGTTTTATGGTTCTGTATAATGCGGGCTTATCGTTAATGGATACCTCTGGTGTGAAAAGCGAGTTTGACATGTTCACTGTACGTTCTGTCTTTTTATTTCAAATTCAGCTAATAGTGTTGCTTTTGGAAGGTCAGTGGGTGCCTACCTCCAAAACAGAAGGACACATGCTTATCCCTTTCCCCAGGAGGGTGGAATTTATTGATTGTATATTTCCAAAGTGACCCTTAGGACGTAATAGTACTTATTAGTGTATTTTCTTTATTTAAAGAATTACATTTCAGAATTGGTCCTCATTTGAGAGGGGAAGTAATGGGGTAGTGTCAAAAGAAAGCGAATGTCTTGTTTGTCTGCCTCTTACTTGTTTCTTCTTATGAAGAGAGCGTAAAAGACAGAGTCCAGTTCATAGGGATGATGCTGGCTCTGCCAAGTGGAATTCCATTTTATCAGGAGCATAGATTTGAATGGTGCCTCAGGTGCAGTGGCACTGGGGTCCGGAGTTGGGAGGGTCCACTCAACCCGAATGATCATGGCACCATTGCTATGGTTCTGCCTCAGGGCAGAACCAACACGGGAGGAAATCCTTTAGAAGGGCTGCCCATTTTAGGGCTTCCATTTGAAGCTCTTTCTTGAGGGTCACTTTCTCTCTAGCATCACCATATGAGCATTGATGGTCAAGGAAAGAACACCTTTTTAAGCGTCAAACATGTGCTGGGTGAAATCAGGTATATCATTAAAAGAGATAGATATCTGCTTTGGGGGTTTTTCTTCATGAATATTATAACCACCAACATGCTTGGGTGGCACAGCAGACCTACAGCTATGATTGTTCCCCCAAGGTGGATCCAGGCTAGTACACAGGAGGGTGTTCTGTGGGAAGATGCTCACCGATGAGGTGAACAACTCAAAATTAAGCAGCCATCTCTAGCTCATGTAAGGCACAAGATTAAGTGGGAGGCTTTGGGAGGGCACAGAGTACAGTGCTGGTAAGGGGTGAGGGGTGTGGTTCTCAGGGAATGGGTCCAGCATGGACATGGTTTGGGGGCAGGACTCTAGTGACATGTTGTTGCTAGTGTCTTGAGGAATTCTGAGAAGAGGACAAGGATTGCTACACACAGAATCAATCTGATGATTGCCCTGAGTGGCAGGCATGATTAGGTTTTGGTATAGAGCATTTCTACTATCACTCAGATATGTAGAGAATAATTTTAAGGAGGTTCCAAGAAGGCTCACAAAAGAAGGAACAGACTTTTGAAAGAAAATTCAATATCGACTATCAAGGTAACCTTACTGGGAAATTGTGGTACGAGGATAGTTTTTGAATGTCAGCATTACTTTGAGGCCATGTTCACAAAAACATTTGTGAGTACCGGAAGTAGTACTTCAGGAATACTCTTTACATGCAGTTTCATGCCTCTATACATCAGCCCTGAAATGTCCAATGGCCTATTAAAAAAAGTGGAAAGAGGGACAATCAATTCTATTTGTACTAATTTTATTTGAATGTTTTCTGAATATTCCCTATTTATTCGCATTTTAGATGATTTGGGGACAATTTACAAAGACATGTAAGAGTACATAAAAGAGTTCTACAGAGGTTCTACATTAAGTACTCCAAAATTCCTTAGTGACTAGGCCATTTAATGGAATTATTATATTAGGGATACACAATACTGTGCCTTTCTTCACTGTTTCTAGGGTTTCTGTTTCCACAGCTATCCATCTCAAGTAAAATATGGTCCACAGTCTGTAACTGTTACGCAGACAGCTCTTACCTGCCAAGTAACTCCAAGTACTGCATAGCTCTTTCAGACAGTCTCAGCCAGTTAACCTTCTATGTTTTGCATTCTGAGACATTCACATTAAAACATATAATGGGAAAAGAATAGAAAGAGCATATGATAAAGCAGAAGTGACTAATTGAAAGTGTTAAATATGCATCTGACGTCTTGACAGCACAGGAAAATTTCTCTGCTATACTTAAAGAAAATATTAAGATATCTAAATTCAGCTCACAGCTAAGATTCACAAACTATATTTTGTATTATGTAAAGCAGTACTACAGGAGTACCAGTCTCATATTACAAAATGCAATCCACAAACCTGCAGCGGGAGTCCTCGGCTTCTATTGTTGTCAGTGTGGTAATTTCTGCCTCTAAAGGTAAATCTTTGCACTTGTAGGTATACAAATTAGTAGCAAATATATGAGGGACCAGGAAGAGTGTAGAAAATTGGGGAATAATTACTACTAAATGAGAGAGGCTCAGGAAAATTTAAGTCTGCCATATTATTATGGCGGGGGTATTGCGATGGATGGAATGTCCGTCCGCCACTTTTCCGCCGGCCGGCACTCGTTACGATTGCCGGCTGGGCGAAGCTGGGGCATAATATGGTGGCAGTGCCTGGAAGGCACCACCATCCATAATATCATGCCATGGAAAGGCAGGTGGGCATGTGCGTTGGGGGCCCATTGGGGGCCCCCAGGAAGGGTGGGGAGGTGGGGGGTGCACTTGGAGGCATGGTGCCTGCCACATTGTGCATGGGAATGCACAACTTGTCAATTTGGCATTGTAAGCGCACCCACCGCAATGTCAAATATGTGGACTGCGACCGCCAGGGTGGCGGTCGCATTCTAATCGGAGGTGCGTGACTGACGCGAGGTTGGCGGGTGGACTGAAGTTCGCCCGCCATCCTAATGGGCCCCCTAGTCTGTTATGCTAATAAGCTCCTGGAATAAGAATCTTGAGTGAAGGTTTTTGCAGTATTCCACCAAAATAAATATCAAAGACATTTTGTCAAACATATTGTCAACTAAAAAATATTGTAGGGCAGAATAATGTGAGATTTTTTTTAGGTATATAATATATAAATATAAATATATATATATATATATATATATATATATATATATATATATATATATATATATATATATATATATATATATATATATATTTATTAATATTACATATATATTGTTTTCTTTAACATGGTTGCAAAAAATATTGTTTTTCTGTTATTTGAATATATATTAGTTATTATTCTATTATTAACAGTTGAGTTATTTGTTTTGTATTTTTTAGTATAATTTGTAAATTTGTATGTGAAAATAGCATATTTTTTTAAAGATAGTAATAATTTCATGTCATGTCATTTATTTTTAATTTAGTAGAGAGTTATTGTAATTGTAGTGGTTTAGGTTGGAACGTTATTTGAAAAATCAATTATTGTTTTTATTAGTTATTTTTTTATGTAAAATAATGAATTGGTAATTAATCATGTAAAATATGTAATTGGTCAATTGTTATTTATTTTAATTATTTTTGCATTGTTTGCGATTACTAATGTGCATGTATGTGTAATGATATTCCAGACTCAACCAACCAACTATCACAGCTTAATGCAAGCACAATAGTACCACCTACTAGTAAGGCTGCACATGTTCCAGCACTGATTTTCACTCTGGAAGATACACGTAAAGCCATTGACCATCTTAGACTTGGGAAAACATGTTGCTCAGACACAATTCAAGGTGACCTACAGTGATCAGAACAGAAAGCCTGGGTCCAATATACTAACAAAATGTCAAATAGTATACTGAATGGCGAAAATATATCATCATCATCATCAAAGCTTTATTTCGATATGTGTGATATCATAAAAGCACAAGTACAATTTAAAAACACAATTCATTAACAATACAATTAAAAGGGGTTACTTTATAAAAACCTTTTATAATACAATAAATAATTAAAAATATATTAAACTTTTGAAAGCTTTGTGGATATGTAAGTATATAAAAAGGAATTCAGCTTGATCTTAAATCATCAAATAGCCTTCAGCCTAATCAGCCAAGCCCAACTGAGAAATTTAGCCACCCCGCACACTAAGGTTGTGTTAGCATCAGCCTTAAGTATTCTAAGTGCAACGGAGTGGTCCCTGGTTCCGAGCAACAGGCACACAGGTTTGAGCCATTTCTGTCTAGGTTTTGTAAAGGCTGGGCATACAAAGAAGACGTGATCAATGTTTTAATAACACCTTCACAGGTTGGGCAATCAGCAGAAGTTTGATGCGGTGGCTTCCACTTACTAGTACGATCGCGAAGAGGAAGTGTGCCCATCCTGAACTGGATAAAAAGGGATCTAGCTCTGGGTTTCTTAATAAAATCTAAATAATGCTCCAGGCGAGGCTTAGGCTTGTGCTGTCGGAATACCTCAGTCAGCCTGCCTAGGTTTGGGTCCCTTTCCTCGTGATCATCAACCCATGCCCAATAGGCTCGCTTAGTTTCAGCCTTCGATAGCGATACCCCAGGCTCCCACCCAGTTGTAAGGCCCGTTGCCAGTAAGAGCTTCTTTATATTAGATATCCAGCTAATTTTATGGGCTCCTTGAAGGTTCATAACCTCTCTTAGACCATCGGCATACCTAGAGAGCTCCGGGGTGCGCCATAACCGGGCCCAATATAAAAGAGGGCACAGAGTGGCTAGGTCCTTGATGGAACGGCGACCCCGATCACTCAAGAGTGGTTTAGTAGGAGTACCCCTCAGGAGCGATACGAGCTCCCTAAAGAACTTGTTCTCTGCGGTAACTAGGGCATCAACACAATCAAAGCCCCAGAGCTCTGCGCCATAGAGGGCACAGCCTACAGCTTTTGCAGCATAAATATCCAGAGCAGGAGCAATGGGCTTAGAAGTGGATGCACGGTGTTCCCTCCCTAGTACTCCAACTACCCTCTTATGGCTTAGCGCCATTTTATCAATATGTGGCTGCCATTTAAGTTTATCCGAAATTCTAATTTCCAATTAGTCAAACTCTTTTACGCGTTCCAGAGTCACCCCGTCAAGAGATAAGGTAGATCTAGACGATCTACTCGGGTTAAAATAAAGAAGCTTTGTTTTCGATGTATTTATCGCAAGACCCCTCAGCTTGCAAAACAAACAGAAGCGGTCCAACAGCTTCTGCAATCCTGTGGGAGTTTTTGATACCAACAACGTATCATCCGCAAAGAGTAGTGCGGGGACTTTATCACCCGCCAGGACTGGGGCATCAGCATTAATTTCGAGCAGAAAGGAAACTACACCATTCACGAATAACGTGAAAAGTGTCGGGGCCAGTACGCAACCCTGGTGTACCCCTCTGTTCACAGGGATTTTGTCGGTTTTTTGCTCCTGTGATCCCCATCTAATACGGGCATAATTTCCAATGTTCATACGAGCCAGGAGATTCAGAATGGGCAAGGGAATCCCCATCTCCTCCAGGACCAGCCATAGGCGGTCTTGGGGGACCAAGTCAAAGGCGGTCTTCAGGTCAATGAATGCCAAATAAAGACCGCCTTTGCCAATGGTAACCACCTTCCAGTGTAAGAGTACCAACCTTATTGCCTGGTCTATCATGCTTGTGCAAGCCCTAAAGCCCGCCTGGAAGGGTGATATAATACTGTTCTCATCTGCCCACAAAAGAATCCTCTCCAAGAGTACCCTGCCAACCAATTTCTGCCCCGCATCTATAAGACTTATTGGGCGGTAGTTGGCAGGGTCCCCCCTGGGGCCCTTCTTGTATATGGGGATCACTTCGGCCCCCTTGCAAGACTTCGGGACAGGTGAGCCTTCCAACAAGGCATTCGTAAGGATTACAAAGCAAGAGGCCCAACCTTCGGTGTTAGCTTTAAAGAGGTCGCCCGGTACACCATCCTGCCCCGGGGCCTTAGCAGGTACAATCTTAGTTAATGCAGCCAGCACCTCTTTCTTGTCTACTCTAATGAATGGAGCCTGAGCGGATTCAATACCCATGGCACCACAAAAGGGCCCTGGAGTACCGGGCTGCTCATCTCCCCCATAGAGTTTCCTAAAATGCTCAAACCATTCCCTATCTGTTATATGATTGGGGGTTTGATCCGGGTCACAGCCATTGAATCTTCTAACTAAAGCCCAAAATAGCTCGCCATTTTTGGTTTTACTTGCAGCTCTAAGACTATCCCAATGTGATTCTTCCCACTCCCTCTTAGCTGTTGTAATGGCTTGTCTATAATGTAATCTGGCCAGCCGAACAGCAACTGGATTACTAGATTTGATAGCAAGAATCAGACTATTTTTTCTCATTCTGCAATTTCTATCAAACCACTTCTGCGCTGGCTTGACAATCATCGGGCTCTTTTTACCGGGAACTACGAACAGTTTACCGATCTGACCAATAGTATCAGTATAAATGGTTTCTGCCGCCGCAGGCCCAGCCGCGTCGTTACATGCTGCAGAAAGCCTTAAAGTCTGC
The DNA here is from genome assembly GCF_964261635.1 of Lissotriton helveticus. Lineage (NCBI taxonomy): Eukaryota > Metazoa > Chordata > Amphibia > Caudata > Salamandridae > Lissotriton > Lissotriton helveticus. Next base: position 1,134,145,816 of record NC_136071.1, on the reverse strand, counting down.
TCACTAACGATTTCTTCCAGTGCACTTAATCTTTCTTCATCCATAATAAACTTTGGCAACTTGAGAAACCTATTACAATTGGATGGTACGACTGTCTTAGTTATTAAACTCGCACTAATAGAGGGGGTATGCTCCTTCCTCTGCCACAGATCCACCATTGTGAGGGACAGTGGGTTATGGTCACTGTCTACTGATGGTATAATGGCCATGTCCTCCACTGACTTCCATGCCCTCCTATCCACCATTATGTATTCAATTCTACTTTCACACGATACCCTGTTATATGTATTTGCCCCCCGAGCATCGGAGATAGTACGACAATTTACAGATCCCAGTCCTGATTCAATCATTAAGGCATTCAGTTGGATGACAACCGGTGACCATCTCTTCACGGGCGTAAGCAAGAGAGACGGAATGCCCCATCGGGCATCTTCCCCATAAACTACAAGAATGTCATCTGCTGCCAGAGGCTCAAATGAACAGTTTAGGTCCCCTGCAACCAGAACTAAGGAATCAGGAGGACACAGTTTGAGCAAATCAGCTAGAACAGAAATAGTGGATGATTTCGCCCCCCCTTGGGTGCCTCTAGCATATACATTAAAAACTTCCTAGGTGGTAATACCATTCATACCCTTGATGGAAAGTCTCATAACATCCAATGTTGAGCAAGTGTGGTGAATAATCTTAAGGTTGAGGTCTACCCTTACCCATGCCATAAGCCCTCCAGAGGGACGACCTCACCCAACCGAGATAGCAGGTACATAAAAGCGAGAAAAACCCGGCTTGTGCAGAGGTTCGAGGCACCAAGTTTCCTGGAATAAACATATATCATACCCATCAATAAAATCGTTCCAGTCCGATAATGAGAGCTTGTTTCGCAGACCCGCCACATTCCACGAAACAAGTTTAAGATTATTGAGGTGAACATTACAGGAAACTGGGGCCCTTGGAGTTTGGCATAAATTCTGACTAATGACTTTAGTAACCCTCATAGGTTCCAAAACCAAAATTGGGAACTCTGGGCCCGAGGACTGTGATGGTACAGGAGGAAGGGGGGAGCAACTACCCAGGGGGGAAAAAGAGCTAGTCAATACTCCTACTCCATCCTGAAGTCAGTCAACAGCCTCTAAACAGTTGAAGCGATTTTGGGTAGAGATAGGGTCCAAGGGTAGAAAAGGCCTGAGCCTACCCCCCTGGGGTGGCCCCCTCCCATTCCGCTGCACCATTGTCCAGCCATCTGCCAATGAAGTGAAATGACCTGGGGGAAAAAAAATAGGTCAGTGGAAGAGAGCGGATAGTCACACCTGGGCTGGGGTATCTCCAGTTACAGATATATTCGACAGTTCTGGGGTTGTTAAAATTAATCAAGATGCAGTCCCCCCTTATATTTTTGGCCAAGCGGCCAACCCATGGTACCCTCCGAACCATAAGTATTTTGCACACAATGTGTAAGGGCAGTGGTCTGTTTATGTTTAACCAGTGGACAACCCTGTTCCGCAGTGTTGTAGGGGACTCCACCTCCTGATTACCCAATTCTGGCACCCCTGCTAAAATTACCACAAATGGACAAACCTCCGGGGGTAGATTTAAAATGTTTTTCCCCTTGGGAGTCTGGGCTATGGAAACCTCTCCACCTTCACTAACCTGCGGTATATTACGCTGACATGGTCTACTTATATTGGCAGCTGCTAGGTCCTTATCAAGGGGTGCAACTGGACCTCCATGGACAGTGTTCAATGCTACCGCGTCCTTCAGGACAGCCGGGGCCTTTGTTCCACTGGTTTTAACTCGTGATTGAGTAGCCACAGGAGTAGCATCCCCTAATGAGGAATCTACGATTCCCTTAAGGTCACGCTCAATTATTTTTAGATGTAGTTTGATCTTGCTCAATCTATCCTCCAGTGGACGTAGGAGAAGTCTAAGTGTATCATATATGACAGTTGACTCAGGGTCCGTCACCCCTTCCCTGTCGCCTTGTCCCACCTGCGGCCTGGTGCACCCTTCTAGTCAGTGTAGGATCTACTGTGTCCGGAACAGGGCTTTCAGAGACGCCCACAACGGGCTGCTCCAGAGTGGCTGGAATTACACTGATGTTTTTAGGGGCTTTCTTTTTCCTTCCACCATTGTTAATTGACAGCCCTTGCTTATACTTGGGAATTGCCCCAGGGTCTTTCCCACGCAATTGTCTAGTGTTGTAAACCTTAACTACATTGGATACAATGGGCAACTTGTGGGGAGATAACAATAACGATTCTGAAACCGTGGACTGACTATCAGAGGAAACATGAGATATATCACAGGATGGTAACTGTGGAATGGGGAGTTCTATAATTGGTGGAGCACCAATACCCCTATTAGCATCTTGGTGGAGAGGAGTCCGCGCATTCGCAATATGTCCCATTGAAGACCTTCGTGCAATGGCGAGATCCTGGGAAACTCGTCGCTCCATTATCGTGATCCCTTCATCAACGAAACAATTCATCCTCGTTATGAACTGGTCCATGGTACCCGTGAAGTTGGAAGTGTCTGCTCTCCCCTTGGCCTCCTTAGGGGGCATGGATATGAAACCAACAAGTCAGCAAAAAATGATAAAAACAAAGTACTCAAAATACAAGGCCGAATATAAGCTGAAGAGGGGGTGGCCCGTCCCGTCCTTATCCGGTCTTGAACGGGCTTAAACGGGCCCGCCCTTGGCCCAGGCTTCACCCGGCGTCCCGCTCGCGTCCCGCGACGCTGGGCTGGCCGCTGGTCAAATGCGCCTTCTGGCACTCTGAGGGCGTGTGATTAGCTTCTTGTGACTCCTGGCGGTGGCGGCGTGAAGAACCCCAACTCTCAGCAGCAGCAGTCAGGTAAAATATATCAGAAACATTGCGAGGTGCAGAAGTCAGACCAGTGTATATAAAGGATGAACAAAATAACCTATGGAACTACCTCCCTATGAGCCTGATCAATAACCTTCAAATGGTATTTTGCCATCAGGTTCTGGACATGGTAAGGCAGTGGATAACTGACACCAACATTTTATCCCCACTACAAGCAGCATTTTAGTACAAGACTAGCACTTTAGATCAAATCTTTTGGTTCACTCTATTGCATTGGAAGTACCTTCAGTTAACTAGGTACCATCTCTTTGTGGCCTTTTATCTAGTACCCAGGAATAAATGATGGTAAGTTTTAGGCCAGCTGGGGTTGGACCTAGCTATGCTTAACATGATAAGGAGATTGCATGAATCAAACTATTCTGAGGGAGATGGGGTTCTAGAGGGCAACTAACCAAACGCATTCCAATCTAGGAGTACGAAAAAATTGTGCATTAGCCATAACAGGCAACAGAGTGGTGCTGGACAAATTTACATCAAGGCCCTTCTCTCTACCCTGTAGAGTCTCTTGGGGCTCTGCACTGAGCTCGACATTGTTCAATCTTTATGTATCGCCGTTGGCTACACTATTAAAAAAATATGGCTTTTCCCTAGCCTCATACATAGATGACACTCAAATTGTGGTGTCACTGGTGAAACATGAGAACAACTCTGGCCTTGCATTTAGAACTTGCATGAGAGATGTACATAATTGGATGGACAATATTTGTCTCAAGCTGAACCCTGCAAAAACTGAGGTTATTATTTTTGGCAGCGATCAATTATTCTGGATGCCGGAATGGTGGCCTCCTGAATTAAGCCCTCTCTCAGCACCAGCCAATAAAGTAAAAAACCTATGTTTTTTGTTGGATAAAGAGCTGAAGCTTAAAGATCAAGTGAATAAAGTTACATCTGCCTCATTTTGCTCTCTGAGGCTGGTAAAAAAACATCGAAAAATGTTTGCCATCAGAGCTTTTGAACACTGTAATCATTGCGCTGCTGCTTTCAAGGCTTGATTACTGTAATAGCCTACATCTTAATCTTGCATCAGGATCTCTGGACAAGCTTCAGACTCTGCAGAACAAGGCTGCTTGATTTCTGTTTAAAATCACTAAATTTGAATCAGTCAGAGGAGCCGTCGGCAAACTTCATTGGTTCCCTATCAAACAAAGTGATAGGTTCAAGGCATTTTGCCCGGCCTACAAATCACTGCAGGTAGCAGGGCTCGCCCGGTTGAAGGATACGTTTAAATGGCATACCACAGGGGGTACGCTACGTTCAGGCTCAGGTATGAACCTTGCAGCCCCCCCCTTCAGGAGGACAACCTGGGGTGGGAAGAGCGCTTTCAGAACCACAGCACAGATCTGGAACAGCCTACCCTTGGAACTCAAAGCCGCTCCCACACTATTTACCTTTAGAAAGGCCTTGAAAAACTTGGCTCATCTCTCAGAATTAGGAAATACTAGTGTTTCTGCAAGGACTACCTTTTCTGTAACTGTACCCGCCTCTATAGTGCCAAGACGCCCCGGGCAGGAGTTTGTGCTTTATAAATCACTCTCATTCATTCATTCATTCATGACCCTATTTTCATTGTACTTTAATGATGTACCTAAATACTTGCTCAACTGTACCAGTGACTCCCCCAGACTCTGCTAGTCTCACATCAGCGCTTGTATTAGCTGATGACACCATATTGATTTCCCATCCCCTCATGGGGCTACAAAACCTGTTGAACAAATGTACGTTCTTTTGCGATGAGTGGGGCCTTGAAGTCGACATGTCAAAAACAAAGTATATGATCCTCAATCCCCACAAATCTTACAGCGATGGATTTATTATGAAAGGGGTCTCCTTACAGAGAGGAGAAAAGTTTAAATACCTTGGCAACACCATAGACAAATTAACCACCTGGCAGTTGTTTCATATGAATGAAGTAAGCGCTTCCAAGTTGCACGGAGCATTTACTATGTTGAGAAGGTAAAAACAACATCTAGACATGCCTCCCCAGCCATTAAAATCTACCTTGCAAAGGCGCAGAGCGCAGCTCTGTATGTGGCTGAGATTTGGGGACATGTGAGGAAAAAGGATGTGACCACTAAATAATTGTTTTTCCTTAGATCACTGCTCAAACTGCCACAAAGCACACCTTTTATCCCTCTTGTTTTTTAAATTTGTCTCAAACGGATCAACGATATTGCAGCTTTAAGACCCTTGCAATTTTGGGTATGCCTGTGGAGAACTCCAGAATTGGGAACCTATTAAAATAAGTTAACATCGGACCTGGGTATGTCAAATTCACTGTTTAATAAATGGTTTAGGGCCAGATGTAGGTAGGACTTATTTACCGACTTTTAATTACCGAATTTTACCGATTCGGTAATTAAAAATCGGTAAATAAGAATGGGGGACATGTAGGAACATCCAGATGTTCCTTTTACCGAATCGGTAAAAATCTGTATTTACCGATTCGGTAAATACCGACCGGTAATGGCCATTCATTCCTATGGGCTTTGCAGCCCATAGGAATGAATGGGCATTCCCGATTCGGTATTTACCGAATCGGTAAATACAGATTTCTACAAGGGTGCAGGGGGTGTCACTTTGACACCCTCTGGCACCCCCAAAAGAGGCTTGGGTGCCATGTGGCAGGCATACCTGCCCTGAGGGCAGGTCTGCCTGTCATATGGCACAGGTGTGCATGCACACATGTGCATGCACACCGGATTCGGTATTTTACCATCAAATATATTTGATGGTAAAATACAGATTCGGTAAGGGTTGTGGGACTCAGAAGAGTCCCACCTACATATCAAAATTATCGAATAGGTAAAAATACCGATTCGGTATTTTACAGATTCTGTAAATTTACCGATCGGTAAATTTACAGAATCTGTAAAATATGTGGCCCTACATACCATTTCGTTAATACCGGTCGGTAACGGCCGAAAATACCGATTTTCGGCCGTTACCGACCGACCTACATCCGGCCCTTAGTCATTTAAAATCTAACTTACAGGAGATAGGCATGAGTGCACTATGGAGCACTCCCGCTGCTATAACTAGCAATATAAAAACAGTTGTTAAGTTAGTATGTTAGTCTTAAACTGCAGAACAATATCTTTCTCAAGAACCAGTAGCAATGGATCTCTGATGTCAGATAATTTCTAGATCAAATGTTATGCTGCCTTTGAACCCAACCTTGAAGATATAACCCCAGGTATTATTAGGATTCTATTCATCAAGTTCATGTTTTGGTATTCTTTAGATTGGGTATTACACAATCAGCTGGACAAAACACTCAGTAGCTAGAACATCATGGGCCAGATGTAGGTAACTTATTTTTACCGATTCTAAAATACCGAATTTTACCGATTCGGTATTTTAGAAATGGGAAATGAGATGTAGGAAAAACATCGGTAAAAAATACCGATTCTGTAAAAATCGGAATCCCCGATTCGGTATTTACCGATTCTGTATTTACCGATTCGGCAAATACCGATTCGGTAAATCCCATTTATTCCTATGGGCCTGGATGCCCATAGGAATGAATGGGATTTACCGAATCGGTATTTACCGAATCGGTAAATACCGAATCGGTAAATACCGAATCGGGGATACAAAAAAGCTAGCAGTTGAGCTACCAACCAATCACGTGCCTCCACCCCGCCCCTCAGCCAACCAACAGAGGAATCAAATCAAATCAAAAATAACTTTATTCGGTTTTTTTTTAAAGAGAAACCATAAAAGTTCATAGAAATACATTTTTATACATTGATTCAATTTAAAAGCAGAGTTTTAAAAGTCATAGGTTTAAAATACAATTTATAAAATCATAAAAAAGGGTAAACTTTTACTGCCATCCCTTATGGACTCTTCACTCATTTGATTGTCAGAGATTAGACCTATGGCGTATGCAAAATTTCAGGAAACATACAGTTGCTTTTGCTATCAATTCATTTTCCAAATATTGTAATGCCAGATAAGCTGGGCGGCATTGCCGCAGACCCCAGTATTTAAGTATAGGCAATAGCCATTGTCTGCGGGGTGCCTCAAAGAATTTACAAAATAAGACTGTGTGTATCGTTGACTGCTGTGATTGGGAGTCGCAAGGGCACAACAACAATTTTGATGACCAGTCATTCTGTGTGGGAAAACAGACCATTAGGTGAAACATATTGAACCTGAAGCGTGTCAAGAGTAGTTTGTCAAATTGGCTCATATTAAACATCAAATAGGGTTCTACAGATGATACTGTTTGAACTAATAAACTTTGCTGTACAGAGGGTTTATGGACTTCTTTTAGCAAACGTATTTGATGCAAATGTGATAGACATGCTTTCCTCAGTTCTAGTTTGGAAATACTGTTTAGAGAAGTTGGATCTATAAAATAATGACTGCATCCCATGTCTTTAAAAAAGGCTCTTACATAGGCTGTCCATTTCATCCGCATATAGTGCTCGAGCGTCTGTATATCTTGGATAATGAGTCTGGTTAGGTGGCATTGTTCGGTGACCCAAATTCTGCGCCAGAGCATTATAGGTTGAATTCTTATAATGTCCTCTAGATGGTCAATACCCAACTCTTCGTGACAGGCGTATGTAGAAGAGTTTTTCGGAAGCCCCAGTAGGGATCTTAAAAAGGCATTTTCTATTTTCTGTAAGTCAGTCACGTTTACATAGCCCCATATCCCTGCCCCATAAATAGCAGTGCTGACACATTTTGCCTTATAGATTTTTAACGTTTCTAGTGGAGGCTTGTGACCCAATTTTTGAACAAATGATCTCAAAGCCATTGTTGCTTTTAGAAAGGATAGTTTCCTAGCAGAAATTGCTGCTTTCCATTTAAATTTGTCGTCAATGACGATTCCCAGATATTGGTAGGTAGATGTTCTTTCTAACGGTTCTCCCTTCACAAATAGTCTTTTAGGTTTAACGGTTTTCCTCCCCGCATGCATAGTAAAAGTTTTCTTGGCGTTTAAAAACAAATTCAGACTTAACATAAATTCACAGTATCTATCCAGCTCTCGCTGCAGTTCCACTGATGTTCTAGCCAAAATGACCGCGTCGTCGGCATATAGTAAGGCAGGTATATGCCGACGACCGACCGAGGGAAGGTCTTTGCTTCCCTCAAGCATTGCTATCTCGAGGCCATTTGTATAGAGGGTGAATAAAAAGGGGGCCAGAACGCATCCCTGTCTGACCCTGTCTGAACAGAGGAATCAACCAATCCTGTGCATCCACCCCACCCCACAACCAGGAAGTGGCCACACCCATGCAGGTGTAGAGTAAGTGATCACCCAGGAGAGCAGTTACACACTGACAGGCTGTTGTGAAGCTGAGCTGGATTCCCAAGACTCCCAGAGGGAAGGGTCAGAGAGGAAGAGGAAGATGAAGTTCAGCACAGGTGAACTTAAGGTGCTGGCGGAGGAGGTGGTAAAGCACAACTCCCAGCTTTTCAGAAAGCAGTCTCACCAGGTAGCAGAGGCTGTGAAGAGGAATACCTGGTTGGGGATCCAGTCCACGGTGAACGCCATTGGAGTGACAACCAGGGAAGTGGACAATCTAAAGAAAAGATGGTATGATCTGAGGATCATTACAAAAAAGAAATTGGCGGCAAGAATGAAAGAGGCCAATGCTACAGGTGGAGGAAAGAACAGGGCACCTGCTCTCATGGATCTGGAAGAGCTCGTGGAGTCCACACTGGAGCCAGAGAGCGTTTTAGGAATCGGTGATGCTGACAGCTCAGCCCGAGCTGCATCAAAGAAAGGTAAGGGACATGTCCATCATTCCTCACCCCTTGCCGGTCTCCCTCCCCTAATGTGGCTGTGTGTTGAGGAACTCCAGTACAGGATTCTGTATCCACCTGCAATGCATTATGGGAGTGGTAGTCATAAGAATTCACATCAGAGCAGACAACATGAAAGAATGTCAGGCATGCCACACAATACAATAAGAGACAGGGGAGGACCATGAAATTGTGCAAATGATTTGTGATTTAATATAGAAATACACGGTGAAAGCACCACTTAGCCACTGTCCATATCTGTCCACAGGAGAGACTTTGCGCAAGACAATGCAGGAGAGGGAGAAGAGGGCACCCCAAAGGGAGAGGAGTGAGGAAGAAGCCAGGGATGCAGGGCCCAGCACTGCAACACCTCCAGCACCCTGCACACATGCAGCTGCCACACCAGAGGCAGCCACCATGCAACTGCCATCATCACCTCTGCTCCTTGACTCCCCACAACATGAGCCACAACAACTTTCCACACCAGCAGCCTCAGAGGTGTCAGAAATCTGCAGGCCCAGGAGGCATGATGTTCCCCCGCTAAGAATCCTACAAACATCCTCTGATGAGGAAAGGGAGGGTGAGAACCCAATTGAGTCAATGGAGGCAAATACAGCTGCTCTTCCGTCCACTCCTGTCACTGTATCCAGAGGCACAAGACGCCGTAGGGTCCGGGAGGGAAGCTTGAATAGGCATGGTGACGGTGTCTTCCGTGGCCTTGAAACAACAATGGTGAAGTGTCACAAAGTAATTTACCTAGCAGGTATCCTTCGCCAAATTCCCTCGCTGTCAGGCGGGTGTAGATCCCACTGTTTTGGAAGATGTAGGAGTCGTGGGTGCTTCCTGGGTACCTGGCCACTATGTCCTTGATAATGTACTTGGCATCACAGATTACTTGTACATTTATTGTGTGGGATGACTTCCTGTTCCTGTAAATGTACTCTGTGGCAGCTGGTGTGCATATTGGGATGTGGGTGCCATCAATACAGACAATGACATGTGGGAAATGTGCCATTAGGTAAAAGTCAATCTTGGTCCTGAGCAGTTCCGCATCAGTTTCCGGGAAGCTGATGTAATGCTCCATTCCCTGCATCATGGCATCCAGGAACTTCCTGAAGAAACGGGACAGGCAGCTCTGGGACACCCCACCTACCGCAGCAACCACACTCTGGTAACTCCCAGATGCAATCAGGTGTATGCTACAGGGCACCTGCACATGGGGTGGGATGGCGTGCTCCCTTGGTGGTGGTTGCTCCAGGAGTGGGTGCAGGTACCTGATCAGGTCCAGGATGGTTTGGGGGTGCAGCCTGTATCTTTGCAGTATCTCTGGCTCAGTCAGTTGGAAGAGTGTTATCCTCTGCCTGTACACTTGCTCCTCCCTTTTCCATTCCCTCTCTCCTGCTGCCTGTAGCCGTAGCCGCCTTGCTATGACGTAGAATGCCGCCATTCTAGTCAAACTGTTGCATTTTGGGGCCTTTTTTATAGCCTGCACCTGGTTACCACCTGCTTTCAATCCATGCTAAATACCGACTCTTAAATACCGAATTTCATGCAAAATCGGTATTTTAGGGGTCACCTACATCTCAAGAGTCTTATTTTTCCATTTCTTATTTACCGAATCGGTAAATTTACCGAATCGGAAAAGTTACCGATTCGGAAAAGTTACCGATTCGGATAAAATTACCGAATCGGAAAAGTTACCGATTCGGAAAAGCTACCGATTCTGAAAAAATACCGATTCGGAAGAGTTACCGATTCGGAAAAGTTACCGATTCGGTAAATATACCGAATTTGTAACTTTAACGATTCTGTAGTTTTTGGGCACCCTACATTTCAATGTCCAAATACCGGTCGGTAACGGCCGAAATTCTGTATTTTTGGTCGTTACAGACCAGTATTTGGCTACCTACATCTGGCCCCTTGTGTTTTTTGTGAAACACCCTGCGAAGGTGTTGAACATCTAATGTTTTTTTTTTGTCCACGGTAGAAAGATCCTCAAAGCAAATGGCTTAAACCACTCCGCGTCAACCTAGGATTTAGAGGTTATTTAGTAGACTCTAGGAAACAACAAGCAAACACAGATGTTCTCATAGTATTTGCTATGAGCAGGTACCTTTATGCAGTCTGACTAAAAAGGAAACGAGTAGGAAGAGGACTGTAAACATCCTCTCCCTGGTAATATTTTAGCATTTTAGTTAATCTGTAATGAGAATAGACTTGAAGGCTGTATTTGAAAATCTGCATAGCCATGAAATGTTATGTGACTGGAAGCAGCTTCTCATGCTCACAGTTATCAATTTGAATCAATCTAAGTTTTCTGTTTTTTATGTCTGTGAACTTGTCCTTTGTTTTGGAATCAAATCTCTTTATTGTTTTTTCCTTCTTTTGTAAAGAAAATAGTGATACATACCAAAGTATTACTTAGGGTGGCATCAAAGATTATGCAAAAGCAATGTTACATCATAATAACATGTAATGATATTTTCCCTTCCCTTGTAACTTCGAAAAAGAGACAAACAAAACGAGAAAGTGAAAAGACGAACATTAAGAAATACAACCATGATTCGGTACTTGGTTTGATATTCCAGTTTGGGGTCACGTAGCCCCAGTAATATGAAGTTGAATGTGCATTGAGAGCGGGTAACCTAATATAGTTTTCTTCGCTGCTTGGATTTCAGCCCACATTTTTTTAATGAATGGGCAGTCCGCCGTAAATACCTAAAATTCCCTAGTAGTATGGATCCCCTCCAACAAAGACTCGAGATACAAGGGTGGGATTTCTTCAACTATGTATTATTTTAAGGTGCTGTGTGTATTTTTCACAATATCTCTCCACAGATCAGACCACTGTTTATACTATACTAGCAGCCCTTCCCGACGTTGTCCGGGTATGAAATAGAATGTGTGTAATGTGTGTATTTGGCAAGGGCAATTTATTTTAAAATCTCGCGGTAGACAACATTTTTTGTTTCATTAGAATAGGGACGGAGAAGGCCCAGCTGCAGCCCTGGTTGATGTTAGCAGGCGCGTGGAATTGGTGTAGTGATCCGCCGCCTGAGCCCGGCTACAGCCCTGGTTGATGTTAGCAGGCGCGTGTAATGTCGTTGAATGAGAGAGTTATCAGCCGCGGGTAAATCCGTTTAATGAGAGAGTTGAGTGACAGCGAGTAGGAGAAGCTGCAGTAATTGTCCCCGCAGACACGCTCATTTGCGAAGTTCCCCCGCTTGAGGCCCAGATGCAGGCCTGTTTGATGTTAGCAGGCGTGTGTTCCCCCGCTTGAGGCCCAGCTGCAGCCCTGGTTGATGTTATCAGGCGCGTGTAATTAGTGTACTGATCCGCCGCCTGAGCCCGGCGAGAGCCCTGGTTGATGGTAGCAGGCGCGTGTAATTTGTAGTTCAGTAACAGCGCGCAGGAGAGGCTGCAGTAACGTTACTTACCAGGCCTCCAGGTGAACGCGTTTGTCCCGCCCCCAGCACACGGCCACAGCAGACGATCTTCTGTTTAATGTACGACCCACATGGCATGAAGGGCGGAACATAGCCTACGCCCCCAGCGTTTTTCACGCCCCCAGCGTGCCCTTTGATGCCGCGCAATTGCGTTCGCATGGCATGAAGGCCGGACACACGCCCCCAGCATTTCTCACGCCCCCAGCGTGTCACGCCCCCATCGTGTCATGCCCCCAGCGCGCCCCGTGATGCTGCGCAGCAACGTAATTGGCGCTTGTATGGACGACTCACATGGCATGAAGGGCGGTCACACGCCCCCAGTGTTTGTCACACCCCCAGCATTTGTCACGCCCCAGCACACGCCCACAGCCCACGATGTGATCTCCGTACCACACGCCCCCAGCGTTAGTCACGCCCCCAGCCCACAGCACAACGCAGACACGCCCACAAGGGACTACTTTGCTGGCACGGTTCTTTCACCTTTTAAATGTATAGAGGAGTTGGCCTAACGGCTAAGGCGCTCGACCTCGGACCTGGGGATCTGGGTTTGAGCCTTGGTAACGACGCCAAACATCCTGTGATTCTGGGCAAATCACTTAACCTCCCCGTGCCTACAAAAATGAATGTGTGTCCTCATGTAACGTAACTGGTGCTATGTAAAGCGCTCTAATACCTGATTCAGTTCGGGAAAGTTCGCGCTATATAAAACTCTGCAAAAAAAAAAATATATGGTGGCTGTCTGCATAGCCTATGTCCTTCTGCTGCAACTGCCCTTTCCAACCCTGTATTGGGTGTTGTGATTGGTGCTGTGGTTACTGAGATTACCCGCCTCAAAGGTTTGGGCTCTCTCTTTATAATATTAGTATGGATTGGTTGCCGAAGAACCTCGAACCAACAGGACAGAAAAGGATGTAAAACAGTGTCATCAGCTTCTAGAAGACTAGAGTAGAGCGTTGTTATATGACCCTTATGCATTTTCAACAACGTTTTCCAGAGAAGTGAGGTCTCAAGTTGCTGCTAATTTGATTTCAGGGTTCATCATAAATTGTTGTAGCTGTACATAGTGATTGTGCTCTGTTTATTTTATTCTCAGTGGAATTTCCATTTGCAATCAGGAAAAGACAGTATTTGTGGGCCTGAAATGAGATCTGAAATTGTAAGACAGTCGCCAGCTTTTCATTTATCAAAGGGCCCTGAGTGTAGTACTAAAGCGAAGGCGGGATTACAACGAATAGGCGTGTGCTGGCTTGGAAGGTGGACTTTTGTTGTTTGTCGTGTAAGGTAATCGCAAACCTCTAAAGAAGTACCAGTGAGTGAGCTCAAATAAATGTTGAGTGGTCTCTGTACTTTGAGTTTCCATGCTAAATCCCTTATAGTCCCTCCGGCGATCGCTTTATCCATTTATACCCAATGCTTATCTGAAACTCTCAGCGACCAGTCTGCTAGGATCAGCAATTGTTCTGGTCTGTAATAAAAAGGGGAACCTGGGAGAACCAATCCACCCTCTGCTCTCACTCATGGTAACACCTTGTGAGCTAGGCGAGGCCGCCCCCTGCCACATAAAGCGTAAAGATGCACTTTTTAAAGCTAGGAAGAAATCTGGTGAAACTGAAATATGGAGGTCTGAAAAAGCTATAACTGCTGACTTTGGACCTGGAGACCATGGTTCAAGTCTCGACATTCGCTCAACATTCTGGGCAAATCATTTAATACATAGTCAACTACAAAAAATGAATTTGTTATGTAACTGTTGCTCCTGTAAAGCACAAAGTACATTTTACAAAACTGCAAGAATGTGAATTTAACTCATAATAAACGCATAACAATTACCCCTCCCTCAAACGACAAACCATAGAAAACGTGGTGAAATCAAACTGCTTGCACCAGGCTGTAAATAGTCCTTTTTAAACAACGACTGGCTGGTTGTGGAATTTTGCAGCATTATCTCCTGGATTTTAGCACTGTGTAAAAGCTCAGGTGGACTTGGTAAACGGTAAACAATTTGAAAGAGGTGTAATATGGTTCGAAGAATTGCAGCATAATAAAGGTGTAAATCAGAGTTCCTTGGCACTCACAGCAAGAACCCGCCACTGCCAAAAGGGTGGAATTCAGCCTTGGCAGGATGGGGAACCGAGGCCATGGAGGGGTCAGGGTGAGAGGAGTGGAAGCACCAGCGATGAGGAAGCAAAGAAGACAGGGGAAGCAAGAAGAAAAAGCCCTTGATGATGGATGCTGCTCGCACAAAGTGCATTTCGAAAGGCAACAAAGCTGTAAACTAATTTTCCCAAATTCCGGACACCAAAACTCCAAGTTGTTTTGAAGTTCTAAAGGTCGCCAGCTGTAGCCATTGTAGAAGTCTTGTCTTGGGGATAGATTTTATAAACACCTTAGAGAAATTGAAATTAAATAATGCTTACTTGTTAGGCAACTGGTTTGGAAATGTGTAAATCTACTGAAATGAATGGGCGTCCTATGAAGCCGTCAAACGGAGTGTATTCAGGGCATATGGCATCCTTGCTACGCCTCTGCTTGATTTGCTTAAAAGGCCCTCCATTCAGACAGCTGAAGAAAGCAAGGTTTGGAGAAAGGGGAGAGGATGTGGCGTTGCGGCCAGAGCTGTTGACTTTAGAGCTGGGGAACCAGCTTCGAGTCTCTGCATTGGCCCAACATCATGTAAGCAAACTGCTTAATCTTCCCGTGCCTCCAAATATAACAAACATTGGAAATGTAGTAGGTCTCACATTTTTTTAGAACTATTGACATTTTAAATGGCTATGTCTTTTATTACGCTATCTTGTGTATGTGGTGTGTAGTGGAATTATGTGAGTTGGATTGGTTTAGTTAGTAATGGAATTATGTGGTGTGGAGTGGATTTGTGTAGTGTAAATATGTGACATGGTGTGCTATAGAATTATGTGGATAGATTTGGGAGTAGAGGTGGGTCAGTCCTCATCAGTTGTGGGGCACCCATTCTCCATACCCAGAGAGACGGGCTTCATTTCTTCCTGATGGGGCATCTTCTTGTTCACTTTGGCTTTGCCTTTAGGCACTCAGGTTGCTGGCGGGTTGGCTGCTGTCAGCAAGTGGTGTTGGAGACTTACATAGATGTTCTAAGGTCACACCCAATGCAGTTGCCACTGCAGTTCATCAGATTAGATGTGAATTATGGGGAACGTCGTTTACGACGCAACTTTTAGCACGCAGTGCTATTACAACGCGGTCTTTAAATCGCATTCTATTACAACGCATGACTCTGGGAGGCGCTCAAGGATAGGGAATACTTTTAATTTACTATCCAACACCTTCCCTAGTGTCAACGGGGACTGGTGTTGGAATAGTAAATTAAAATATTTACTATCCAACACCCCTTTCTGTTTTGCGTTGTAAAAGAATGCGTTATAAAAACCGCGTTGTTACAGCATGCGTGCTAAAAGCATGCGTTGTAACAACATACATCCATGAATTATTGAGCATCTCAGTGATTGTGGGCCTACCAGTCCTCTCCCCATCCCCCCATCCCTGCAATGAGGGGAATTGCACGAGCAGGTTGCACACAGCCCTGTTTAGTTCTTTTCGAGTCTGCCTCTGGAGTAGATGGTAGCCAAGCAGGTAATCCTGTCCCACTGGTGGGGCGGGGGAGAGCTGGACCTGCTGGACACAGCCTGCATCCGTCAGAGGCCATGGAGACAGAGAGCCACTGGGTGGGGGGCTCTACTGTGGGGGAGTGAGCCCTGTTTCACCTTCCAACATCCTGTGTGCTTTGCCAGACCTGGCAGAGGTGCTCCTCGAGGTCTGTGTTTACAATTTCACCTAAGATATCCACAATATAGGTATCTATTGAGAAACAATTTCTGGCCATCATTAGTGCAAAGATGTACATATAAGCGAGGTAAGAAATGTGTTCATCAAGTCAATAAGTGAGGTGAGCGTCAGCAGACCCAATTATTCTGAACTGCCATCCTGACATTATAATACCATTGCCCAAGAGGCTGAAACCACAGGTTATTGTGCGTGTACCAACCAAATAGACCTGGACATTTAGGGCCTTTAATACAAGTGACTCATAATTTGATTTGCAAATTGCACACCACGTAAATGCTGATACAATGGGCTGTGGTGTTAACGGGGTATGCACTATAAAGGGGTGTGCAAGTTTCAGTCCTCGGAATGGGTATGATGTGATAATTGCCCAGACCCCCACTCCACACCCCTATTGGACATGCTCAAACTCAGGAATTATACAGTTTTCCTGTATGTGTTTATGCAATTTTGGATATGGTGCTAACAGAGGTGGGCGAGCCAGCAAATTACCAGGGCGCGCTCAGCCAGAGCTGAGCGAAGGGTCTGGCTTGGCTCTTTGACCTCCTGTGTGGGACGAGCCCTGAAAATGTTTGCCATGAAAATCATACAACAAACATCAGATTAAATATGATTAAGTCAAATCACAGTTCAAAAAAGTGGCTTTCTGTCAAATGTAGAACCTCTGACGTTAATATATCTATTAAAGCATTGCACTGAGAAGTACTTATTAAAAGTGATAGTTTTTAAGCATAAACTTAGAACCATTCTGCCCCTGCCCCCATCCTGACTAAAGCGACATTAGTGAACTGCGAGGTCAAAACTGTTGTCACGTGCATGTGCTTGTAGATAATAGAACATTATAGTCTTTTAAAGCAAACACAATATATTTATGAACAGCTTGTATGTGTAGCAGGATTTCGAAGGAGCTTTAATTTGCTATAGAGAAGAAAAAGGAGGATCAATAAAAATATAATCTTTGCCTATGATCACTCAGTTTGGCTAAGTGGGGAATACATGTTTAATGCAGGGTTTCTGGTTTCACTTTGTACAAACCAGCCACAAAACAGCTATCTATTTGTGTCTCCTTTGTAACTCAAATGTTAATGCTTTGTTATTTCCTCTTTGTGCAGGAAGGTAGATGAACAATGGTGTAGGCAGAGGCCATAAGCTGGGCTCGAGGTTCCAACAGGATCTCCAGCCGAGCCAGAGCCAGGCTTCAGGTTCGAGCTTTCAGCGACTCGCCCACCTTTTGGTCCAATTTACACAGGCAATCCCCAGAAGGATGCGCAATAGGTGGATGCGTTTTCATCTCACGTTTTTGTTCTGAATCAGAATTTGCTCAGAAAGGCCTCATAGATCTGAATGGGCCTTTCTTTTTTGTGGGAAATTGTGCATATCACAAGTCACACAATATACCAACCCGGGGATCCCAACGATTCGGGAAATTCAAATTGCCATATCATAATATGGAAGACAGGATTCTCGTCAGAGTCTGTTTATTTCTAAATAAATATACACAGCATATATGCATCTGCCATGTCTATTGACTTCATTTACTTCGTCCTGTATAAAAACAGTTAACAGTCACACGCCAGCAAAATCCTTCAAAGCCTGCTTCTCATTTAATGAATAGAACACATCTGCACAGTGCAACAGTACTGATCCAGCGGAGAAGTGGGCCATGGATGAACACTTTACTGACAAGAGAATACTTTAAAACTTTGGGCCCATATACACATTCGCTTTCCCTGGCCGGTGGTTTTCCCTGCTGGGGGTCAAGTTTTATATTTCACTTTAATCCTGATTAGTTGACTCACTTCAGGTTCAATAATAATTGAGACTAACTAATCTTCACGGATCAACACTCTTTCTTTGGTCGATGAACCATTAGTTTAGTGGTTGATGGTGATATTAACAAGCTAACTAACTAACTAAGGATTTCAGTGAAATAATCCAGACTCTGGGTAAACTTCAATGGATTTTATCTAAATCTCAGTCAAATAATGAACGCTCATTAGTACAAATTCACAGTGAAAACTCCATCAACTTTCATGGGAGAGAAAAATTAATTTAGCAAAATACATTCAATATCACACTCAACAATTCAATGCATTAAGAGTCTATAGATGTAGAGACAAAAGGGCACTTATTTTATTTATTTATTTATCACATTTGTAGAGCGCTCTGTTACCCGGAGGTGTCCTGGCGCTAGCGTGATTGGACCAGAGTGTGTGGGTGTCAGAGAACTTAATGAGTGAAGAGCCAGGTCTTAAGCTCTCTCCTAAAGGCCATAAGGTCCGAGGATTGTCTGAGGTTAAGTGGCAGTTTGTTCCATGCCTCTGCTGCATCGAGGGAGAAACTCCTGCCGCCCCAGCGTGCTTTTTTAACTCTGGGGACTGTTACCAGCGCCAGCTCCCCAGATCTCAGGGTTCTTGCTGGTTTATGCCAGTGGAAGAGCAGTTTCATGCATCTAGGGCCCGTATCATGCAGGGCTTTGAAGACCATGCAGAGTGCTTTAAAAACAATTCTCTTGCGAATTGGTAACCAGAGAAGGTTTACCAAGTCCTGGGCTACCGAGGCAAATTTAGGAGTGTCGGTGATCAGACGGGCGGCTGCATTTTGCAGTAGCTGGAGTTTGTTAAGTACCCCCTGCTGGGCGTTTAACATCAGGCTGTTGCAGTAGTCCAAGCGTGAGAGGACTATGCCCGTTACAATCGTTTTTCGATGCTCCCTCTCCAAATAAGACAGGACTTTCCTTATTGTTTTGAGGATGTAGTGAGTAGAGGAGGACAGTGCATTAATCTGTGGTATGAAGGACAGAGAGTCGTCCACCAGTATACCCTGATTTTTGACTTTTTCCACCGGGGAGGGGAGGGGTCCCAACTCATCTGGCCACCATCTAGGTGACCAGAAATTGTCCCTGGAACCAAAAAGCAACACTTCTGTCTTTGTGGAATTCAGTTTAAGACAGTTTTGGGCCATCCAGCAGCCTACCTCATGCATACATCCTCTAAACCTGTCTGCTGTACTCTCAGTGTTGCCCGGTAGAAGTGACACCACTATTTGTGTGTCGTCCGCGTATGCTGTGAGGTGAAAACCGAACGATCTAATCACCGGGGCTAGTGTCGCAACATAAACATTAAAAAGGGTGGGACTGAGCGAGGACCCCTGGGGAACTCCACAAGGGAGCACAAACGAATGTGATTCCAGATCTCCCAGGGCCACTGATTGAGTTCTGTTGGAGAGGAAGGATTGTAAGATCTTTAATGCCTTTCCCTGAATTCCACAGACCCTCAACCGGTCCACCAACAGCTTGTGGTGGACCGTGTCGAAAGCCGCGGAAAGGTCCAACAGTATCAGGGCGGCTCTGCCTCCTGCGTCCATCACCTTTCTGATGTCTTCCACTGATTTAATCAGGGCGGATTCCGTGCTGTGTTCCGCACGAAAACCGTGTTGAGAAGGGTCAAGAAGTTCTCCTGTCATTAAGAAGGCACTTAATTGTGCATTTAAGTGACCTTCCATAATTTTGGCGGGAAGGGGTAATCGTGCTATCGGACGATAGTTGTTCATCTCGGTGATGTCTAGGTTGTTTTTTTTTTGCAGGGGCAGGATGGATGCTCGTTTCCATCTTGCAGGGTATTCCCCTTTATCCAACATCTGGTTGAGGAGGGGGGTGAGATTGGATGCAATGATGGCGGGAGCTAGTTTAGCTATTGCCGCCGGGCATGGGTCGTGTGGGGAGCCAGATTTTATCTTCAGTAGACGGCTCACCACTTCCTTTTCATTGATAGGCTGGAAGTGTGGGAGTCTTACCTGAGTGCTGTCTGGTTCCGGACCATCCCTGGAAGGAGGGGTCCTTATCAAGCTATCTAGGGAAAAGAAGATATTTTCTACTTTTTCCCGAAAGAAGGTGGCGAGGTTCTCGCAGAGAGAGAGACTGGGGGGATTTCAATGGTTTTGGGGTTTGCCAGGGATGAGACAGTAAGGAATAATTCCTTTGGGGTGTTCCTGGCTTCTTTGATCTGTTTAGTAAGAAAGGCCCTTTTTGCCTGTAGGATTCTTTCTTTGTAGGCTCTTTGTTCCATATTGAGGATTGTTTTGTCTGTCTCACTGTAGTTTATCCGCCAGGTTCTCTCGAGTTTTTTACACCGCGCTTTGTGGTCCCTGATTTGTTCCGAAAACCAGGGGGCGGCACGAATTGTCCGTGTGGAGCAGGTAGTTTTAGGGGGGGCCAGGAGTAGACAGGCACGTTCTAGACAGGTTGTATGGGCCGTGGCTGCTTCTTCCACATTGTCAACCAGGGGTT
Source organism: Lissotriton helveticus (assembly GCF_964261635.1). Lineage (NCBI taxonomy): Eukaryota > Metazoa > Chordata > Amphibia > Caudata > Salamandridae > Lissotriton > Lissotriton helveticus. The sequence continues at coordinate 1,134,125,621 of NC_136071.1, read as the reverse complement.
CCAAGGAGTTTGTTAAAACTTCATCCAGCGTTTCACTATTAATGGTGTTCCATTTTCTGACCTTTCTAGGGGCGTTTCTAGAGCTAGGTGGTTTCATGGGTGTGGTTAAAAAGACCTTAAAGTAAACTGCTGAGTGATCGGACCAAGGGACCGGCAGGATTGATGAAACATTCAGGTTGGGATGGTTAGAGAAAATCCCGTCTAGGGTGTGTCCTGCCTTGTGTGTTGGACCACACACCTGTTGTGTCAAATCCACCCCCTGCAATAGGTCGATCAGGTTGCGGGTATCTGTATCTGAATCACATTCTAGATGATAATTAAAATCACCCAGCAGCGTGAAAGCTTGGGCAGAGACTGCTGCTTGGAGTAATTTACTCAGTGCCAGCATAAATGGGGCTTTAGAGCCTGGGGGTCTGTATACCAAACAGCCATTGAGGGATTGATGATTGGACAGGGTGAGGTTAAATAGCAGTGACTCCTCGAGGCCTATGGGTCCAGATTGAAAGGACCCTCTAATAGCATTATGATAAATAATGTCTAGGCCACCTCCTTTCCTCCTGTCTCGATTTTGTGTGAAGCATACATAGTCCGGCGGGGTGGCCTGAACTATGTCAGGACCTGAGGCCGCGTCAGTCCAGGACTCGGTGATAAATGCTATTTTAACATCCGCGTCCACAATCAGCTCTGCTATCTCAGTGCTGTGTTTGACTAATGACCTCGCATTGAGAAGAAGGCAATTTATCACGGGATGGTCCTTCCTCATAGGATCTTTCTTGTGGTTCCTTTGAGGGGCAATGGGTTGCCAGAGCAGTTTGGGCAGGGGTTGTAGGCAGTTGGCACATAAAGGGGGGTTAAGTCGAACATTGGCCCCCGGTTCCCTGAATGTACATCCCATAGCCGAGGTGGTGTTTTTTATGGCCCAGAGCGCCTCTCTGTCATAGGTATATCTTGGAGTGTGATCAGTATCAAAAGGAACAGGGGGTGTGGCACTGGGCGCGGGTCCGGCGCGGACGGGCGCAGACGGGCGCTCCGCCGGCGCACCCGCTGCGCTCATCCGCTGCGCTTCCTAGTGAGGGGAGCCATTTTATGAAGGAAAGGGCGGGAGGGGCGGAGCACTAGACTGCTCGGCCGGCTCCTCACCCAATATGGCGGTACCCACGAGGGGAGCTGTCTCCGGTGAGTGCAAATAAGCTTTAAAGTGCAGTTGGCATCAAATAGCAGCAAGTCTTTAAAATCAGCAACCAGATTTTAAAATAACGAGCAAAGTATTAAAAATTACTTAGAACGAACAAAATATGGTAAAATAAATCATACATTTGCAAAGTAATATGTAAATTTAGAAACAGAATATTTACCAAGAGAAAGGAAACTGAAAAACCAACTCTCTGGCCAGGAGGGCTGGTGGAGGTCACCTGATGGAGGATCCGGAGACAAAGACTATAGGACAGGATCAGGACAGGGTAATACTTACTAAACTCCTCTAGAAACCTGACGCACATGGCATATACCTCTCTCACACTCTCTCCCTCCTCTTTATTCTTCTGGAATCTCCAATCTAATCAGGCTGTCATTTAGATATGAATCTTCCTATTCTGCTCTCTCTTATCCTCATCATCAGCAATGCAGCATCTTATATCTCTCTCAGCACCATCATTATCTTCATCTGAATCTCCTCCGACGTTAATCCATCTACTACTCCTAAGTCTCACAAGTTATAGTCTTCATTTCCGTACGTCCCACCTTCAAAGTTGCATTTCACGTTGGAATATGAACTTGATTGGCCAGGGGCAGGGGAGTTATCATCACCTCATGCTGACATATGTTCTTTTATTAATGAATTCCTCTGTTTAATTAACACCTCACATTTAGCTTATTTATGTTTCTTTTCCGTTTCCTTTCATATGTATTAAAAGTAACAAATCAAGAACACAATTATTTCAGTTCCACAGTTGGAGGAAAGTTCTCAGGCTTCTGTCCTTGGCTCTTGGCAGCCTATTAGCTTTCTTGGTCATCAGGTCGTGCACTCTAGGTACTGCGCAGACTCGTCTTTCCTCCATTTTCACTACCATCTTTTTTCTTTGCCTATGTCAGTAGGCCCAAACGTACCTATTAATAAAGGAATCATAAACAAATGTTAATTAAAAAATATATGATGTTCACTGTACACCACCCACTTCTACTCTGTCCCATGTTATAACCTTTTTAATTAAGCAAAAGCATTAGCAGCAATAACTCTTTTTATTTTCGAGCAAGCATGCCAAGCATGCGGTATCACAAGGTTTCAATTATTAGTTTCTACGCATGCGTGAGAGTTTTCCCTCTCAGAACAGGTTAGTCACATGACTGTTTACGCCATCTTTATATGCCCATGCGCAAAAGCAATTTCCAGTTTAAAGCGTGATTTAGCTGCGTTGCATTTTAATATTCGTTATTTGAGCATGCATAAAGCTTTTCTCCCATGTGTATTTCATGTGTGCACATTCATTTAGTTTATTTTATGATTTGTTTACAGATTAGTTCAGTTAATGAGGATGTGATACGAGCAAGTTTCGTTTTTCTTGACTCCTGCTCCATCAGTACCATATGTGCTGCAGTGCTACAAATGAATGTGCTTGTCTGGTGACAAACATCATTTTCCATCAGAGTTGAAATAAAGGAAATATTTCTAGCTGAGTGGGGGCCTCGTGCATACCACGGGACTCAACGTCAAGATGTAAATAGAATGCCTCTATCCAATCATACCATGTTGGAATCAGCACACTGTGGGGTCCATTAGGATGTCGGGCGCCCGCCTCAATGTAAAACATATAGGATGTGCCCGCCACTGTGGCGGGCACATCCTAATACATCCTAATACATCCTAATACCCACAACGGGACCCCCGCCCTTATGGCGGACGGTCCCGATCTCCGTTGGACCCCTGTGTGTTTAACAGCCGCCTGCTGTGAGTGATTTGACCACTGTGCTGTAACAGCTAGACATTGACAGTTGCACATGGAAATAACCTGCCTTTGTCAGCATCCTGCATGGTACAGCCTTCCTCTGTGGGAAACCTTAACAAAAGGCAAGCACTGTTGTATTACTTATCATGGCGCCTGCAGCCACTGACTCACTTGGGGCCTCCGCATGGGCATGCATTTAGGATGTACCGCTGATACGACAAATGGTATTATCGTTACCCACTATTTGTTTGCACCAGTTTTGCCAGGCAAACCCTAAGAAAATGTTTGCACAGAGTGCATTCTGAATTTTAGAACGAGTGGAAAACACAATGCAGTTGGCACCATAATGGCAAGAAAGGATGTGAATTGTTTGTTAAAGGGGAGTGGATTAACAATTAGGAGGGTGGCTCAGGTGGATGCAGCGATCCACGACTGGTTATGGGCAACAATGAAGAAAAGAAGAGGCATCAAAAGATCGGAGAATAAACAGCTGGTTACACTGATGCAGTGAGAAGTAAAATGATTCTGGACCAATGAGTTATTGGCTAAATTAGTAGACTAAGAAATCAATATGCCGATTTAAGGATAAAGTAACAAACGTGTCACTAGCTGAATGGTTTTTGGCTGACCCTTCTAGAACTGAAAAACAAACATGCGGATAGATGCGCTATAAATTTCTGTCATTATTTGCTACATGCAGACACACATGGGCTGCTGCGCTGCTTATCTAATTGGCAGTTGCTATTCATACCCCATTGACTGCCCCTCCACATTGGGTGTCGCCCACCCCCGGTTGTGAGACAGTCCACTCACAATGTCTGAAAGCATCCCTTCCCTTTCTGGGCTGACTGCAACCCCTATGCTCTGTTACCTCACTTGTTTCTGTGAGCCTCTAATGTCCCTGCAGCGTCTATGGGAGACCCTGCTGCGCCATGTCCACCCCTCTGCCCTGGAAGCTGTAGTCGGGACCACTCCTCTGTTTTGTTTGGTCTGCCTCATGCCAGCATAAGCATAATTTATGGTCTATGTGTGTCTAATTCTGGGTCACGTGACACACCCCAATTCATTCTTTTTTTTGTTCTGTAAAATTCAAAGTCCATGGCACAAAGCCAAAATAACAAGGAAGGGTCATGGGAAATGAAAATAAGCAATTTAAGAGAATGCTGGCATCAGCGCTGAAGGAACAATGATTTGCGGGGACTGGGAGGACATGAAAGCAGAGAGGAAGAGAAGCCAGAAGGGGGTGGAACAAACAGAGCGGGAGGTACACAAATGATGAAAACAACAACGGGGAAGGCAGGTGCTAAGATGCAATAAAATATCACCGAAGCTGAACATGCACCCAATGAAGAGCATAGGAGGAATGCTGTGTAAAAAGTCCCTTCACAGAAAGTAAAAAGCAGAAGCAAACAAGTCCTGTGGAAATACTCCAGAGCCCACAAAGTATATACAACAGCTCTTCTGAACAGCGCATGCGCTGCCTAGGCTCGACCTAAAAATATGCAAAGAACTTGCACCAAATAAAAGAAATGTTATATTTAAATTCTGTAAGCAGCATATTCACCAAGAAGTAGGTCAAAAAAAGTGTTGGGCTTGCTCGTAATTAAAATAACAAAGAAGTTAAAGTGGATGAAAAGGAGTACTTTGGCCTCGGTACACTGATAAGAAGAAGGTACGGAGAACAGCAGGACATAGTATGCTACAACCAATGGAAACGGAGGAAAAGTAAGTGACAAGCATATGAACCAATGAAATAGAAGGGTGGGATGTAAGCCCCTTTTAAGATTTATACTAAATAGAGTAGATTTCACAAGCACAGCACAGGCGCTGTGCGAGTAAAAACTAACGAGCGGTGACCAAAGTCTGAGATCCGCTGTTAGAGACTGTAATAGTGGTGGACAATTAGCATTCTTTAAACCTGAGAGATCTGGCATGACATTAATGCCAAGGTATTGATTTGGTCACCCATTTGAATAGAGTGTTATTCTGAAGGTTATTAAACTCCACCTGGAGTAGTATAAGATTAAGTACCACTGATTATTCAGTGTTGATCTACAACCCCAAACTGGTTCTTAGTGTACTAGGTGGTTTTGTACATGGATCATTGAAGTGCTCTGTGAGGTAAGTGAAAATACACATTGTCCACGAAGGGACTACTCTTAAGATCTTGGCCTGCAAACATGGGATGCCTTACATATTGAGATCCACCCTGATTTGAGCTACCGGCAGCTCTATACTAAGGGCAAAATGAAAGGGGGGAGCATGGACAACTCTGCTTAGTTCCTCCGTGCAGAGTGAAATATGGGGATCGCCTGCCATTGACTGTGAGATTAGAGCATGGATCATGGTAGCCTGGTAAATGGGGTGCCAAAAATCAAAACCTTTGTCAGCTTCAGAAAGTGCCAGCCAACCCAGTTAAATAATGTTTATGCATCCAGAGATGCTATAAATGTCTGTATGTTTTTATTTCGGGCCTTCTTTATTAGATGTACTTTTCAGTAGATATTATCATGGAGTTTTCGCCCCGTATGAAGTTGGATAAGTAGGGTACATCAATGTGCGGTGTAGGGATTCCAATCTAATAGTTAGGATTTTGGTGCATAGTTTAGCATCAAGATTCAATAAAGAGATGAGCCTATATGATGTGCAAAGCTTTGGGTTCTTTCCTGGTTTGAGTATCAATTAGATATAATCTTCTGACATAGGAGGTGCTACTCTACCCTACTCTTGTATATAAACAAATAATGTTATTACATATGTGTTGGACCTGCGATGGGCAAGCACAGCACAAAGGGGGTAGCTTGGCTCAAGTGACAAGGCAAGTGAAGGCTGTAGTGTTAAGCCGGCTCTGACCCAATAATAACTCCTTGTACATCCACACCAAAAAGAAGGACACCACACCACTGCTGTAGAAAAATACGATTCCTTTATATAAAAGTTCCTTGTTGTAAATAGGGTTGTCTGGGAAAGCACATATACATTTCTTTTGGTCATACAGTTCTGGTAATAAATAGTATTAATAAATAGAATAACTTCAGGAATGAGTATCACGATAAATATCAGAATAAATATCAGAATAAATATCAGAATAAATATCAGAATAAATATTGGTTAATTTAAATAAACAACCACATGTTTCTTCTGGTATCGCTGCCACCAATTAAATACTTTCGAATCATTACATCTGCAATACGTTTCAAATGGGAAAGATAACTCTTACAGTTTATGCTGTTTTCAATGACCAGGTATACGGCTTCTCTGAGCACAAAATAAGGTTTGGGACTCTTTAATAATCACTCAAGGCGTATGCGCGTATATCTAGAAGGCAAGGAAACACAGTAAATACATCATTTGCACTCGGCGGTCACCGGGATAGGATCTCTACTTTGCCGGTGAAGTCTATGCGCACCTACGGGCTTTAGCACCACTTGAGCACAGGCGGCACCAGTTCAAAGTCATTAGACTGACGAACGGGCTGCCGGAGAGGTCACACAACCTTCGCGCACAGTCAAATAAATGGCGGTTCACAGTTCCTTCACAGCGCTGCATTCACTATGAGGAAACGGGCCCACCTCACATCGGCTGCAGTCAAGATACGATTCAGTCGGGCACAGCACTCCTCTCGTTAGCGACGGGGCTCTCAGGGGCTCCACGAACCTCCCTCCGAATTCCGCATACAGGGGGGTTCCCGCCCACAGCTACAGCTCCCGGGTCACTGGGGAGTGGCAGAGACACTAGTCCCGCCCAACGAAGGCCGGCCTTTCCCCGCCCCGGCGCACCACCTCACCTTCAATCTGCGCAGGAAGCGCTCTACTGGGGCTCGGAGACGTCCGAGCTCCCCTCTAGAGGCACCTGTCGCGAAGGGGGCACAGCTGACGATCGCGGTTGCGGCGAACTTGCTCTCGCCTCGCGACTTGATAAATCGATCACAGTTCACCACCGGGGGGGGGGGGCGGGGAGGCACACGAATCTGGCCACAGTCTTTGGGGGCAATGAGGTACTCGCTGGGCAGGCGCTGTAGGCGCTAGATCACTTCTCACGTAGCTGACTGGAACGCCAGTCAGACACAACGCCAGCAACCCTTTGCTGCTCTACTGCCTGCGCTACCAGCCACCTCAGGGGTCAACAGGGCAGGTGTCAATCTGGTGTCAAGTCTGGAATCTCTTCTTCTCTAGTCTAATCAATCTTCATCATCATCTAAAATGGCCGCCAGGGACTGGGCCTTATATAGCCTGTGCCCTGGGGTACTGGCACGAGCCAGAAGGTTCTAGAACCTTCTCTGGCTGTGACAATGACATGGCACTCTTGAGGGGTATTTAGGACACTCACAGCCACCGTACTGGGGTTCTAGAGCAGCCATTTTGTGTACCTGAGGAAAATAAAGGAATTCCTGTCAGAAATGCGCGCCAACCAAAGGGCGCCAAAACCTCAAAAGGCCAGGGTTCATGAAGGCTCCAATGGGAGTCACTTCACATGAGGAAAAAGGGTGTCCACCATTTTAAGTTCATTTACACAGGTTGACAACCCCAGCTTGTAATGCCACAGGTTTGGGCCATGCGCCTTGTAAATAGGTGCCACAAACCTTGTGAGCAACTGGGCGTCAAGGAACATCTAACCCCATGAAACTACACATAAAAAGTCCTGGTAGACAAATAAAAAGCGACAAATTTTGGGAGGTACAGGGGAACAAAAGAAATCATAGTGGTGAGGGGACTCTCAGAAGCAGACGGGTCTAACACGCGTCCCCCCCAGCTGAAAGTGGGGAGAGCTACCCAACCCCTTGGGAGTCCTCAACACTAAGGCGGAAATACCTGGGGAGACCGTCTGCATTGGCGTGGTCAACTCCGGGCCGGTGTTCCACCCGAAAGTCCATTCCCTGTAGGGAGATAGACCACCTCAACAGTTTGGGATTTCCCCCCTTCATTTGCATGAGCCAACGAAGGGGTCGGTGGTCTGTCTGAACAAGGAAGTGTGAACCAAACAAATATGGTCGCAGCTTCTTCAGTGCCCAGACCACCGCAAAGGCTTCCCGCTCGATGGTACTCCACCTCTGTTCCCGGGGAAGCAGTCTTCGTGACAGAAAGACCACGGGCTGATCCAGACCCTCTTCATTGAGTTGCGATAGCACCGCCCCAATGCCAATGTCGGATGCATCTGTCTGGACAATGAACTCTTTTGAAAAATATGGAGCCTTCAGGACTGGAGCTTTACACAATGCTTGTTTCAGAGTGTCGAAGGCTCGCTGGCAAGCCTCCGTCCAAATGACTCTCCTGGGTTGCTTTTTGGCCGTGAGTTCTGTAAGGGGTGCCACGATAGTACCATACCCCTTCACGAATCGTCTGTAGTAACCTGTGAGGCCCAGGAAGGCTTGGACCTCAGTCTGGGTCTTGGGAGGTTTCCAGGCCATGATTGCCTCAATCTTCGCCTGAAGGGGCTGCACCGTTCCCCGGCCCACCAAGTGTCCTAAGTACACTACCGACCCCTGTCCAATCTGACATTTGCTGGCCTTGATCGTCAAACCAGCCCGTTCCAGGGCCTGGAGAACGGCTTGCAAGTGCTGCAAGTGATCCTCCCAGCTGCTACTGAAGACAGCTATGTCATCCAAGTAAGCAGCAGAGAATGACTCCATCCCGGTGAGGATTGTGTTTACCAGCCTCTGAAAAGTGGCAGGAGCGTTCTTGAGCCCAAAGGGCATGACGCAAAACTGGTAGTGTCCATCAGGTGTGAAGAAGGCTGACCTTTCCTTGGCTCCATTAGACATGGGAATCTGCCAGTACCCTGCAGTGAGGTCAATGGTACTGAGATATTGGGCAGCTCCCTACCGGTCAATCAATTCATCCGCCCGAGTGATCGGATGAGCATCCGTTTTGGTTACCAAATTAAGTCCTCGGTAGTCCATACAGAATCTCAATTCTGGGGTGGTGCCAGGTGGGGCAGCTTTAGGAACTAACACCACCGGGCTAGACCAAGGGCTACTTGAAGGTTCGATGACTCCTAGCTCCGGCATCTTAGCTACTTCGCTTTGGATACTGGCCTTCACCTTGTCAGACAGCCGGTAAGACTTTGACTTTACAGGTGGGCTGTCCCCTGTGTCCACGTCATGGGTACACAGGTGGGTCTTACCCGGGACAAGGGAGAACAGAGGAGCGAATGACCCCAAGACCTGGCGACATTCCTCCTGCTGCTCAGGAGTCAGGGTTGGCGAGAGTTTCACTCCCTCCACTGACCCATCCTTTTCTTGAGACGCTAAAAGGTCGGGGAGAGGCTCCGTGTCCTCTTCCTCCGATCCGTCAGTCACCATAACCAACATGACTTCGGGCCTCTCGTAGTGGGGCTTGAGGCGATTGGCATGTAACACCCGATGCGGATGCCGAGGGGTCTTTACGTCCACCAGATAGGTAGACTTGCCCTTCTTCTCCAATACCTCATAGGGGCCTGTCCAACGGTCCTGGAGGGCACTCAGCTCTCCAGGCTCCATCACCCACACCTTCTGGCCAGGCTCCAACTCCACTGGGTGAGCGTTGTGGTCATACCACGCTTTCATAACTGCCTGACTGGCTTCCAAGTTGTCAGAAGCTTGCTTCCACAACTTAGCCATTTGGCTTCGGAAGGCCAGCATGTAGCTCACCACATCCTGGGGAACTTTCTGGGGAGACCTTTCCCAGGAGTCCCTCACCAGGCTGAGAGGTCCACGTACAGGGTGCCCGTACAAAAGCTCGAAGGGGCTGAAGCCCACTCCCTTTTGCGGCACTTCCCTGTAGGAAAAGAGCAAACAGGGTAGGAGGACGTCCCATTTCCTCCGCAGGCTTTCAGGTAGACTTCTGATCATACCCTTCAAGGTTTGGTTGAACCTTTCCACAAGACCATTGGTCTGTGGGAGATAAGGAGTGGTGAACCTGTAAGTCACTCCACACTCCTTCCACATGGCCCGCATATATGCTGACAGGAAGTTGGTCCCCCTGTCAGACACAACTTCCTTGGGGAATCCCACTCGGGTAAAGATCCCCATCAGGGCCTTGGCCACTACTGGTGCAGTAATGGTTCTCAGAGGAATTGCCTCTGGATACCTTGTGGCGTGATCCACCAGGACCAGGATAAACCTGTGACCGGATGATGTAGGTGGATCTAGGGGCCCAGCAATGTCGATGCCCACCCTTTCAAAGGGGGTGCCAACGACGGGAAGTGGTTCCAGGGGAGCCTTCAGCTTCGTCCCTGTTTTCCCACTGGCTTGGCATGACACGCACGACCGACAGTATGTGTCGGACGCCACCCTCATTCGAGGCCAATAAAAGTGGGGGACAAGCCGGGCAAAGGTCTTGTCCTGACCCAAGTGTCCTGCCAAGGGAATCTCATGAGCTAACTCTAATAGGAAGGCTTGGTAACACTGTGGGACTACCAAGGCCTGTGACAACCCGTGCACTGGCGCCCTGGGTTCACTGTAGAGGAGACCATCCTCCCAGTAAACACGATAGGTCCCAGACTCGTTACCTGCTGCCTGGGCTTCAGCCTGTTGCCTCAGACCCTCGAGGGTGGGACATTCCCTTTGTCCCTTGCTCAGTTCCTCCCTGGATGGTCCTCCTTCCACTCGCCACTCAGCGGGGATAGGCAAGTCCTCCAACGGAACCATGTCCTCCTCCGCGGACTCCGGGTCCACCTCCACAGGTGGCCTATCCGTCTCACGGGGCATGGACATCGAGGCAGGCTCCTCCTGTCCTCGAAATGTTCCCTCATGAGCAGCTGGGTGGGCCATTGTTCCAGGCTCCAACCCACGCGACTTCTCCTCCCGAGCAGCCTCAGACCTGGTACTCACACAGGCCCAATCAGGTGTACCCAGCATCTCAGTATGAGTCCGGTATTCCACCTCCTTCCAAGCATTGTGCTCCATATCATTGCCCAGCAGACAATCGACTGGCATGGCGGGGCTTACGGCAACTCGAAGTGAACCTGCAACCCCTCCCCACGCAAAGGGAACCTCGGCCACAGGATAGTGGCCCATTCTGCCGTCAGCCATCGCGGCTGGATGAAGTACGCCTGGAATCACCTGCTCTGAGGACACCAGATGACTCCTTACCATAGTCATACTGGCTCCTGTATCTCTCAGAGCTTCCCCTCTATGGCCATTGATGGTGACCCATTGCCCATACTTGGTAGTATTTGAGGGCACCTGGATCTTTGGAACCACCTCCCGATCACCCAGGGACACTAAGGTGACACCCGCCCACTCCCCCCCCTTAACTAAGGGCATCTCCTCCCCGAGCGCTACACTAGCGACTCCCGGGGCCTTTCCTCCAGTGGGAGGGGGTGGTCTCTTTGGGCATTTCACGTCTCCCTTATAATGTCCAATACCACCGCACTCATAGCAACGGATAACCCTTGGCTGCTGACTCTGGCCAGGATTAGGGTTCTTCTGCGGGTTAGCCTTAGAAGTGGAGAAGAAACTTTTCCCCTTAAAGGTATTTTGGGGGCCTTTGGAGAACTCCTGCTTCTTGTTATCTCCCCCCTCTTTCTTCTGGGGAGCGCCCTGTCCGGACTTCTGAGAATCTCCTCCCGTCCCCTTCGTGGACACTCGGGTACTTGCCCAAATGTCCGCCTCCTCAGCAAGCTTACGGGGGCAAGTAAGTTTGCTGTCTACCAGGTGTTGTCTCAGCTCGGGAAGACATTTCTCGAGTAGATGTTCCTTGATTATCAGGTTGTACAACCCTCGATAGTCCTCCACCTCATTACCTTGTACCCACCCATCCAGGGCTTTCTTAGCAAAATCCAGGAAGTCAACCCAATTCTGTGAGCTCAGCTTGTGGCTGCCCCTAAACCTTTGCCGGTATTTCTCGGGGGTCAACCCAAACTTCCTGATGAGCGCCACCTTCATGGCGGGGTAATTAACCTGTTCCTCCCGGTCTAGGGCCAATAGGGCATCCCTACCTGTCGGAGGCATGTACCGGTATAATCCACCACCCCAATGCTTCTCATGGATCCCATGGGCTCTTAAGGAGACCTCATAGGCTGCCAGCCACTTGGCTATGTCGTCTCCAGCGGTATAACTGGCGACTACGTCCTTGGGTAAATGGGGCCTGGGCTCCCTGGCAAATTCCTTTGACTCGACACCCTTCGGAGTGATGTTAGGGGTCTGGAATTCGAGTTCTCGTAGCTTGAACTCATGTTCCATCCTTTTCCTTTCCATCTCCAGCTTGGACTCATGTTCCAACCTCCTCCCCTCCCTCCTTTCTTCCAACTCCATTTTTGCTATTTCCCACCTTAACAGTCTTTCCTCTCTCCTGTCAGCTAACTCGGTTTCTGACAACCCTCTCGATGACACACTGCTGCCCTCCCGTGAGGTTGCCTTGGGGCTGATTGACATCTCACCCACCCCCGGGGGACATTCCGCAGTCCTATCAATGACAGTACCTCTGTCCGATTCCTCCTCCTCCACCGTTCCCTCCGTGTGTGCTTCCACCCATGCTCGCAGACTAGTACGGAGCTCCTCTCTTTTGGCCCCTCGCCTGACAAACACTCCCCTCTCCTGACAGAAATCCTTGAGCTGTGCCACAGTATAGGTCTCCAGCTCTGATATTTCGAATTCCATCTTGTCAGTGAAAAGTGTGGACAACCACCCCGAAGTAGGTGACCAGGATAAGAACTTTGAGGGTCACTTCCACCCACCTCCAGGAAAGAATTTGGAAAAAAACAAAACGTTGAATTGGAGGGCCGCTAGGAGAAAACTCCGGGTGTGTACCTGTGGTGCACACTGAATTATTATGGGGTTCAAAACAAGCACGGCTCGCAATCCCACCCGCTGAGCACCAATTTTATGTTGGACCTGCGATGGGCGGCCCAGCACAAAGGGGGTAGCTTGGCTCAAGTGACAAGGCAAGTGAAGGCTGTAGTGTTAAGCCGGCTCTGACCCAATATTACCTCCTTGTACATCCACACCAAAAAGAAGGACACCACACCACTGCTGTAGAAAAATACGATTCCTTTATATAAAAGTTCCTTGTTGTAAATAGGGTTGTCTGGGAAAGCACATATACATTTCTTTTGGTCATACAGTTCTGGTAATAAATAGTATTAATAAATAGAATAACTTCGGGAATGAGTATCAGAATAAATATCAGAATAAATATCAGAATAAATATCAGAATAAATATTGGTTCATTTAAATAAACAACCACATGTTTCTTCTGGTATCGCTGCCACCAATTAAATACTTTCGAATCATTACATCTGCAATACGTTTCAAATGGGAAAGATAACTCTTACAGTTTATGCTGTTTTCAATGACCAGGTATACGGCTTCTCTGAGCACAAAATAAGGTTTGGGACTCTTTAATAATCACTCAAGGCGTATGCGCGTATATCTAGAAGGCAAGGAAACACAGTAAATACATAATTTGCACTCGGCGGTCACCGAGATAGGATCTCTACTTTGCCGGTGAAGTCTATGCGCGCCTACGGGCTTTAGCACCACTTGAGCACAGGCGGCACCAGTTCAAAGTCATTAGACTGACGAACGGGCTGCCGGAGAGGTCACACAACCTTCGCGCACAGTCAAATAAATGCTGGTTCACAGTTCCTTCATAGCGCTGCATTCACTATGAGGAAACGGGCCCACCTCACATCGGCTGCAGTCAAGATACGATTCAGTCGGGCACAGCACTCCTCTCGTTAGCGACGGGGCTCTCAGGGGCTCCACGGACCTCCCTCCGACTTCCGCATACAGGGGGGTTCCCGCCCACAGCTACAGCTCCCGGGTCACTGGGGAGTGGCAGAGACGCTAGTCCCGCCCAACGAAGGCCGGCCTTTCCCCGCCCCGGCGCACCACCTCACCTTCAATCTGCGCAGGAAGCGCTCTACGCTAGTGGGGCTCGGAGACGTCCGAGCTCCCCTCTAGAGGCACCTGTCGCGAAGGGGGCACAGCTGACGATCGCGGTCGCTGCGAACTTGCTCTCGCCTCGCGACTCGATAAATCGATCACAGTTCACCACCGGGGGGGGTGGGGAGGCACACGAATCTGGCCACAGTCTTTGGGGGCAATGAGGTACTCGCTGGGCAGGCGCTGTAGGCGCTAGATCACTTCTCACGTAGCTGACTGGAACGCCAGTCAGACACAACGCCAGCAACCCTTTGCTGCTCTACTGCCTGCGCTACCAGCCACCTCAGGGGTCAACAGGGCAGGTGTCAATATGGTGTCAAGTCTGGAATCTCTTCTTCTCTAGTCTAATCAATCTTCATCATCATCTAAAATGGCCGCCAGGGACTGGGCCTTATATAGCCAGTGCCCTGGGGTACTGGCACAAGCCAGAAGGTTCTAGAACCTTCTCTGGCTGTGACAATGACATGGCACTCTTGAGGGGTATTTAGGACACTCACAGCCACCGTACTGGGGTTCTAGAGCAGCCATTTTGTGTACCTGAGGAAAATAAAGGAATTCCTGTCAGAAATGAGCGCCAACCAAAGGGCGCCAAAACCTCAAAAGGCCAGGGTTCATGAAGGCTCCAATGGGAGTCACTTCACATGAGGAAAAAGGGTGTCCACCATTTTAAGTTCATTTACACAGGTTGACAACCCCAGCTTGTAATGCCACACGTTTGGGCCAGGCGCCTTGTAAATAGGTGCCACAAACCTTGTGAGCAACTGGGCGTCAAGGAACATCTAACCCCATGAAACTACACATAAAAAGTCCTGGTAGACAAATAAAAAGCGACAAATTTTGGGAGGTACAGGGGAACAAAAGAAATCATAGTGGTGAGGGGACTCTCAGAAGCAGACGGGTCTAACAATATGGTTCCCCATGTTATGTTATGTTATGTTATGTTAAGCTTTGTTTGTAGAGCGCACGTAGACCAGGTTGGTTTCTTGGCTCTGATCTAAAGGTGTTAAACTGAGGTGTTAATAGTATGCCTGCTTGAATAGCCACGTTTTCAGTAGTTTACGGAATCTCATGCGGTCTGTGCAAGCTCTGATTTCCAAAGGTAAGGAGTTCCAAAATGTGGGGCCTAAGGTGGCAAATCTTGTCCCTCCAGCGCGTTTTAGCCTGAAGGGGGGTGTGACCAGGAGGTGCAGATGGGCAGATCGCAGGTTGCGAGTGGGAGTGTATCTGTTGATCAAGTTATCGATGAATTTAGGGTTTTTGTTATTCAAGGATTTGAAAATGATACATCCCACTTTGAAGGCGCATCTCAGTTCAGTTCAGTTCAGTTCATGAAGCTTTATTCGGTCATAATAGAAATGACCAAAAAAGCACAGCAGACAGGCAACAAAATTAAATAAAATGCAAACATGATTAAAAACTCATACTTTTTCTAAAAGCCATAGATTTACATATAAAACTGGCAGTATAAAAACATATGTCGGGGTGGTCCAAATTATACAGCAAACACATAGCATCCTCCACATTTAAAACTCCGTACTTAAGAAATATTGGTTTTAAAAAGGAGATCCTAACATTCTGAAATAGGGGGCAGATGAGCATAAAGTGCATTGTGCTTTGCTTAGAATGTCCATCACAGGGACAAGGGCCCACCGGGGGCTTTTTAGGATGTGGGAAGGCCACTAATACATGAGCAATGCCAACTCTTAGTCTAGTCAATACAAACCTATGTGTTGGCCTGGTTACTACGTTCAAGTAATGCTGAAATCCCTCGACAGCAATATATTTATTGTAAGTTTTAACAGTAACGAGGGAGTTAGTTATTACTGAACGTTTATGCGCTTTATATGACATAAAGGTATTTTTTAGATCCTGTTTAGCAAGACCTCTAGGGGGACAGTTTTCTAACAACAAATTAATATCAAGGATACTGTTGTAACAATCTACCACATATTTAAGCCACGGTATCTGCATACAATTGTCTAATCCAAGACAGTCCCTAATTACAAGTTGATTGAACTCAGTCTCTTCCTTAAGCCAAATTGCTAGGTAAGGCAATAGAGGCCTAAGTAAGGCGAGCTCGGTCAGGTGAAAAACCCCAGCCTCTCTATGGATCAACTCTGTTGGGGCAGATTTAGGGAGGCACAATAATTTCTTAAGAAAGTTGTTTTCTTCTATCTGTAAACAATCAGTATTACAGTAACCCCAAAGCCCTGCCCCATAGAGGGCAATGGATACACTACGTGCCTGGTAGATTTCCAGCATATCCTTGATTTGCCTATACCCCAACTTAGATGCAAATTTAAAAATGCCATAAGAGCTTTTGCTCATTTTAGTTCGCACATTCGTTAGTTCATGCCCCCACCTACCATCACTAGTAAAAGTTACCCCCAGGTAGCAGAAACTATTCACATGCTGCACTTTAACCCCTTCTATAAAAAAGGAGTGGTTTCTGCCCGATTTAATCCCACAGGTCATCGTATGGGTTTTATTCTTGTTGATCAACAGTCTCCTGCTCCCAATAAATTCAGTGAACTTGTCCATCAGACGCTGTAGACCAACGGGTGTCCGTGACAGGAGCACCGCGTCGTCTGCATTCAGCAGAACTGGGACGCTATCCCCTGCAACCTGTGGAGCATCAGCCTTGATGGTTTTCAAGGCGACTTCAACCCCATTAACAAAAAGGGTGAATAAAAGGGGCGCAAGGACGCAACCCTGCCTAATTCCCAGTTTCACATTAAAATTACTAGTACATTCCCCACTAACACCATACCGAACACATGTTTGCAGCTTGCTGTATAGTCTGGCGAGAAAGAAGATAATTTCTTTCGGGGCACCCATGTCAAGCAAAACTGACCAAAGAAGTGAATGATTAACTAAATCAAAAGCACTGCTAAGGTCAGCAAAGCAAAGATAGATGTTACCGGGTTTGGCTCTGGTATACTTGCCTATCAACAATTCTAGATTCAGGCACTGATCTAAGGTCCCTCTTCCCTTCCTGAATCCATATTGTGAATTTGCAAGGATCCCATTCTCATCTGCCCACTCCTCTAATCTGAGAAGCAGAACTCTGCTCATAATTTTTACAGATGAGTCGAGCAGCCTGATGGGCCGGTAGTTACTTGCCAGCGCTTTGTCCCCTTTTTTATAGATTGGGACTATAATGGAGTCGCCCCATGTAGGTGGAATCATGGTAGTTACTGCAGCGTTGAGTACCAAGGTGAGAATTGGTCCCCAAAGCTGTGGTTGAGCCCTATAAACATCTATTGGTACTCCATCTGGCCCCTGGGCCTTACCCCCCTTACTATTTTTAATGCCATTCTCCACCTCTCCCAGCAAAATATCTAGAGGCACTACAGGCCAAGTCCTATGTTCGTTGGGCATCATGGTATTGTCTTGGAAAATCGCGGAGAAATGGTTCACCCAGTCCTCGCTACCCACATTAGAGGAAAGATGAGGGATTTTGTCATCTTGGAGGAAAGGGGAGTTAACAGTGGACCAAAACAGGCGACTATCAGCAGTTTCTGCTGCCTGGGTAAGGTGATCCCATGCTTCCTGCTGTAATTCCTTCTTTCTTTTGGATAGCGCCTTTTTATAATCGAATCTTAAAAGTTTGACTCTATCCTTGTCCCTTGGGGTAACGGCCAGAGCTTGTTTAAGTTGTGAGAGCAGGGACGTACAGGCATGGTCAAACCATCCAATCCCTTTCCCTCCTCTGTCTACTTTTTTCCCCGAAAAGATACTAATAATGATAGTATTGATGTTGAGAAAATGAGTCATAACCTGTGCAGACGGGCATCCTAGACATAAAATAATGTCAATGTCCATCATGCATTTATTTATGATTAAGGGTTCCACTATGGCCAAATTTTCCCCTTTCCATCTCAGCCTAACCCCATTAGGCCTATGTGGCTCTGTATTTGCCAATACTCTAGTGGGCGGTTCAGTTCTAACCATCCATGTAGTTATTTGCAAGCTAACACAGTTATGGTCGCTCAAGGAGGATGTGTCCCTTACTTTAATTATGCAATGGGGTACCAAGCTGGATGAGACCATGATATGGTCAATAATGGATCCCACATTCCTTCCAGTAAAGGTGGGAATTGGACACTCACTTCCCTCCTGTTCAGTACTCAATAGCTCTAAATCATACGAAACCATAGTGCTATTGATTAACTCTCCATAAGCATTATGTGGAAAGTGGGACATACTCTCCCCGCTATTAGTTAGGATCCCACAAACCCTGGAGGAGGATAGACTACAGACTTGTAAATTAAAATCCCCCGCCCAAACAAAAATAAAAGTGCATGTTGCTTTGCTTACCAGCTTCATTAGGGCACAGGATAACTCATCTATCACTTTGTGCCTGGAATTAGTAAAAATGTTGTTGTAAAAATTAATTAAAAGCACATCGGTGCCATCCAGTAAACGTACCCACAGGATTTGTGAATGTGGTTCAATTACCAAATGTTTAATAATAGTCAACTTTACATCCACTGAAATAAGGATAAGGAGACCTCCCTTTGCCCTGCCATGGGTAGATTCAGAAGCATCTAAGAATGTAGCATGTATACCCTTCAAAGCTAGGTTTATCAACACACCACGTCTCTTGCAGGCATAAAATATTGTAGGACCTTACAATGCCCTCCCATTCCAATTTAAGTGCCTTAGATGCCCATCCGGCAATATTCCAGCTGGCCATAGAAATCCCCACAGAATGACAATTATTAGCGATACCAGGAGTATTATTGGTACAATTGCCCCTTTTACTTTGATCAACCACCGGCCCGCTCATGCAATTACCTGTAGCATTCACCAAATCCTCAACAATCTCATTCGCACAGTGAACTACTGTCCCACTTTCCAAATTGCCCGTGACGGCAGAAGGTAAATCCTCTCTCACCTCACTTATGTTATTCTTGTGGGTGCTCCGAATAACATCCCTCCCGGTCCCGGGCCCCCGCTGATGTCAATCGTTTTGGTCCATGAAACTCAAGGACTGGTACCTGTTCTGGACCGGGACTTGATAAACCATCCCATTAACAGGCGAGAAAATGTTATCGCAGTTGAGTGCGAAATTAGGAGTATGTGATACAAATCTGTTACCACTAGGAACAGGATTTAACAGGGGCATGGGCAGGTTAGATCTGCCACCATTAAGTACAGGGTTAAAAGTAGGTAGCAAAAATCTGTCACTATTTGGTATAAAGTCGGGGGTGGAGACCCCATCTCTATAATTCCCGGAAGGCAACCTATTAAGATGATTATAGAAGTAGCCCAAGGGTCGTGCGACTACATCAGTTTCAGACTGTGTTAAAGCAGCTGCTCTAAGTAAGACCGTCGCAACGTGTTGGGGGTGTTTAAAATTGATGATCACACAGTCACCCCCACAGTCTTCCTAGTATTACCGATCCAGTTAACCCTTCTGGTAGATATAATTTGGTCAGAGTAGTCAACTGGGAAACCACAGTGACGATTTAACCATGAGACCGTTTTATTTGTTAAAGAATCTCGGGACTCCTGTGGAGGTGGGGCCTGGTTTAGGAACGGGACATTGGTTAGAACCACGACATAAGGTACACACTCCGGAGGGAGGTCTACTGGACGATTTTTTATACCCACAGACAACCCAGCGGGACCAGCTACAACAGCTGATACGACTGGCGGCTGCATGGCCCTGTCTCTATTTGGTGCTGGTAATGTGCTTACACCAGCAATTGCCCCTACATGCCCTGTAGCCGCAGATGTCGCCACCGGTACCTGCACTGGTCGACCCATATTGCGGACTGGTAGTGATTTCGGACAAGTCAAAACAGGTGTCGCTTGTAGCGATTGTCTTCCTATATTTGGGCCATGGGAGGCAGTATTCATGTGGCAAGGCCTCCCCTTATCTTGCTTGGTAGCAAGTTGAGGACATGTAGCAACTCTAATGGGTAATGCGGATTTATCCAATTTGGCTACGTGCTGATCCACCACAGCCCCCAATCTCAATACTTCAGCCGACAATGCATCAATTTTAACTAATAAAGGCTCCACAACCGACTTCAGTTTGTCATCAATACGACTCACCAACAAATCAAATTGGTTAATATTAATGGTAACACAATTGTCCTTAGTAGGAGTCCCTTTATCGCCAATGTTCTCCTTGGGAGTGGGGTCCTTTTTATTCCTGACCGAGTGACTTCCCCGTTTAGTATTGGTTTTCCTACATGCTCTCATGAAACGTGTAGCCCTAGTGCATTGTTGCGGGGTGGCAACTGGGGTCTCAGATAAATCTGGTATATCTTCCACTGCAGTAGAATCATCTGGAACCTCTGCAACAATGGTTCCAGCATTAATACTGATGTTATTAGTCACGGCTGTCACATTAATGTCGTTACTACCCTCATTAGTGGGGTCCAGTGATAGGTCAGGTGGAAGATCAGGTAAATTGCCTTGCCCTAGCGATTTTCTTCTGTCGCTGTTAATTCTGCTGACAACTTTCAGCAGATAGTTGTCCGTTAAGGTGGTTTGGATAGACATGGTATGTAGCGGGTCAAAGTTACAAAGCAGCACACAGGGGATCAGAAATGCACAAACCACACAGTCCTTGCTAGCTGCTTGGAAACAATTATCAGTCCTATGAGTGTGGATTGGTAATTACTCACATTTACAGCCAAGAGGGGTGGCCCGTCCCGTCCTCCGTTGTCCCCGGACGGCCACAGACGGCCCGCCCTCTGCCCGGGCTCTGCCCGGCGTCGCCCGCGCGCGTCCCGCGACGCGGGAGGTGCTGCTGGTGTTTATGCACCTCCGGCCGGAAGCTGCAGGTCTCAGGAGGCGGCGTCCCGGTCCCGGTCTGGCAGGAATGCTGGGAGGTGTAGTTTGTCGGTGCTCCTCCCCACTCAGCGGCCGGTAACACTCAGCGGCGGGGGAGAGCGGTGGAAAGCCCAGCGATGGTCCCGTGCAACAGGAGGCTACAGGTAAGCCTCAAAGAATGCCCCCAAACAGCAGCAGTGACCCCCGCTCCACCGGAGGTGCTGCTGGTGTTTATGCACCTCCGGCCGGAAGCTGCAGGTCTCAGGAGGCGGCGTCCCGGTCCCGGTCTGGCAGGGATGCTGGGAGGTGTAGTTTGTCGGTGCTCCTCCCCACTCAGCGGCCGGTAACACTCGGCGGCGGGGGAGAGCAGTGGAAAGCCCAGCGATGGTCCCGTGCAACAGGAGGCTACAGGTAAGCCTCAAAGAATGCCCCCGAACAGCAGCAGTGACCCCCGCTCCACCGGAGGTGCTGCTGGTGTTTATGCACCTCCGGCCGGAAGCTGCAGGTCTCAGGAGGCGGCGTCCCGGTCCCGGTCTGGCAGGGATGCTGGGAGGTGTAGTTTGTCGCTGCTCCTCTCCACTCAGCGTCCGGTAACACTCGGCGGCGGGGGAGAGCGGTGGAAAGCCCAGCGATGGTCCCGTGCAACAGGAGGCTACAGGTAAGCTTTAAAGAATGCCCCCGAACAGCAGCAGTGAGTGAAGGCGCATCTCTGGGTTATAGGGAGCCAGTGTAGATTCTTTAGCAGAGGGGTAATATGTTGGCACCTATTTGCTTGAAGGACCAACCTGGCCGCCTGGTTTTGGACCATTTAAAGGCGGATGATGAGGTAGGTCGGGACGCTGAAATAAAGGGAGTTGGCGTAGTTGATGTGGGATGGACTGCCTGTATCTTTGCTTCCTGGCTAAGGAATCTACTAATTTTCCTTATTTTTTTAACTGGGAACAGCAAGTAGAGACCACAGCTTCAATTTGTTTGTTCATGGTGAGATCGTTGTTGATTATTACCCCAAGGTTTTAGCAGAGGTAGAGGGGGTGGGGGTTGTCCCAATTCTTTAGGTCAGAAGCGGGGGCTCCAGGGGTTCGTGAGGCCACCTGTGAGGATGACTTCCGTTTTGTCCGGATTTAGTTTAAGGTGATTGTTGATCATCCAGTCACGGATGAACAGCATCGTTGCCTGGAATTTGTGAACAGTAGTGGGGGAGTTATTGATTGGAAAAATTAACTGAAAATCATCTGCGTAGTTAAAGGTTTGAATTTTTCTTTCCTTAAGTGCATGGACGAGTGAAAGAAAGTATAGGTTGAATAAGTGGGGGGAAAGTGAGGAGCCCTGGGGGATGCCACATGTGTTTTTGATCTTGGAGTTTGTGAAGTTTCCAAAACGGACCGGTTGATAACGGTTGTTAAGGAAGGAGCTTATCCATTTGAGGGCTAGTCCTTAGATTCCTGCGTCCATGACCCGGTCGACCAAGGTGTTGTGGTCAACCGTGTCACACGCGGCGGAGAGATCCAGAAGCACAAGTGCTAGGGGGGATCCTCCGTCCGCTTTTGCTCGCAGGGAGTCCAGGACTGATAGTGTAACTGATTCTGTGGAGTGGGCTGGGCGGAACCCTGCTTGGTGAGTGTCCAGGTAGTCTGATTGCTCCACAAAGGCCGACAAGTTTTTGGCTACGTGGGCTTCAAGTAGTTTGGCCATGTAAGGGAGCAGTGAGATGGGTCCTTAATGGGTAAGAGTTCCAGGGTCTGCCCCAGGTTTTTTCAGGAGAGGGATGACAGATGCCTCTTTGAAAGTGTTGGGAACATAACCTTGAGAAAGTGAGGTGTTTAATATGGCAATGAGTGGGTCTGGGTAGGCCTTGAAGGCTTCCTTTAGGACCCAAATGGGACAGCAATCTTTAGGAGAGCCAGGTTTACCCTTGATCATAAGGTCAGTGAATACTTCTCGGTCTATCCTTGGGAACTGTTCAAGCTTTTGTGTGTTTTTAGGTTTCGCTTGGCAAGTGGGTTTTGTGCATAAGGGGATGCTTGCTTTGATGATTTTTATTTTGTCAATGAAGAAGTTATTCAGGGTGTCGGACAGGGCTTGCGAAGGTATGATTTTTTGGAATCACTGTCAAAATATCGACCTACAAAATATCGACCTACAGGAATATCGATACAGAAATATCAAAGGCAAGAATATCGACATCCTATCTACAACATGGTAAGATCAAAAATATTGAGAAAAAATATATAGATGTTAAAAATATCGATGTTAAAAATATCGTTTTTTTTCTGTAAAAATATAATTGTAAAATAAAGTAAATAACACTAATAAATAAAATAAACATATTTACAAATATCTAATAATGTTTAACATTAATAAATAATACATATATAATAATAATACATTAATTAAACATATACATAAAATATATAATATATACATACCTAATAAGTTGTAATAATTATTTTAATATTTTTTTAAATTAATAAAAAATATTATTAATTACAAATACATTTGCAAACATAAAACAAAAACATAAATAAAAAGTAAAGAATTACGTTTAGGTGCCGCTCACGGTGTGCTGCTGCTCCGGGAAGAACGTCGTGGGATTCCTGTGCTCCGCCTGCGCTCTGATGGCGCTTGTCACTCCGTGTGGGCTGTGTTGTGGGGAAAAGGACTTGAATTGCACCAGGCGCCGAGGGACTGCGAGGTCCAGCAGGCTCTTTGCTTCACAGCTGCTGCCTCTTCCCTCGGCGCTCCCGCCCCCCGCCTGGACAATAGAAAAACTCATCGCGGCCCCCGCTCTGCGGGTGCCGCTCACGGTGTGCTGCTGCTCCGGGAAGAACGTCGTGGGATTCCTGTGCTCCGCCTGCGCTCTGATAGCGCTTGTCACTCCGTGTGGGCTGTGTTGTGGGGAAAAGGACTTGAATTGCACCAGGCGCCGAGGGACTGCGAGGTCCAGCAGGCTCTTTGCTTCACAACTGCTGCCTCTTCCCTCGGCGCTCCCGCCCCCTGCCTGGACAATAGAAAAACTCATCGCGGCCCCCGCTCTGCGGGAGCCGCTCACGGTGTGCTGCTGCTCCGGGAAGAACGTTGTGGGATTCCTGTGCTCCGCCTGCGCTCTGATAGCGCTTGTCACTCCGTGTGGGCTGTGTTGTGGGAAAAAGGACTTGAATTGCACCAGGCGCCGAGGGACTGCGAGGTCCAGCAGGCTCTTTGCTTCACAGCTGCTGCCTCTTCCCTCGGCGCTCCCGCCCCCCGCCTGGACAATAGAAAAACTCATCGCGGCCCCCGCTCTGCGGGTGCCGCTCACGGTGTGCTGCTGCTCCGGGAAGAACGTCGTGGGATTCCTGTGCTCCGCCTGCGCTCTGATAGCGCTTGTCACTCCGTGTGGTCTGTGTTGTGGGGAAAAGGACTTGAATTGCACCAGGCGCCGAGGGACTGCGAGGTCCAGCAGGCTCTTTGCTTCACAGCTGCTGCCTCTTCCCTCGGCGCTCCCGCCCCCTCGCCTGCAGTGATTTAATCGCGATCCATATCCTGCGACGCGGGACGCGCGCGGGACTTAGCCCGGGGCGAAGACCGGGCAAAGGGCGGGCCCTCTACGGCCCTCATAGGCCGGATAAGGACGGGACGGGCCACCCCCTTTGGCTGCCACTCAGAAGGTATATTAGTACGAAGGCCCAGACCCCCTTTTAGCGATTAGCCTTCATATTAGTGGACTTTCTAGTATATCGCTGCTTCACATCCCCCTAACACCATGACCTCTAAGGGGGAACAACTAACTAGCGTAGCAGGTACTGGGCATACGTTCTCCCTGTTAGATGATTTAAACCTGCTTTGCAATACCAAATATGTCACACTGGAAACTCCCCCTCCGCCAACAAGCGCTAGTATACTACCAGCCAAGGCTACACTCTTAGATCCCCCCACCTTATTTAACAATACCTGCAGCCCAAAAAATCAAATAATTGAACCCCCTCAGGTCGCATCGACCAAAAGGAAATATAATGGTCCCAACCAAGGAGGAAGCGACCCCAAAACCCAAAAACTGTGCTCAAGCCCATCCACTGCTAATTCCTCAATGATTTACCCAGAGGTCATAACACCTCCTCCCCACTTGAAAATATTACCCCTTATCGAACAACTGCTTAGCTCCATGATAGCTCCATTGATAGAGAAAATTAACATGTTAGGGGATAGGCTCTCTGGATTAGAGAAAGCGATCAAGTCAAACCCGCTAATCGACAAACGCGGTGACATATCTAATCGCCCCAAGTCACCTCTTACCCACCAAGGCTCTAAACCACTTGTGCAGGACAAAAGGCCTCAAATTCAACTTGTTGGCCTCAGTGCACCAGGGCAAAAAATAGCTAAACCCCCCGCTAAAGTCTTCACTTCCCAGCTAACCGCACCTAGTGTAGGTCACAACATAGTTAATTTTATCCATTTACCACCGGAAGCGGCCCCATACGTGTGCATTCTTGCAGGTGTACCTGCTCTCCCCCCGGGAAAAACTGAGAGGCAACACGATCTACTTAATAAAACCAAATTCTGGTTGTCAAAAAATAGGCCACTGCCTCGTAATTTATACGGAGCAATACGGAGTGTCAGAAGGGTGGGCTGGTTGGGCTCCCTCCCCAAAGATATTGCCGGGGACCTGGTACTTGTGAGATTTAGAGACAGTAATATTGTCCCTTACCTAAAAACTTGGCCACCTCAAGTAAGAGATGGCCCAATCTCCATATGGGACTTACATGATTTTTATCCCAAAAACTTCTGTTTTCCTACTCTCCACAAACCATACCCCACTTGGCAGGTCTCACAAAATGCATTATGATTTCCTTTTTCTTGAACTCCTATTAACTCTGATATTGTTTTAACCCTGGAGTGGAAATGAATTCTTATGATTGGGACCGCACCTAAATGTATCTGGGTTTTTTCTAAAGTGTTTTTTATAATTCGTACTGTAAATTGTATGTTTTTATGAACTTTTATGGTTTTGTATCACTAAAAACCGAATAAAGTATTTAAATTAATTTGAAAACGTTTAGTAAATTAAAAAAATTAAATATAACTTTAATATTTTTAAAATTAATTATATACTACATTATCTAAATTTATACAAAAAAACTTAAATAACTGCATAAATAAAAATACTATTCAAAATCCATAAATAAAAAAAATACAGTAATAAAAATGTTGTTTGGCATAGAACTTAAAATTACCATTCCCACTCCAGAGAGCGCAACAGTAGAGAAACCGTTGTATAGCGTAGAGGTGAAAATTACTATTCCAACTTCAGAGAGTGCAACAGTAGGGAAACCATTGGATAGCGTAGGGGTACAAATTACTATTCCAACTCCAAAAAGTGCAACAGTAGGGAAAATGTTGGATAGCGTAAGGGTAAAAATTACTATTCCAACTCCAGAGAGAGCAACATTAAGGAAAGCTATGGATAGCGTAGGGGTGAAAATTACTATTTCCACTCCAGGGAGTGCAACAGTAGGGAAAACATTGGATAGCGTAGGGGTAAAAATTACTATTCCAACTCCAGAGAGTGCAACAGTAGGGAAAGCGTTGGATAGCGTAGGGGTAAAAATTACCATTCCCACTCCAGAGAGTGCAACAGTAGGGAAAGCGTTGGATAGCGTAGAGGTAAAATTTACTATTCCAACTCCAGAGAGTGCAACAGTAGGGAAAGCGTTGGATAGCGTAGGGGTAAAAATTACTATTCCAACTCCAGAGAGTGCAACAGTAGGGAAAACGTTGGATAGCGTAGGGGTAAAAATTACTATTCCAACTCCAGAGAGTGCAACAGTAGGGAAAACATTGGATAGCGTAGGGGTAAACATTACTATTCCAACTCCAGAGAGTGCAACAGTAGAGAAAGTATTGGATAGCGTAGGGGTAAAAATTACTATTCCAACTCCAGAGAGTGCAACAGTAGGGAAAGCGTTGGATAGCGTAGGGGTAAAAATTACCATTCCCACTCCAGCGAGTGCAACAGTAGGGAAAACATTGGATAGCGTAGGGGTAAAATTACTATTCCAACTCCAGAGAGTGCAACAGTAGGGAAAGCGTTGGATAGCGTAGGGGTAAAAATTACTATTCCAACTCCAGAAAGTGCAACAGTAGGGAAAGCGTTGGATAGCATAGGGGTAAAAATTACTATTCCCACTCCAGAGAGTGCAACAGTAGGGAAAGCGTTGGATAGCGTAGGGGTAAAATTTACTATTCCAACTCCAGAGAGTGCAACAGTAGGGAAAGGGTTGGATAGCGTAGGGGTAAAAATTACTATTCCCACTCCAGAGAGTGCAACAATAGGGAAAGCATTGGGTAGCGTAGAAGTTAAATATAACATACTTATAAATAATTGTTGTTAATAAAATATTTAAAAATTTAATTTTTAAATAACTCTACATCATTTGCAAATACCCATTAATAATTACTAAAAACATATTTAAAATTGCATAATTAACTAACACTAAACGAACAATAAATATCAATAAATAAGAATTATTAAATATAAATTACCAAATAATAAATATTGAACACTAAAATATTTTTCAAAACAAAAAAACATATTGATAATTAAAAATTGATTAACAATTAAAAAATGGTAAACAATACATTTATTTTTAAATTAAAAAACATTTTTTATGAAAAATGAATTACCAATTAATAAAATAAATTTCCAATAATTAAAAGTAATTAACAATTAAAAATATTAATTACCAATTGTAAAAAATTAATTACCAATTAAAAAATGTAATTTCCAATTAACCTTAATTACCAATTAAAAAAAAATTGCCAATTACAAAATGTAATTACCATTTACAAACCTTAATTACCAATAAAAAAATTAATTAGCAATTAAAATAATTATTTAGCAATTAATAATTAATAAAAAAATACAAAAATTATCAATACCAATAAAAAATGAATAATTACTTAATTACAATTAAATTATTTCCCACCCAATTCCCCTATAAACCCACAACCCGCTACAGAACTTAAACGCAAAAATTAATTAAAATTCAATTACAATTACTGAAAATTAATAATTAATTTACTATAATTAAATTACTTCCCACCCTATTCCCCTATAAACCCACAACCCGCTCCAGTACTAAAACATAAAATTAAATTAAAAATAACATTTTTAATATACAAAGAATAGTACACATATAATTTAAAACAAATAAAATACTTTAAAAAACATATAACACATACATATAAAATACATAATAAAATACATAACAACAAACAAATATCGATATTAGTACTATCGAAATTAGTAACATCGATATCATTGATATCGATATTACTAACTTCGATATTACTTACATCGATATAAAAAAAATCGATATTACTTACCTTAGTGTCGATATTCTGTCCAACCATATTCTTGACCTCGATATTCTTCACCTTCGATATTTTAAACTCAAAATGAATGTAATTTGATAATTAGGAATCGATATTTTGACTGTGCACCGATTTTTTGAGCTACTCTGTCAGGGTTTGAGAGGTCATTGATTATTGAAAAATTGTCCTTTGATCGATTAGTCGAGGTGAGGATTTTTTGTGAGAAATATTTGTTTTATGCAGTCAGAATTGTTTTTTTGTAAGTTCTAAGGGCTGCTAAGTAGGTATTTTTGTCGTCTGGTGAATATTTGTTTCTCCATTTCCTTTCTGCTTGACGTAGCGCAAGTTTTAATTTTTTTAAATCAGTGGAAAACCATTTCTGGGCGTCGTGGCAGCGCGCCCGTTGTATTTTCATAAGCGGGGCATGTTTATTGCTGGCTGTTAAAAGCCAATCCGATAGGTTTTCCTCACACTCGTCTATGGAGGAGTGGGCGACGGGGATTGTGTTAGTCAGGGTTTCGAGAAATTGACATTTGTTGATGGTGTTCCAGCTCCTGTAGTATCCGGGGTCAGGTTGGGGGATTTTAAGTTTGGTTAGGTTGTTTATGGAGAATTTAATGAGATAGTGGTCTGACCAGATGCAGGGGTTTACATCTAAGTTGGACTGACATTCTGGTTTGTGGACCATACCTGATCTAATATATGCCCTTTGATGTGGGTAGCGGAGGTGATGTGCTGGCTGAGATTTAGCCCCATCAGTAGGTTTGTTAACTCCGCCGCGTGAGTGCCGCCTGCTGAGTCATTGGCCCAGTACTTAAGATCGCCAATGAGCAGTGTTTTTGCGTGGTTGGTTATGAGGTGAGTCATCTGCTCGCTTAGGGATTGTGGGAATTGTGGCATGTTTTGTGGTGGTCGGTAAAGTATGACACAGACAAGGGGGGCCGAATCGGACTCCAGTTTAATCACTAGATTCTCCACTAGTGGTAGTTCAAGGGGGGTAAGTGTTGTGAATTTTAGATCTTGGTGTATTATAGCTGCCACCCCCCTCCAGTATTTCCCTGTTGGCGGTTAGCTTGGAGGATGTAATAGTTGCTAGGCAGTGCCGCTAGAACATCGGAGGAGGAGTCCTGTGTTAACCAGGTTTCTGTTAGCAGTAGGATGTCCGGTTCATCGGTTGAGAGTAGGTTATGTATTTCCACTTGGTGTTTGACCAAGGAGCGGGTATTGAGGTAAGTTACTGTGAGGGGGTTTCCTTTGTTTATTACTTTAAGGTTCACGTTTTTATTTGGGTGTATATGATCACTGAGTTCAGGGAATGAGGATCTTGGTGCCATGTCATTGAACACATTAAAGGAAGTTTGCCATGAAACCATTTGGCGCAGGTGCCTTGTTTAGGGTAAGATTTTTAATTACCAGTTTTACATCTTCTAGGACGATAATAGAATCAAGGTTCTTCGCATCTTCCTGCGATATCTGTGGCATGCCATTGATATAAGGTAGGCTCATTGTGTTGCTGTAGTGGAGGATTTGTTAGTGTATACATTGGAATAAAAATCAGTTTAACCTGTAGTTTACGCTCTCTTGTGTGTCTTACCTGTCAAATGAATGCTGAATCCCAGCAATATAACTTTGTTCTAACTTCTGCCTGACATGTCAAGCAAGATGAGTACCCACCTTGTTGCCCTGTCCATAAGAAATGGTTTATGTCTCAACAGAGTACGCTCAGCTTTATTAGTAATGAGTGTGATAAGTTTGCCCTTAATGGACATGAGCTTACAGTAGAGGGGTGGTGAGGGCTTCATCTTGTGTTCAGCTTCTATTTGTTTTGATTCTGCTTCCAAAGGTACTTATTCTAATCAATTTTGTTTTTTAAATTGCAACAGCCCCTATCCAGACTCCTCTCAAAACTGCCTTAAACACATCCCATAAGCATGCTAGCATCCAAATTTGAATTTTCTTTATAATAAAGTGTGATGTATTACTTTAATTTATCTTTTACTGCAAGGTCTCTGAGCAGAATCAGGTTAAATATCCAATAACGCCTCTTCTCTTTTCGTTACCCATGCAAGATTAACTCTATTGGTGCATTATCTGAAATAAGGATGGGTCATAAAGTAATATCCTGGACCTGTGAGAGTAGGGCTGTGCTTAGAAGTATATTATATATTCTAGAGTATGTCCTACGGACATGAGAGCAAAAAGTATAATCTGATTGGGAAGTGATGTGTAGTCCCCCTGGGTCTTTTCGGCCATATTATTAATTGCAGTCTTTAGTTGTTTTTAAAGTGCGGTTCAGTATGATCCTGACCAGTCCAACTGTGTGTCCCATGCAGGGTTGAAGTCCCCCTATTGCAATTATAGTGCTGACAGCAAACCCCTCTAGGGTGTTCATCAAGTAGATAAGAAAGACACCTTGTCCCACATCAGGTGCATACAGTGTTGCTGGAATAATTGGGAGACATTGAAGTGTGCCAGTGATCATAATATACCTGCCCTTCCTGTCTGCCTTCTGTGTAAATGAAATCCCAATGTTCTGTACAGCAGGAGGGCTATCCCATTATGTTTAGTTATAACTAAGGATCTAAATATCAGTGGATATGTCTTGTATTGTAGGTGTTGTACATCTAGTTTCTGTAAATGTGTTTCTTGCAGCACAATTATATCATACCAACGCTCTCATAATTCCTGCCAGATTTGTGTCCACTTCCAAAGGAGAAATTTAATCTCCTGATATTCCAAGTGGCAACCTTAAAATCTGTGGGAAGAAGTATTTGCAATATTCTTCTGGAGATGTAGTGGGGATTACTAATTGTTGCCTGGATTCAGCCCAGTTGAAGTGGGTTCAATTCTCGGCTCTGGCTTATTATTATGAAAGCCAACTACATAGTTGTGCGTACTACATGAACTACTATACAAAATGAAACAGTAACTAATATAAGAAAAAAATAACAAGATTTGAAAGTATATTGGACAGTAGGACACCATCGATGGCCCCTCATCACGATCGATTTGCAAATGAGCCATTAAATCACACGAAGTGAGTTATATTCCTCAACCTTGAGACCCTCACGGCTTTACAAAATCCTGATTGATTGAATGACCCCCTGCCAGGAGGCCACCCCTACAGTTCTTTTCTTTGTCCACAGAGCCTATGACAATTAAATATTGGCTAATGAGGAAATAAAGAGGAAAACAGCAAATGTAACCCCCTGCTCAAAGGGCTAGGGGCAGCACACATCACTCCCAAATCTCACCCCCCTCAAGAAAGTTCCATATGGGATAGAAATTTGTTGTTGGGAGTCAAAGAGGAGAGGAGAAAATTAGAGTCACAGGCAACACCTCAGGTTTAGGCATCACTCTCCTCAGACCATCCAATGCAAGATAATTCAATCACACAAAGCAGCAGGGCAGCATGCTAGTGATCAGAGTAAAGTGATTAGGAGGCTTTTCATCCACATAATGTTTGAATTCACATTCCTCTCATCATCTCAAGGTTCGCCTCTTAATCCAGGGTCTTGTGGAGACATTGTCTGGGTTCCCTCCCCACTTCCCGGTAGCAGGATACCTTCACAGGTCTCTGAAAATCAAGGAGATCAGCTGCACATTGTTGACAGTGAAATGATGGGTTTTCCCTTTAATGAGAAGGCCAGACCCAAGTTCATTTGTACTTAATATAGTTTTCCCAGAGCTGTTCTGTGATAGGTCTAAATAGTTGTCACCACACGATTACCTGCTTTAATTCATCCTAGGTTGTATCTCTAATATACTCCTGTAGTGAATGTTTAGTAATTGTTCTTTTGTAAAGCACTTTGGTGCCCGCTCTGATGTATCCAGGCCAAGTCAATACTGTATAAAATCACAAAATAGGGTAACATTCCTGTGTGATAAACCATCAATTTATCACATAAGAATGTCTGTCACAAAGGATTTATCAGTGCCCATTGTCAGAGGCACATCAATCAGTGGTACCACAAGTGTACTGGCACTAGGGCCCTGAGGTCTAAAGACCCACTGCATCCCCGATTATAGCTGTATTTTACAATGCAATGGAAATTAAAGGGTCCCACTTTTCTTGTTGGCATTTGGCACACCTGCTTTGGTAGTACCATTCGGGGGCAACTGTTGGCAATAGTGGGATCTACAAGACACAACACACTAGCCTAAGCACTCTCATGTTTTTTTAAATATGCTTCTGTTAATACGTATACCCACTACTCTTATGCATCTCCGTCTGGGGTGGGGACAATATATCCAGGATTGCCTCAACTGGGATTTGGGGCACAACATCCTGTGGCAAGCTTATATCTGAGATCAGGCTATCAAAGTGGAGCATCCTGAATTGTATTATGCTCTTCAGTCTATTGTTAAAGATGAGAGGATAAGGAGGAAAGAGAAGTTTTTTTAAACTAGACACAGTAAGGGAAACTAGAACCGTAGAAAAACCGACCATGAGAGCCTGCAAGATAATAAAATCTAACCCTGGTTTTGAGCTATATCTCACCCTGGTTAGAAATCCGTGGGAGAGATCACTGCTGACAAGGTTTCGTTGGGCTCAATACAATGCAGATTATGTTTCCCTCCTGGATGATTTGACTGTAATTCAATTTTAACCTGTCCGTTTGATGGCACCGCACTACAGACCTTGGATCATTTGGTGTTATTCTGCCCAATGTACCACTATCCATGATAGAGGTATTTACTACCCGTAATAAGATCTAGGGGGTTTTACCAGTTCCAGCCCACTCTCCTCCATCCACAGATGCTGACTGATCCAGCTGTTGTGGCTGCAGTTGTGTCCTTTTTAAAGAGTGCACTATATCTGAATGCTGCCATTAACATATAAATATTTAGCTATTTGCACTAAAAGTAGGATGCTGGTTATTCTGGATTTTAGATTTTGTTTTATGATAAACGCTATTTATTGTACAGTATTTATGACTTCCTGTTTTCATTATATGTGCTTTGTTGACTGTGCTTTTAACTGTACTTTTATGATTATTAATATATAATCAAATCATGATTAAAAGAGAAGAGAATACATAGATCTAGTGTGCAAAGTGAATTTGACCTTTAATGGTGTGCATTCTGTCTACTTTTATGTTCAACTTAGATAACAGTATTATATTCAGAAGAGCACCAGCTGCGAATCTGTACTGCAGAAGGCCACATGGATATCTCTGACGATTACAGCTCCTATCCGTATGAAGATTGGATTTTTAGGTTGACCTCTGTGTCGTTATAAAAGTCATAATTTTAATATATTTCTTCCAAGAATAAGATTGAAGACTTTCTTCTGGCAGCTGAATTATACAACCTGTAGAACTGTGCAGAGCTTTATGAGACCATGCCTATGACCACACGTCATGCAAGTACAAGCAGGGACAATGCTTGTTGTTTGTCTTTTTGTACTGCTCACGCTCTGCCAAAGGTGGCTTGATCCTTTCATGCTGTCATTTTGACAAATTTATGAACGTATAATTTGCTATATTAGTATACAACGGTTTGCATGTATATGTAGATTTTGCCCTGGTGCTATTTTTGCATTTAATCACTGAATAAAGCAGCGATTCCCAAATTGTGGGTCGTATCAAGCCGATATTTGGTGGGTTCAAGCAATAAATAAAGTTGCCTTAAGATTCTGTATTTACAGTGGCTGCTACTTAACGGCGGTCGGGGGCAGGTCGCGGGGTGGAGGGAATGGAAAACAAATCCTTCACCTGCCTTCCAGCCGCCGCCTCTCTGTCGTCTTCGTCCGCTTCCAGGACTCCAGGGGCTGGAAGGAGGAACAGGAAGCACCCAGGCTTTCATACTTCCCTAGCCAATCACAACGCTGCTTATAAAAGCATTGTGTGATTGGTCTGAGTGCCGTGGTTCGGTGCTCAGAGAGGGACTGGGAGGCTGTGGATCAGCCGCGGCCGGTAGTGGGAGTACTGGCCGGGCGGTGACGTGGGGAGGGGGAGGGGCAGGGTGCGGGGTAGTATTGTATGGATTACGGACTTTATAAGGTAAGTAAACATAAAAATAAATAAAACGAATTTCGTTGCACACACTGCATCGCATTTGGTGATGCAGTGTGTGGAACGAAATTTGTTTTATTTATTTTTATGTTTACTTACCTTCTAAAGTCCGTAATCCATACAATACCACCCCGCACCCTGCCCCTCCCCCTCCCCACGTCATCGCCCGGCCGGTACTCCCACTACCGGCCGCGGCTGCTGTGGATGTTCTCCACCCAGGCTGTACGATACAGCCTGTGGAGAGCATGCAAAGTACGCATGACTGTTTGGCCGGCAGAAGATGGCCGGCCAAACTGTCATGCACACTTAAAAGAGTGGCCACCACTCCTCCCCTTGCTTCATTGTGACAGCCCAGCCCCACCCCGCCACTAACCAGCTGAGCAATAATGGAAAAATAAAATGATTAGCATTTATTATCATTTTATTTTTTCCTCTTTGACCTGATCACAGACTAGTGATTTGACACTCCTCTGTCTTAGCGGAGTAGTCGCCCCTGTGTATTTATCTTCTCACATTTGCTGCTCTTCAATGACAGAGGTCAAATGTGAGACTATGTCTTCTGCTGCTTATTTTTTATAACATGGGGACAGGTGTTTTCAAAGTCCTCTCATTTTACAGTCAGAGAAAGAAAGGTAAATTGAATTATGTGACAATCTGGCTGGGGTACATGAAGTGTGTGGAGGATGTCATTTAATCATAACACACAACAAAATGTAAATATACCTGTAAATGAAAGGTACAAATTCACCAGAAAGCAAAAATGAAGCACATTTTTTTGTAATTCTGGAGTGTGATAAGCAAAGATTTTAATAGCATCCCAATAAATCAAGACACTTTACATGGTGATGCATAAATAATAAATATTTGCTGAAGCCCGATATCCACACCTCCTCATTTGTGTGGAATATAGATTTATCAGTAAAATTGCATGTCTGTGCAAATTTAGTAAATATTTCAACGGAATGTCTGTAAAGAACTACGCGCTCTCACCAGGCTTTAGTTACATTTAAAAAAAGACTCACCTCATGCTCATGAAAGTAGGTCATAATAAAAAGTGATTATTGGTTCTCATAAGTTTGAGAAGCACTGGAATAAGGCATACTACAGTATGTGCAATGCTCATTTCGCTAACAGTGAGTTGGCTACTTTTCAGTTTCAGGGGTTGCACATTCAAAAGATATATCACTCTAACCTACATTATTTACATTCAAATTGTGTCTCTTAGCATTTCTTTTACCAAATGCCAGCAGGAAAAAAGACCATTTGTCTGTCAGTGGCCAGAACAAATATTAATTCATCATGTGAACTGCTAGACAGGTTCGATATTGTTTGTTTAATACAGGAGTAACTCTGGCACTTACAAAGGGCTCTGTCCTCTACACGCCCTTGGCCTCACACAGAGGTGGCTGCTCATGCGCTTTTGTACTCTCTACCATTCCTATGTGAGTCTTAGAGTATATCCATTCGTACCCCTTCCCTATGTATATAGAGATAACTCTAATCACTAGTATATGCAGTAGACCTTTGTACTCTCTACCATTCCTATGTGACTCTTAGAGTATATCCATTCGTACCCCTTCCCTATGTATATAGAGATAACTCTAATCACTAGTATATGCAGTAGACCTTTGTACTCTCTACCATTCCTATGTGACTCTTAGAGTATATCCATGTGTATCCCTTCCTTATGTATATAGAGATTACTCTAATCACTAGTATATGCAGTAGACCTTTGTACTCTCTACCATTCCTATGTGACTCTTAGAGTATATCCATTTGTATCCCTTCCTTATGTATATAGAGATAACTCTAATCACTAGTATATGCAGTAGACCTTTGTACTCTCTACCATTCCTATGTGACTCTTAGAGTATATCCATTTGTATCCCTTCCTTATGTATATAGAGATAACTCTAATCACTAGTATATGCAGTTGACCTTTGTACTCTCTACCATTCCTATGTCAATCAATCAATCAATCAAGGACATTTGTAGAGCGCACTACTCACCCGGAGGGTCTCAAGGCGCTTGGGGGGGGGGGGGGTGCTGCTACTGCTCGAACAGCCAGGTCTTGAGCTTCTTCCTGAAGGAGAGGTGGTCTTGGATCAGGCGCAGGTCGGTCGGGAGGGAGTTCCAGGTCTTGGCGGCCAGGTAGGAGAAGGACCTTCCTCCTGTTGTCGTTCTTCGGATGCGGGGGACGGCGGCGAGGGCGTGACTGGCTGATCGGAGGTGGCGCTTGGGAGCGTAGAAGTTGATGCGGTTGTTGAGGTAGCTCGGGCCTTGATCGTGCAGGGCTTTGTGTGCGTGGGTGAGGAGACGGAAGGTGATTCTCTTGTTGACGGGGAGCCAGTGCAGGTCTCTCAGATGTCCGGAGATGTGGCTGCGTCGGGGGATGTCGAGGATGAGTCTGGCTGAGGCGTTCTGGATCCGCTGGAGTCTCTTCTGGAGCTTGGCGGTGGTTCCGGCGTAGAGGGCGTTGCCGTAGTCCAGTCGGCTGGTGACGAGGGCCTGGGTGACCGTCTTCCTGGTTTCGGTGGGGATCCACCGGAAGATCTTCCGTAGCATGCGCAGGATGTTGAAGCACGACGAGGAGACGGCGTTGACTTGTCTGGTCATGGAGAGGGAGGAGTCCAGGATGAAGCCCAGGTTGCGTGCGTGGTCTGTCGGTGTGGGTGCGGTGCCCAGGGCGGGGGGCCACCAGGAGTCATCCCAGGCGGAGGGCGAGGAACCCAGGATGAGGACTTCCGTCTTGTCTGAGTTCAGTTTCAGGCGGCTGGTCGTCATCCACTCGGCTACATCTTTCATCCCTTCGTGAAGGTTGGCTCTGGCAGCGGCGGGGTCGTTGGTCAGGGAGAGGATCAGCTGGGTGTCATCGGCGTAGGAGATGATGTTCAGGTTGTGTTGGCGTGCGATGGTCGCGAGGGGGCTCATGTAGACGTTGAAGAGGGTGGGGCTCAGGGAGGATCCTTGAGGGACGCCGCAGATGACTCCGGTGGCCTCTGACTTGTACGGTGGTAGACGGACTCTCTGTGTTCTTCCGTCAAGGAAGGAGACGATCCATTCCAGTGCCTTCTCCTGAATTCCGACGTTGCTGAGGCGCTGCACTAGGGTGCGGTGGCAGACAGTGTCGAAAGCCGCGGAGAGGTCTAGGAGGATGAGGGCCGCTGTTTCTCCGTTGTCCATCAGGGCTCGGATGTCATCGG
Source organism: Lissotriton helveticus (assembly GCF_964261635.1). Classification (NCBI taxonomy): domain Eukaryota; kingdom Metazoa; phylum Chordata; class Amphibia; order Caudata; family Salamandridae; genus Lissotriton; species Lissotriton helveticus. The sequence goes on along the minus strand of NC_136071.1, from coordinate 1,134,088,453 downwards.
TGGCAGCGATGAGTGCGGTCTCGGTGCTGTGGTTGGCTCGGAAGCCAGACTGTGAGGGGTCGAGGGATCCATTCGTCTCGAGGAGGGCGGCCAGCTGTTTGTTGACGGTCTTCTCGATGACTTTGGCTGGGAACGGGAGGAGCGAGATAGGGCGGTAATTCTTGAGTTCGGTGGGGTCCGCAGTGGGTTTCTTTAGTAGAGCGCTGAGCTCGGTGTGCTTCCAGCCCTCCGGGAAGGTGGCGGTGTCGAAGGAGGTGTTGATGATGTCCCGCAGGTGGGGTGCGATGACAGCGTCGGCCTTGTTGAAGACGTGGTGAGGGCAGGGGTCGGTCGGAGATCCGGAGTGGATGGAGTTCATCATGCGGACGGTGTCATCGGTGCTGATCGGAGTCCAGGCGCGGAGGGTGGTGGTGGGCGGCGTTGCTGTGGTCGTTGTGTGCGATGGTTGAATGCTGAAGCTGTTGTGTATGTCCGTGATCTTGTTGTGGAAGTAGGAGGCGAGGGAGTTGCAGAGGTCTTGCGATGGGGTGATGTCGTTGTTTCCGGCGCTGGGGTTGGAGAGCTCTTTCACGATGTTGAAGAGTTCCTTGCAGTTGTGTGCGTTGTTGTCCAGCCGGTCCTGGAATGCAGTTCTCTTGGTGGCGCGGATCAGTTGGTGGTGCTTCCGGGTGGCGAGCTTGAGGGTGGTCATGTTGTCCGGTGTTGGTTCCCTTCTCCAGACTTTCTCGAGGGCTCGGCAGTCCTTCTTGGAGCTCTTGAGTTTGTCAGTGAACCATGGGGCTTTCTTGCTGCCGGGTCTGCTGGGCGGGGTCCTCAAAGGGGCGAGTTCGTCCGCGCAGTTGCTGATCCACTTCGTGAGGTTGTCGGCGGCCTGGCTGGGGTTCGCTGAGCTGGCGGGAGGGTGCTGACTCAGGGAAGCGGCGAGCTGGTCGGCTGTGATCTTGTTCCAGCTTCTTCGGGCAACCTGTTGCTGGTGGTGGTGGATCGTCGTTCTTCTGAAGGTGAAGTGGACGCAGCTGTGGTCCGTCCAGTGGAGTCCTGTGGCGTGGCTGAAGGCGATGTCTTTGCTGGATGAGAAGACGGCGTCGAGTGTGTGTCCGGCGAGGTGGGTGGGGGTGGTCACCAGCTGCTTGAGTCCCAGGTTTGCGAGGTTTTCCACAGGGTGGTGGTGTTGCGGTCGTCGTTGTTCTCCAGGTGGAAGTTGAGGTCCCCGAGGAGGATGTAGTCGGCTGAGGGGAGGGCGAGCGGGCTGATGAAGTCGGCGATGTCCTCGCTGAATTGTGTGCGTGGTCCCGGGGGTCTGTAGATGAGGGTGCCTCTGAGGGTGGTCTTGGGATTGACGTGGATCTGGAAGTGCAGGTGTTCGGCGGGTGCGATGGTGTCGTCGGTGTTGGTCGTGATGCGGATGGTGTTCCTGTGAATGATGGCGATACCTCCTCCTGTCTGGTTGACGCGGTCTCTCCGGATGATCTTGTAGCCGTCCGGGATGGCGATGGCGATGTCGGGCGCTGAGGAGGCGTTCATCCAGGTTTCCGTGAGGAAGGCGACGTCTGGGTCTGTGGTGTCGAGCAGGTTCCAGAGCTCGACGGCGTGTCTGTGGATGGAGCGGGTGCTGAGCAGGATGCACTTCAGGTGGCTGCTGTTGTTGCTCGTCTTGGTCTTGGTGGGTGCGGGTGTGGTGCAGGTCCGGATGCAGGTGAACTTGCAGGAGCGGCAGCTGAAGGGTCCGTGGGTGCGTCTCCGGGTGGCTTGGTAGCATCCAGGGGTTCGGCCGGCGTTGAGTGCGTTGAGGGTGGCGGCGTCGTACGTCCGGCGGGAGGGCTGGGGTCTGCAGGGGCCAGGGGTTCCGGCACTGGGCGCGGTCCAGGCGCGGACGGGCGCAGACGGGCTTACCTTTGGCGCGCCTTCGGCGCACAATCGGCGCGCCCGCTGCGCGTCACCGCTGCGCGTTCGCACAGTCGCCATATATGGCGAAGTGTGAGGGAGGGCGGAGCAGCTGGGAGGCGGGAGCGGGGAGGGTATAGAATGAAAAAAAGGGGCGGGGTTAGCGGCGGTGGCGGGAAGCGGGGAGCGGGGAGGGATGAGACGGGGGCAACCAGGCAAACAGGCAAAAGAGGGGGACAAAGTTAAAAATAAAAATGACAACAGTTATAATGCACACCAAAAACAAACAAACAGTGGCAAAGGCAGGAAAGCGAGCCCAGACCACGGCGCTCGAAGGCAGGGGGCGTGGTCACGCGGCGGCAGCCCGAGCAGAGAGGCAGGCAGGCGGGGAGGCACTCGCAACAGCTGGTGGCCGTGCGGCGCGGGGGTGTCCTAAACTAGGTCACACTCACCTGCGTCGCACGGTCGCCATATATGGCCAAGTGCGAGGGAGGGCGGAGCAGCTGGGAGGCGGGAGCGGGGAGGGTACAGAATGAAAAAAAGGGGCGGGGTTAGCGACAGTGGCGGGAAGCGGGGAGCGGGGAGGGATGAGACGGGGGCAACCAGGCAAACAGGCAAAAGAGGGGGACAAAGTTAAAAATAAAAATGACAACAGTTATAATGCACACCAAAAACAAACAAACAGTGGCAAAGGCAGGAAAGCGAGCCCAGACCACGCCGCTCGAAGGCAGGGGGCGTGGTCACGCGGCGGCAGCCCGAGCAGAGAGGCAGGCAGGCGGGGAGGCACTTGCAACAGCTGGTGGCCGTGCGGCGCGGGGGTGTCCTAAACTAGGTCACACTCACCTGCGTCGCACTATATAGAGTATATCCATTTGTATCCCTTCCTTATGTATATAGAGATAACTCTAATCACTAGTATATGCAGTTGACCTTTGTACTCTCTATTATTCCTATGTGACTCTTAGAGTATATCCATTTGTATCCCTTCCTTATGTATTTAGAGATAACTCTAATCACTAGTATATGCAGTAGACCTTTGTACTATCTACCGTTCCTATGTGACTCTTAGAGTATTTCCATTCATATCCCTTCCTTGAATGCTCCTCCTTGTGTGACTATAACTTGTACATTTGCAATGTGTTTCTGTTTGTATCTTTTATGCAACGCACGTAATCCTGAGTCATTATGTATAATAATAAAACAGCTTATAAAGCGCCTGGTAACACCTTCACGGCGTGTCCCGGCGCTAGTGAGGAAAAAAGTAACCAACAATAACAGAGACTGCCCACCCTTCCGTGAACCCTACATCCTATACAGATGAGTTTTTAACAATGCTCTAAATTTGACTTCAGCGCCTTCTAGTCTCATCTCCAAAGGGAGATTGTCCCAGCTCCGTGCCGCAACTGATTCTTATGTTAAGCGCTCTGACACCTTCGGGTAATGTTCGCGCTATATAAAATCGCATTAAATAAATATAAAAACAACAGTCTTGCAACTAACACCTGATAGCATTCGGTCACAGAAGAGTTCTTGACTATAACCTCTCCAACACTGGCTAACAATGGAGTAGTCTGAAAATTAAATTGCCCCTCACTTGAAACATACCATAATCACACTGAGTATGCAAAGCAAACAAACATGTCCCTCTTTTGACTAGTGCCTTTCACCCTTTCGTCCTCTTTCCATACATCCATCCCTTAAACCCTCTATCTGTTCATTCATCCTTGTGCACAACCCTTCATCCATTCATCCAGTAATATATTCATGCAGCCTTTCATCTTCACTTTCACCAAATCTTTCAGCCTTCCATCCATTCACACTTCCACTTGTTGATCGTTTCACTCTTACACCCATCGTTTTACCCATTCATCTATCAATTCTTTTACCCTTCCAACTAGCCATTCATTCTTTTACCCTTTCGTCCTATCGTTCAAATTTTTTCTAGAGGTGGAAGATAAATGACGCTCCGCTGGCAGAGTTCACAGAGCATGCTTAGCCCACTCCGAGTTACACTTGTAACGTGGAGTTCTGGCAAAACTCTGCCAACCGCAGCGTAGCAAAGTTTTTTCTCATGCGCAGCTCGCCAACGTTAAGCTGGTGAATGTGAGTGAGAATTGGCGTCCCCTAGCCCCATTTTTCAGGTGCTAGGACGGAACCCAGAAAGGTTTTCTCAGTGCGGGCAGTCGCTATCATTCATGGTGAGAAAGCTGCCACTCGAGTAAAAAATCTACTAAAGCAGTAGCAAAGAAGCAATGCTCTCTGGTCCACTGCGTGGTGCATATGTGCTAATTTTGCAGCGCAGAACTAGCTCCTGGTGCTAAAAAACAACGTGACGTGCTGATTCCGCCTGCTCATGGAACTCCGCCGCAATCGCGCGGAGTTTTTATGTAACTCCACTGAACTCTGGTAGTGAAAATCCGCGAGTTCTACGGTGAACAACCTTTACAACGAAACTATTACAACGCACTACCATTACAACGCGGTCATTACAACGCAAACCATTACAACGCATTGCGCTGGGGGGCGCTCTAGGATAGGGAATACGTTTAATTTACTATCCAACACCTTCCCTAGTGTCCACGGGGACTGGTGTTGGAATAGTAAATTAAACTTTTCACTATCCAGCACCCCAAAGCACTATGCGTTGTAATGGATTGCGATGTAAAAACCGCGTTGTAAAGGCAGGCGTTGTAATAGTATGCGTTGTAACGTCATGCATCCGAGTTCTACCCATCCCAACTTTTTTATTTTCACTTTTTCCTTCTAATTACTATCCCTTTCTCCTCCCATTCGTTCTTTCACCTATCTTTTTTCTCTCATCCTTAGCTTTACCATCTTACGTCTCTCTGTGTGTTTTAGCTCATTTTTAATACTTTTTCACTCACTGTTCCCCTCCCTGTGCTAGTCAACCCAGGCCTCTTTCATTGCATCCCTCTCATGTTCTGTGAAAGTCTGCAGGCAGAAGAGGCCCATAAACAAATAATAAACCTCAAGTGAATCACTGTCCACAACTACCAGTATCAGTACCCACTGAGGCTGCTAGAGTGGTGTGTCCTTATACCACAGTATTCTATCAACCAAAAGGGTATCCAGGCGCTGGAGCAGGTGTATAGGTGTGAGAGGCATGCAGAGGTTAGTTGAAGAGCAAGATCTTCAGCCTCTTGTGGAATTCAAGAAGTGAGGAGAAAGCCCAAATGTGTAGAGGGAGACCTTTCCATGTTTTCGGGTGTGATGGATGATTAGGCGAGGTCTCCTGTCCCGTTTTTGCAGATGAAGGTCAGTTTGAGAGAGAGTGAGGCTGATGACAGGTGTGTGGAGGGTTGATGGAAGTGAAGTCAGCTGTTGAGGTATGCAGGACCTACCTTATGCATGTGTGAGGAGTTTGAATTGGCAGTGTTTGTGTATGGGCAGCCAGTGGTTATCTCTGCGGTGTGGTGTGATGTGGGTGCAGCATCATCCAAACCACATGGACGTACAACACTTCTAAGACCTTTGTGATAGACTGTGCTACCTTGGCATTGAAACGGAATTTTTTCCAGTATCAAGACACCTTTTACCTACAGAGGACTGGTACCTCGATGGGTAGTACCTTTGCTCCCAGTATAGCAGGGTTGTATGTATATAACTTCGAAAAAACGCACATTCTGACAAATGCCAACCCCTATGCAGCCAATGTAATCCTGTGGCAGAGGTACATTGACGATGTGCTTTTGATCTGGAGAGGGCCTGAAGAAAGCTTACTAGCTTTTTTCGATTGGGTCAACACCTGTGATCCCCATTTAAGATTTACACACCAATATGATTCTAATTCCATTGTCTTCCTTGATGTCACACTCACCAAAACTGGGAACCGACTAACCAGTAAAACTTACTACAAACCAACTAGCAGGAACAGCCTTCTACACTTTTCCAGCTTTCATCCGCGTTCATTACGCGAGAATCTCCCATTTGGGCAATACCTACGAGTACGTAGAAATTGTAGCAGTATCGCTGATTTTAACAAACAAGCGGATGACCTCACAAAAAAACTAGAACATAGAGGTTACCCCAGAAAAATCCTACAAACTAGTCGGAAGAGAGCCAGAAATAACAACAGGGAAGCATTACTGGAAGATAATGTAAAAGAAAGTGATTCTCAGGTCCCCTTGACCTGTGTTACCACTTACAGTAACATATCTAATTCTGTAAGTCGTTGCATCGGAAAACATTGGCAAATTCTGACGAGTAATGGCAGAAACTGGCAGAAACCACTATTCTCGTACAAAAAAGAAAGAAGTTTGCGAGATGCCTTGGTGCACACCCGTCCAAGAATTAATCAACATAAACATGACAAGACTGTTTTGAATGCCTGGGGTTTGCCCCCCGTTACTGGTCATTTTCCCTGCGGGGGATGTAGTGTGTGCCATCTTACATCCCCTACAAAAACATTACAACTAGAAGAAGGCAAGATATGGCACCTACGAGGCCATACCAATTGTAATTCAAGTAATGTCATCTACTTGATTACATGCCCCTGCGGTTTAAGATACGTAGGGATGACCACTAGAAAAATCAAGACACGGATAGGAGAACATCGCAGTAACATCCGGTGTGGCAGAAATACTACTAAGCTGACTACTCATTTCCTTGAGAAAGCCCATTGCCCGAATGATGTGAAATGGGTAATAATTGAACAATTGAGTACTGCTGACGAGGGGAAACTGTATGAAAAGGAGCAGCGATGGGTATACCGTCTATCTACTTACAATAATGGTTTAAATGATGACGTCCCGTGGGGATCAGTCATGCACAGATAGACGTTCTGCCCCTGTTGGTAAACTTACAGTCCCTGCCTGCCTTAATGCTCCATGGTATTCCCCCTTTCCCACTAGTATGGGAATAATAACGGTGGATTCCCTGTGATACGGGTGAATGATTTATTTAATCAGGACGGGTCACACATTAGATCTTAAACATCTTATTATCTATGGCCCAAGTTTAATTAGTTTATGTTTGGTTTTCCGCTGCAATATGGGAGTAACCGAACATATTTGGCCACCACAAAACACCTTCCTCACGTGTATTGATTGCAACTGCTGTCTGTGACCGCGCAGACGATTGCATGGACACCCGTGGGGTGTTGACACGTCCTTAAGATGTATTCCACTCATCATAGTGTACATGTGCAGGCTTTGGTTTCAGAACGCGTCTGTAAATAAACGGACGCCTTTAATAAAGATGACATAATCACGTCAGCCACGTGATCTAGAGAACCGCCCCTGACGTTTCACGCGTCTTCCACGCTTACTTTAATCGCGTCTCCACTTCCGCGTTTACCAATTCGGGCGGCGGATGTGGTCGCTTGTAGGTGTTCAAGCGGGGAGCCGTTTGGAGACTAGTAAGTCCCTTGAAAGTCTAAACGCTGGCTTAGTGATTACAATCTAGCGGGACCGGAAGGTCTTATTTACTTACCCAGCCCGTTTTTCTTCTCTTTTCTTCTCTTTTGGTTTTACTCCATTCAGAGACCAAACGTGAAGATTTCCCTCTGCCGCTATGCCCATGGGGCACTACACCTCGTAAAACAATGTGAGTGTTGTACTGACTGCTCCTTCTTTTGAGTGTTTTTGTGCTACGTACACTCCTTGCAAGGGTGCCTCCTAGTTTTTTAAAAAATTTGGTTGAAATAAGCACTGCTTTTTTATGCTTTTCTTGCTGTTACTGACTCTGTGTAGGCAGTTGATACACAATGCCTGATGATATAAAAGGGTTTGAAATACAAACAGCCTTATCAGCGTTTCTCGTTCCTTCTCTGGTTAATTTACTAAAGGAATAATTTTTTCAACTAATAAATGAGTTGAATTTAGTATAGTTGTGCACGTATTAAAAGTCTACTTATGTGGATGTATGCTTCTAGAGTTCGCATTGTGGATACGTTATTGTGTTTATTTCATCCCTGTAGATTCTGATTGTTTCCCCTACAACAAGGAGGTTAATGATCTCGAGGAGGAATTTTTCCTAATAGGAGCTTCGACAACTGCAGGTCGTATGGTTCCACATGTTCACTGCTCAGGTCCGAGCGCTTTAGCGTGCTCTGGTAACTGAGTGGTTGAATAGTGTATTTTTAGGTCCTGAAGAATGCTGAGCTGAATTACCGCTCCTAAAGCAGAAACATGTTGACCGTACTCTTTTACTATTTCTTTTCTTTCACTTGTTGAATTGGACTAAAGGGTTCATTGTATATACCTTCTTTTAGTCCAGAAAAATTAATTATTTTTCACTCACTGTTTTTAAGGGACTTAGAGCCACCCTCTTATTAAAGTAATTTTGAGGAGTGGTCCATGCTCTTTTTAACTCACTTTCATTTTCTCTAGCTATGAAAAAGGACCCAATGAAGACAACTGGCTACCAATGTTCTATTGGAGCCTGAGGGTTCTTTTAGCTAGATGTTTGAGCACGTGCACTCTATTTTTCCTTCTATTTTTCCTATTGCATATAACTGTTTTTTCTGGGATTTAATAGCGTCCTGATTAGGAATTTGTCTATCTACTGTATTTATCATTCGTTTTAACACTCTCTTGTTGTTTGGTATATGGATTTATGAGGGGCATGAGAGTGTTTCCCTTTGGCCCTTACTCTCTTGTTGATGAAGCTATTCTAGCAGCGTGCAGCTGCGAGAGTGATTTATCTATTTTTTAACATAGCCACACATTTTCAGTAATTTTGTTGCATTTGAGCAGTGCATTGTTTTATACCTATTGCAATGGAGGCGTCGGGCCTTTCATACTCTAGAGAGGAGGCTGATGCAATATTAAATGACACCTCTCTCTTTGCTGATCCCCTAGTCGCTCAAGCAATATCCCAGACTACTGACTGGGATAAGCTTGGTGAACAAAAGAAAAACAGAATTAGAGCGATTCTGCATGGAACTATGATGAGGGAATACCTTACTAATAACATGGCCCCTAAGGGACTTTTGGTTACTAATGCACCACGCATTTTTTTAGAGGACAGTGTCTTCCGCAAGGAATGGGCTCAAATAGCCTGGCACTGTACTCATGACTGGGCTATTCTTATCATTAAGACGGCGATGCGCCTTTCTGAGGCCCTGTTAATAGAGATTCAGGCTACAGAAGCCCATATTAAGGCAACGGTTACAGGTTACAAAAAGAAGCTTGAGGAGTTTAACAAGGAGCTCAATGAATACAAAGAAAACCTTGCACAGTCAAAAGTAGCCAAATTCCAAAAAGATTTAAAAAGATGGTCTTATGACAAAACCTATCCCTATGCTGCCCCAGATTATGCTCCCCCAACACGTATCAATGAAGACCCTGATACTTCAGCAAACTCAGACTCGAGTAATTCCAGCACTGATAGCAGAGGGAATAAACAACGGGGAAGAGGTAGAGGTAGGCAAAATTATGGCCATTACAACCATCAATGGTTCCCTTACCCACAACAAGGACCTGGAGGTCCCTATCCGGACCCCTTTAACCAGCCACTATTTCCACCGCAATTTGGTTGGAATCCACATTTTGCTCCCCCGCCACAACAATTCCATCAGAATATGTATCCGCAGCCTTTTTTAGGGTTTGGCCGGAGAGGCAGGGGGAAGAGACGAACAGGCAACCAGGTTCATTGGGGATCCACGGAAACAGTGGGAGACAACACACGGAGCAAGGCCCAGGAACAGAGGGCGGGACCGAGCAATCAACAAGTTTGATAACCAACCTATCTAAGGTTGTTCTTACTACAGATGAAACTAGATTGTTGGAAAAAGGTCTCGGTTTCATACCAAGCCCCAGCCTGGATCGCTTCAAATTGAGATGTGAATTGGGAGAGTTTTTTAGGAAACTCAGATTAAAATCCTTTTTTGAACAGCAGAACGCAAATATCCCAACTACATCGAGTGATACTAATTTCAAAAGGAAATCCAATTTCACTCCTCCAACTCACCTGATACCGGCCGATATAATAACTTTCGAACAGGCGGTGTCTCGAGAAGTTGAGGCTTTGATTGAACCTACCTCCTTTAAAAATCTAACAGCCGGGGAATACAAAGCTATAAAATCCCTGCAAGAGAACCAAGAAGTTGTAATAAAAAGTGCTGATAAAGGGGGTGGCATTGTGATTCAGGATGCCACGGCCTATGATGCCGAATGTAAACGGCTTCTAAGTGACAGTGCTAGTTACACTGTGCTCCAACAAGACCCTTCTCCTTTCCTTAAAGACGAAATCTTGGAGCTGGTTTCCACTGCGGAAAGAGATGGATATATCACCAAACAGGAAGCAGATTTCCTTACAAATTCAGAAGAAAAAATCCCCTACTTTTACACCCTTCCCAAAACTCACAAAAACCGCATACCACCGCCGGGAAGACCTATAGTGTCAGGGATTGGATCCCAATTGGAACCACTTTCCCAGTATTGTGATTTTTTCTTCAAACCCTTAATTCAGGCTACAAGCACCTATATTAAGGATACCAAGAGTCTCCTTTCCATGTTACTAAATGTACAACTCCCAGAGGAACCTTGTTACCTAGTGTCCCTTGATATTGAGAGTTTGTATACTTGCATTCCGCAGGACGCAACTCTCAAGGTATTGGCAGATATTCTGGACCAAACCACATGGACGTACAACACTTCTAAGACCTTTGTGATAGACTGTGCTACCTTGGCATTGAAACGGAATTTTTTCCAGTATCAAGACACCTTTTACCTACAGAGGACTGGTACCTCGATGGGTAGTACCTTTGCTCCCAGTATAGCAGGGTTGTATGTATATAACTTCGAAAAAACGCACATTCTGACAAATGCCAACCCCTATGCAGCCAATGTAATCCTGTGGCAGAGGTACATTGACGATGTGCTTTTGATCTGGAAAGGGCCTGAAGAAAGCTTACTAGCTTTTTTCGATTGGGTCAACACCTGTGATCCCCATTTAAGATTTACACACCAATATGATTCTAATTCCATTGTCTTCCTTGATGTCACACTCACCAAAACTGGGAACCGACTAACCAGTAAAACTTACTACAAACCAACTAGCAGGAACAGCCTTCTACACTTTTCCAGCTTTCATCCGCGTTCATTACGCGAGAATCTCCCATTTGGGCAATATCTACGAGTACGTAGAAATTGTAGCAGTATCGCTGATTTTAACAAACAAGCGGATGACCTCACAAAAAAACTAGAACATAGAGGTTACCCCAGAAAAATCCTACAAACTAGTCGGAAGAGAGCCAGAAATAACAACAGGGAAGCATTACTGGAAGATAATGTAAAAGAAAGTGATTCTCAGGTCCCCTTGACCTGTGTTACCACTTACAGTAACATATCTAATTCTGTAAGTCGTTGCATCGGAAAACATTGGCAAATTCTGACGAGTAATGGCAGAAACTGGCAGAAACCACTATTCTCGTACAAAAAAGAAAGAAGTTTGCGAGATGCCTTGGTGCACACCCGTCCAAGAATTAATCAACATAAACATGACGAGACTGTTTTGAATGCCTGGGGTTTGCCCCCCGTTACTGGTCATTTTCCCTGCGGGGGATGTAGTGTGTGCCATCTTACATCCCCTACAAAAACATTACAACTAGAAGAAGGCAAGATATGGCACCTACGAGGCCATACCAATTGTAATTCAAGTAATGTCATCTACTTGATTACATGCCCCTGCGGTTTAAGATACGTAGGGATGACCACTAGAAAAATCAAGACACGGATAGGAGAACATCGCAGTAACATCCGGTGTGGCAGAAATACTACTAAGCTGACTACTCATTTCCTTGAGAAAGCCCATTGCCCGAATGATGTGAAATGGGTAATAATTGAACAATTGAGTACTGCTGACGAGGGGAAACTGTATGAAAAGGAGCAGCGATGGGTATACCGTCTATCTACTTACAATAATGGTTTAAATGATGACGTCCCGTGGGGATCAGTCATGCACAGATAGACGTTCTGCCCCTGTTGGTAAACTTACAGTCCCTGCCTGCCTTAATGCTCCATGGTATTCCCCCTTTCCCACTAGTATGGGAATAATAACGGTGGATTCCCTGTGATACGGGTGAATGATTTATTTAATCAGGACGGGTCACACATTAGATCTTAAACATCTTATTATCTATGGCCCAAGTTTAATTAGTTTATGTTTGGTTTTCCGCTGCAATATGGGAGTAACCGAACATATTTGGCCACCACAAAACACCTTCCTCACGTGTATTGATTGCAACTGCTGTCTGTGACCGCGCAGACGATTGCATGGACACCCGTGGGGTGTTGACACGTCCTTAAGATGTATTCCACTCATCATAGTGTACATGTGCAGGCTTTGGTTTCAGAACGCGTCTGTAAATAAACGGACGCCTTTAATAAAGATGACATAATCACGTCAGCCACGTGATCTAGAGAACCGCCCCTGACGTTTCACGCGTCTTCCACGCTTACTTTAATCGCGTCTCCACTTCCGCGTTTACCAATTCGGGCGGCGGATGTGGTCGCTTGTAGGTGTTGAAGCGGGGAGCCGTTTGGAGACTAGTAAGTCCCTTGAAAGTCTAAACGCTGGCTTAGTGATTACAATCTAGCGGGACCGGAAGGTCTTATTTACTTACCCAGCCCGTTTTTCTTCTCTTTTCTTCTCTTTTGGTTTTACTCCATTCAGAGACCAAACGTGAAGATTTCCCTCTGCCGCTATGCCCATGGGGCACTACACCTCGTAAAACAATGTGAGTGTTGTACTGACTGCTCCTTCTTTTGAGTGTTTTTGTGCTACGTACACTCCTTGCAAGGGTGCCTCCTAGTTTTTTAAAAAATTTGGTTGAAATAAGCACTGCTTTTTTATGCTTTTCTTGCTGTTACTGACTCTGTGTAGGCAGTTGATACACAATGCCTGATGATATAAAAGGGTTTGAAATACAAACAGCCTTATCAGCGTTTCTCGTTCCTTCTCTGGTTAATTTACTAAAGGAATAATTTTTTCAACTAATAAATGAGTTGAATTTAGTATAGTTGTGCACGTATTAAAAGTCTACTTATGTGGATGTATGCTTCTAGAGTTCGCATTGTGGATACGTTATTGTGTTTATTTCATCCCTGTAGATTCTGATTGTTTCCCCTACAACAAGGAGGTTAATGATCTCGAGGAGGAATTTTTCCTAATAGGAGCTTCGACAACTGCAGGTCGTATGGTTCCACATGTTCACTGCTCAGGTCCGAGCGCTTTAGCGTGCTCTGGTAACTGAGTGGTTGAATAGTGTATTTTTAGGTCCTGAAGAATGCTGAGCTGAATTACCGCTCCTAAAGCAGAAACATGTTGACCGTACTCTTTTACTATTTCTTTTCTTTCACTTGTTGAATTGGACTAAAGGGTTCATTGTATATACCTTCTTTTAGTCCAGAAAAATTAATTATTTTTCACTCACTGTTTTTAAGGGAGTTAGAGCCACCCTCTTATTAAAGTAATTTTGAGGAGTGGTCCATGCTCTTTTTAACTCACTTTCATTTTCTCTAGCTATGAAAAAGGACCCAATGAAGACAACTGGCTACCAATGTTCTATTGGAGCCTGAGGGTTCTTTTAGCTAGATGTTTGAGCACGTGCACTCTATTTTTCCTTCTATTTTTCCTATTGCATATAACTGTTTTTTCTGGGATTTAATAGCGTCCTGATTAGGAATTTGTCTATCTACTGTATTTGTCATTCGTTTTAACACTCTCTTGTTGTTTGGTATATGCAGCATCATCCAACCACGATTTCTTCGCAGAGTGACTTGGGCCCAGACTTCACTTACTTCATGTGCTTTATTTTAGTGGTAAAGCACAATATGTGTAGTGGATTTATCTACACAGGTTGGACTTGTAGCACAACCCTACCTAGATACAAACAAGCTGTTGATGAGGACACTGCTAGAGAGTCTGATCATGTATTTATCAGTATGTATTAATTCATTAATTCAAATTAATGGGTCAAAGAGTGCTGTAAAGAAAAGATACAGTACAGATGTACTTTGGATTTGTTACATTACAAATTATTGAAAACAGGTTGTTGTCAAGCAAGATATCGGTTTGGGATTCTAAATTCTAAAGACAAAAGCAAGCTAAACCCTGTCTGATTCAAGCATCCAGACATATAAGGTCATATTCAGGAACACAAACAGTACAAATACCGGTAGACATTTACATCACTGCCTGAAAGTAATTTTATGGGTGTTTTCCTGTATGGATAAGTGAGTGGGTAAGTCAGTGACTGTATGGCTGACTGAGTGCATGTGTGAGTGCCTGTGTAGAGGAGTGACTGCATGTGTGAGTGGCTATACTGGTGTAGGAGTGGGTGTGTGAGTGACTGTATGACTGAGTGAGTAAAAGGCTGTATGGGTGAGTGGCTCTGTGAGTGACTGTATGTGAAAGTGAGTGGGTGTGTGAGTGGCTCGATTGATGAGTGAGGGTGTGTGAATGGTTGTATGGGTGTGTGAGTGGGCGTACAAGTGGTTGTGTGGGTCTGTAAGTGGATGCATGAGTGGTACTGTGGATGATGTCACCAGTGATGTCATTTGGGAAATCATCAGTGATGTTATCAGTGATGTCACTGACCATGTTATGAGTGATGCAATATGTGAAGTCATAAGCAGTGCATTGCTGGGGCATAAGGTATATTCACCTGAGCTAACTATAACTGTTTAATTTTACTGGTTTTGTACAAGTAAAATCTTACCATAACTATAACTCCTCTGTAACCTTTGTTTTTTTCAGTGAATTTCTACCGTTTTTTAATTCTATTTCCTAACTATAACGTCCCTGTAACATTGTTTTTACAGTGAATTTCTACATCTTTTCAAATTCTATTTCCTGTAAGCTTTTGATTTTTAAGCTTTTGATTTTAAGTGAATTTCTAAGTTTTTTAAATGTTTCTTCCTAACTTTGACCTGTAACCATTGAGAGTGAGTGTGTGAGTGAGTGTATGAGTGTCTCAGTAGATGTGTGTGTGAGTTAGTGCTTCAGTGTCTCAATGGGTATGGCCTGGAAGTGGCTGCATAAGTATCTCAATGGGTGTGCGAGTGTCTGAATGTACCCCCTCTTAGATGTTCACAGGCCGGCCCCTATGAGGTGGTGGTCCCTGGAGCCATATTTGGCCCGGGCAGCCCCTCCCATTTCAAAATCTGTTGTTGGCCCCATGCAGGTGGTGGTCCCCAGGGCGTGGGGGTCTGTGCAACCTTGGCACTATTGTTACATTAGCCCTGGTGAGGTGGTGGTCCCTGGGGCACTGACGGGATCCAGGCAAGCTCCCCCATATTATTGGATATTTTTAGCCCCTGGCAGGTGCTGGTACCTTGGCACAGGGGGTCCATGTACCCCTTGCAATATCCCTGTATTAGCCCCGGGGAGGTGGTGGTCCCCGGGGCTTAAAATAGCCCAGTGACCCTCCTCCATTAATTAAGTAAAGCCCCGGGGAGGTGGTGGAATTGGGGACTCATTTGAGCCCATTGAGGGGGGGTCGCATGGACCCCTCCATTATTTAAAGTAAAGTCCAGGGAGGTGGTGTTCCCCGGGGCTCAAAGAGCCTCAGGAAGGGGGCCCCGTTCCTCACCCTCCTTTTGAAATAAAATGCCTCCAGGACTTGGCCGAAACAGGGGCCCTTGTCAAAACAAGCACGGGAGCCCGCACTTGTTTTTTGGGGGGGGTTTGTGTCGCAATTTCACAGCAAAATGATTTTTTTTTTAATGCTTTTTTGGCCTGGCATCCCATGACCAAGTTTAGGGGGTCAGGGTATTCCTTCTCTTCCCCCTTCTCTCTTTTTGCATTTTTTTGTCGGGCTGTGCTGAAGCTGGGTCCTGAGATGCCTGCCAATGCTTACTTATTGAAGTGTTGGCAGCCAATCAGAAGTGTTGGCAGCCAATCAAAGCCAAATAAATGTGTGCAGTTTCCTGCCCATGTGTCCTATGGGGTCAGGATACCTGTATCCTGACCTCTTCTGTGTTTTCACACTTCTTTACTCCGGCGGGTCAAGAAACAAACAAAATGGGGACCGCATCTTTCCTTTTCAGTGGTGGACAGCCAATCAGGGCTTTGCTTTTCTCTCCAGATCCATGGGTACCCTGAACCCCCCCCAACGGGAGGATTTGCAAAAGATCTACATCCCTAGATATCTATACAGTTCTTTCATTATAAATTCTCAAACTACTAAACATATTTACACCAAATTTCAAAAAGGTCGCTTCTGGACCAAGAACTTTCTTTCTGCCAAATTTGATCTAATTCTGTTCAGCGGTTCTGGGTGTCGGAGTGTCTAAAAACTGCAAAATTTGTACAGACATTGCAAGGGGAAAATTTGTTTTGGGATCCCACCCTTTTTCTCGGCTCTTCTACAGAAGCTCAACTAACTTTTGCACTAGTTTTGAACATTTCGTGAAGATTCGAAAAGTGAGATCAAAGTTAGCAAAACAAGAAACATTTTTTCTATGGGAATAGTTGGTACTAACTATAACTACCTACTGGCTATTGACATTAGGTGATATACATCCACTAGGATGATACATGAATTGAATGCCCATTATGGACGCATTTTAAAACAGCCCTTACAAGTTGGGTAACTACCACGCAGCTAAAAAGGAATTAGCCAACTGGGGCTTTACAGTAGTGAATCTCTTCATTTTCATTTATATACAAACGGGCAAAACCACGGGTGGCGGTAGTTGTTATCCTGAACGATGGACTCTAAATAAAGTTGTTATTTTTTGATGCATACTCCCGAGGTTTATGAGAAATGTAGTCTACGCAGGGGCGCGACCGAAAGGATAATATGGCAACGCTTCCCCAGCACCGTTATCACACTTGCTAAATTCTATTTGTAAAAAAATAGTACCAAATGCATTTATGTACAATGCTGGCATAATTATTGTTAATAGTGTGGCAGTGAGCAATACACTACATTTATTCCACTAATATGTTTGTAAATATTCCTTGAAGTCTGTTTTCACTGTTTATGATATTGAATATCACATGATTTATTTAAATACTCTTTTGTTTTGCATTCACATTACTATTTATCAATAACAATTCTAAGTTCCTCATAATCACTTCTGATTAGTAACTCGGGGAACCAAATAAATATCTTTGCCCTTTTTTGCTGCAATCATTTTATCATGCCACTGACTACATTTATTTTCTTTATAAACTCTTTTGTTGGGTTTTAACCTTTTTTTAAACATGATACAAATGATTCCCATCAAATCGGATAAAAGAACAGCAGCTTACATCACATGCCTCTCTGAGCCATCAAGCCAATAACACCAATGAGAATTTAGTAAACGCACATGTGGAAACCACAGAATAGCAATTTGCTGTTCAGAATGGTGAATAGCACTCAACTCATATATTTAGCCCAAATTGTTCACACCAAGAGCCCCAAATTCTGCCATGCTTCTCAGGCCACCCCTGGCTTGGTATGCAGACTTCTCTATTGTAGCACACAGATCCATGCCCCTCCAGACGAGAGCTCCTCCACTGAGCTCCTGGGTTAGGGATCACCTATCGTTTTTATCTCTGTACAACCCTGCCATTCAGTGCTCTCCGTCGCCCTACTGCCCTCCTACACCATCATACAATCATTTAGTGCTAGCTTGGCTCCCGCAACACTGCACAGACCAGCACCCTCTTAACTCGTCTTGGACGTCGGCCATTATTCAGATGAGCTGATGGTTGGCTATGTCGGTCTGATACCTCGCCGCCACAGACAAACGGAGCCCCAGTCGAGTGTTGCTTCCTGGATCCAGCTGGCAGAGACCGAAGGCTGGGCTGCTGGGAGACCGATCGTGGATGTTTACCCGGATTCGTTGACTTCGGTGAGTCCGGTCCCACCCTCCCCCTCTACCCCGCTGCAGGCCACTCATCGCTTGGACCCCTGAGCCTGTGTCTTGCCGAGATCTGGTGAAATTGCGCCGGCCCTCAGGCGAGTCTTTCTCTCCGCTGACGGATGCTCATCCATTTTCCCTGGACGCAGTGCTGCTGCCTTGCGCTCGGAGGAGCGGCGAGGAGGTGTCCTACACCTCGAGCCCCCAAACCGGTGACCCGCAGAGGATCCAGCGGCCCTGCGCAGCACACTTTCGGTCACTCGTTCTGCAACTTTGCCGGCTCTCACAACACGAGCCGAAGCCCTGGGGAGCTGCTGACTGCCTCGTCCTCATTACGTTGCTCTTACGGCGATCGCGCTTCAAGCAGCAGTGTGATCAAGAGGCTGCAAAGCGATGCGTCTGAGAGCCAGAGCCCTGGGGAGCTATTTGCTGCCTTGCCCCCATTTGGACACTCTTAATGCAACCTTGCCGGCTCTCACAACACGAGCTGAAGCAGCGGGGAGCTTCTGATTGCCTCGTCCCCACTATATTGCACTCACGGCGATCGCGCATCAATCAGCAGTGTGATCAAGAGGCTGCGAAGCGATGCACCTGAGAGCCGGAGCCCTGGGGAGTTGTTTGCTGCCTTGCCCCCATTTTGGTGTCCTCACGGTGATCGTGCTCAAGGCAGCAGAGAGGTTTGGAGTGCTGCAAGGCGGTGCGCCTGCCACAGTGATGCTTTTCTTCCTGGGAAGCACCAACAGATGTGAAGCCCCCCATTGCTTTTGGCAAGTACAGAGTGAGCGGTGTGCATCGGCTGTGACTTAGTGGTGCCTAGACACAGGAGGGGTCTGATATTGCTTCTTGCAGTTGTCGGTCTATAGCACAACTGCTTTATTGCCCCCAGCCATCTTGTACTCAAACAACCCCTTCACACTGTCTCTGACCTTCTACCCTCCAAAATGGCAGCTCCTGATAATGTCCACAGAAAGAGGACTGTACTTTAAAAACAAATAAGGGCCCTTAGCTGCACCCCAGCCAGGCTTGTTCAGACAGTAGCAACAGAAAGAGGACTGTGCCAGCACTACAAGCTAGGGCCTACTCGCTCAGGTGGCGGCTATCTTGAAGTGGTACCGACCGGTTGTAACAATCTACAAAGTACCTGTTGTTCCTTGAGAAAGCTCCAGGAATATTTTCTCTCATTTACAACCCGGCCAATTTCTTATCTCCTGAAAAGTTTACCATCTCAATGACCGCAGACTTAAGGACTTCTGCTGCTTACTGACCCAGGTCTCTCCTAGTGTGCCCAACCCTAGCCAACATGGTTGGTACTGCCCTGACCGCCTCTGGGGCAAATTCATACACCCTGATTTACCCTTCTAAACTCTCCAAAGCCACTACAAAAGCCTTCAAACACCTCACCCTGAAAAATCATCCTGAATCACTGATCTCTGACCTGCGTTTCCGTGCAGACAACGGTACAGTCATCAATGACCTCGTTTTCTACTCCAGAAGATTCCCCTCTTGGTGCAATACCTTTTCGCTCCTCCTCAATGTACGCTCAACCAGGAACATTCCTTATGGCACTAAGCTCACAATAGCGCCCTCAGCAACCCTGCGAGCTGAGCTCACCATCACCCTCTAAAAAAGCGGCATTGTATTGATCCAAGCCTCAACCAAAATCCTTAATAAATTTGCGGATCTTTTTACCATCCTCCGAAACCATGTGCATGACACTGGCAAGGCGACCAACACCCGTCTTGATGATCCTCCCACCCACCTGCCTAGCATGACTAACCTCCCACAAACCACCTCTCTAAGGGTCTCCAACACAGTTCCTTCTAACCCCCCAGCTCGTCTAGCGGCCTTGCTAACACTACCACCCCGAGACCTTTAGTCTCCTCCCTTCTATCTCCCCCTAAGGTCTCCATGGTTTCTAACACAGCTCCCCCAAACCCTCTCAGCTCACCTAGCAGCCTCCCTAACGCAATCGACCCAAGACCCTTGGTCTCCTCCCTTCAAGCTCCCCACTCAGACTCTGAGATCGGTATGCCTCCAACGACTTTTTTTGATGCAGGTCAAGCTAGCCCCGCTAACACACAATCCACCCCTCCTATGGCCCCTAACACAGTCCATCCTAACACTCCCAGCACCTCTACCGCACCCCCCCTTACATGGATATCGATACTCTGCACTCCAGAGCCACCAAAATAATTCAGAGCATCCACTTCTCCATCCTGGATCTAACGAACCTCCTTCACCTCGCCGAACTCTCCTTCGTTAGCCTCAAGCCCCAGCTGAATTCCACTTCCCCTCCTATCTCAGAGCTCCCCCAAACACCCACTACCGACAACCTTGAGGCACCTTCGCCCTCGTAAGCACCCTAGTCACCTATTGGAGGAGGAAACCCTAGCCCTCGCCCTCTCCTACAACCCTTCCCTCGCCACACCAAATCCGCTAGACCTCACTGAAAAGTAAATCCTCGACATTCTCCAGAACCATAATGCAGCCCCAGTTACTCCTTGTCTATCAGACGTGAGTGCAGAACATCCCATCCACACGGTCGCTATCAACCCCTGCAGATCAGCTCCCCTCTGTAACAGAGGGTGATCAGAAGCAATCTAGCACCTGTATACCTGTCTGCCTCGTCTCCTGACACCCCCTCCCTCCACTCCCTGACTGATCTTTTAATTAACTGCCGATCAGCAGTAAAGCATGCCGTCGATGTCGCTGCTCTCATCCTGAACAATAACTCCGACTTAGCAATTCTAACAGAATCATGGCTTAATAACTCCTCATCCCCATGCCTGGACCTCTTACTCCCCCCTAACTATAACATTGCTAGGCTCGACAGACAACATAGCAAGAAAGGTGGTGGCATCGCCTGCATCTATCACTCTAACCTTCTTGTCACGGATCTTCTGGCGAATACCACTGATTCCTGCGAAGAATACCTTGCCCTCTCAATTTGCAGTAACACCACCCAACTGTGCAACCTGCATATCTTTTACCACACCCCAGGCATGAACGACTCCTTCACTGACCACCTCATGGAAATTCTCACAGCAAAGAGTTTCTCCAACACCAAATACATTTTCCTCGGCGATTTCAACCTGCACTGGAACGATCCCAAGGATCCTCATGTCAACGCCATTAAAGACCTCCTGGCCGATCAAGCCGTGACCCAAGCTTGTTCACTCCCAACGCCCTCGAAAGGGGCCACTATTGACTGGATCATCTCTACGGAAGCAACCGTCAAGCTTATCTCTATAGACCCATGTGACTGGTCTGACCACCACGCCATTGCCTTCCTTCTACCTGGCACCCACAAGACAAGGGCATCACAACCGGTGCTTCCTAAATGCTGGGTCAGTGACATCAAGAACCGGGACCACAAGGAACTTTCTGGATGACCTTGCCCCTCTAAAACTTAAAGGAACTCAAGTCAAAGATACAAACTCAATGTTCACTGGATCCTTCAACAATAAGAGGAGATCCCTCTGACAAGCCAAAAGAATCTGGAGACAGCACCCCTCTGCCGCTCACCTAAAACTTCTTCGCCAGGCCAGAAATACATACAACAAAAACATCCTCAACTCAAAAAAAGAATTCTTCAGAGCGGAACTAGGAAATGCCCAGAACAGACCCCGCAAACTCTTTGAGCTGGTCAAACACCAATCCAACAAATTGGCCAAAACATCGAAAGAAAATCCCAAGTCTCTAATCTCATCCGAGGAATTCTCATTTTTTGTGAACAAAATCAAAATCTTAGGTAACTAACTTAGTTCTGCCTCACTCTCTCTACCTCCCCCTGACCTGCCGTCTCCATCCTTGCCGCCTCTACAGTCTTCACCTAAGAATCAAGCACACTGGACCGACTTCTCACTCTATGACGAAGACTCTGTCGCCAAAATCCTTTCCACCGTAAACCGGAACAACCACTTCAACGACCCGCTCCCCTCAAACTGTCTAGCGGCTGCCACCCAATCCATTACTTCTAGCTGGACTGCGATAATTAATGCCTCTCTCCGGCAGGGATTAATCCCTGACTCTCTGAAAGCGGGCCAAGTCCTCCCCATTTTTAAAAAGCTGTCGCTGGAGCCAGCCTCCCCAGACAACTTCAGACCTATTTCCAACATTCCCCTCTTAGCTAAAATGCTGGAGAAGTGTGTGCAACTACAGCTAAGTCACCACATCAACAACTTCCACCTACTCGATGACTGCCAATCTGGATTCCGACCTGGTCACAGCACTGAAACCACCATGCTCCACATCGTCGTTGATGCCCTACAGCCCTTGACCAAGGCAAAACTTGTCTCCTAAACCTCCTAGATCTATCGTCGGCCTTCGACACGGTCGCCATGGGAAGCTACTTGAACGCCTCAAACTTAGGATGGGATTAGATGGCCCTGTTCTTGACTGGTTTAGATCCTTCCTCCGAAACCGATCTCAGAAATTCCTAATCAACTGTAACCTGTCAGCTCCCTCCTTGGTCACAGTTGGAGTCCCTCAAGGATCAACCCTGTCCCCCACCCTTTTCAACCTTTATTTAGAACCCCTTGCCGAAGTCCTTCGCACCGCAAATATCTCTTACCATATGTACATCGACGACACTCAGATCTACATAAAAATCTCATTTCTCGAGGAGATTCTCTCCCTGAATGAGGCCCTGAAGCTGACCGTCCAATGGCTCTCCTCCAACGAACTCAAACTCAATGCAAAGAAAACACAGTTCCTTCTAATCCCCCCGCCTAAAACCAACTCAGAGATCCAGATTTGGATTAAAGCCATCACAGCCTTAAACTGTCCTCCGACCATTGTGGACTCGGCCGAATCTCTGGGAATAACCTTGGATTACAACTTGAACATGCGAGACCACATCAACTCAAAGGCCAAATCTGCCAGATTCCACCTGAGCTACCTATGGAAACTGAATCCCTGCCTTGACGCTCTCGACCTAAAACTTGCAGTCCAACCACTAGTCATTTCTAGACTGGAATATGGCTGTTTCGCCCTCTCTTGTTTACCCAAGATCTCCCTAGCAGCCTTAAAAGCCTGCCTCAATGCAGCCGCCAGACTACTTACCGGCACAAGGAAATATGATCTCATCTCTCCTCATCTGAAAGCACTTGACTGGCTTCCTCTCGAGGCCAGAGTACAACTTAAGCTGGCATGCATCACGCACAAGGCCCTAGACTCAAACTCCCCTGCCTATCTTGCACAGAAACTTGTGATATCCGGAGAAATCAGAAACTCACGGTCTGCCAGTGCCCTCCTACTCCAGCCTGCACGCTTTCGAAAAAAAAAAACTATAAACAGGCGTTCGCTGGGGCTGCACCAAGAATATGGAACTCCTTCCCACCCGCCATCAGAAGAATCCCCTCTCTTGCACGTTTCAAAAAGGAGGCTAAATTCTTTCTCATGGGAAAATTCCTCGGCTAAACCCCGTCCCTCAACCACCACAGAGACTATTGCCTCCCTCCTTCGACCTTCGACCCACCAAGAAACCTGGGGCCTGTCCTCAGCAACTGTAATTTCGACTGTTTTTGTATACTCCCCTTCCTCTTGTACTCAGCACCCCCCCTCCCTAATTTATATGATACTCTTACCTCTTGTACAACTCTATGACTCTGTAAAGCGCTCTGATACCCTAACGGGTCAAGTTCGCGCTCTATAAAACACTAAAATAAATACATAAATAAACAGATGTACTAACATGTCATGCAGCGCAGAATAACTTGCTGAGCTGTATTGCATGACAGCGACAGGGCAGGAATGCGCCATATCTACTAATATATGGTGCATTCCTGCTCTCTCCCTGCGCTGGGGCTCTGAGTGTAGCCTAGCATCAATACCGGCACCCTTGCGCCACAGTGCTTTTTGTGCAGGAAGGCACACCTTCCTGCACAAAAACAATCCTCTGAGGCTGTTTCCCCTTTTATGTGTGCTGTGGTCACGGCATCAGGAACGCCGAAACGCGCTGGGTGTTTTTCATACTGCACAATACAATGGATTTGCTGGACACCATGAAATAAATCAATTGTTAATTTCGCAACACTGTAGTGCGTGTCTCTTCTGCAGAGGTGAAGGGTTTCTTTTATATATATAGATATAGATATGAGCATATGTATGTGTGTATGTGTGTTTAAAAGAGTTATCTTTGACTTTTTATAGTTGTGTGTGTATATATCTTTATATGTATATAGAGATACACATATATGCACACAACCAAAGAAAGTCAGATTTAAGCATTTTAAGCAAATATAGGCTTGTGTATTGCCTCAAACAAACACTGTTTTGCAGTGAAAGTTGGATGGACAAATAAATGTGTGTGGCAAGATGCAGTGTCTGTGTGTTTTATGTGCTGCTTCTTTGCACATTCAACAATTGTGGTGGTGGGACCCAAGTGGGTGAGAGAAGACAAATAGTGCTGGGGCAAAAGCCCCATCTGATCCCCCTCCAGCGACAACACTAGTTATCCATAAACTTCCAGGTCGAACTCCCATAAATAATACATAAAATGTACTTGAATAGATACAATATTCTTGAAGACAGATCTCCTGTAAATAAAACATCAATATTCTTTCAGAGGAATCTCCCATAAATAACTCATATAAAATACTCGCACATGGATCTCTTGTGAATATTACATAAAACCTTAATTCTGGCCAACCTTCTGCGTCATTCGCATGCACGCTTCACGCTTGTAACTGGAAAGACTGCACCAGGTCGAGTGCAGCTGGGGCACTAGGTCCAGGCAGCATGAGCAGTCTTTAACAAAGCAGTGGCCAGGTGTATTGGACGGTGGCACAGAGAGGTGCTGTCCACTGTGCCGCTTGCTCACTTCTACTACATCTTGTATGTGTTTTTGCATTTTATAAGATACTGGTGGTTTGCGCCGTAGGTGCATTTCTTAAGTTGTAAAAAAGTAAGTGCCAGGGGCCAAGTTAGTTCACTAGAGGCCACTGCAGCTTGCACATCATACCAGTGCTGCCAAATGCCAATGCCACTATTACCTTGTAACCACTGCACTCCAACATCTGTGACAATTTGGATTACTCCAGGTCACCACAGCTGTAGAAATGGCCTGGATGAGGTACTGTTATTTTAATTTAGACTGAATTTTGAAACGCTCTGTTTTGAGCGTTTCTCAAAAATATAAAGATAGCCAGTGCTTAATTTGAGCCGGTGGTTTCCCAAGCTCAGAACCGGCACTTAATTGTCAACAGTCTGCCACATGATGGCACCCCGTGTCTAATTTAAGAGCACCACCATCTGTCTAATTTAACGATGAGCACAAAAGCAGTTGTTTATTAATTAAATATACATTAGAAAGGACTGCCGCCCAAACCATTCTTATAGCAGTTCTGGGGCTCTTGCATTCAAGCTTCTGAATAAGAATGCGCATATCGTGCATACAATTAATCTTTTGTATCCCGCAGTAATCTTAAAGGGTGTGTCTCTGCACAATGTAATAAGAATGCTTTGCTCTGATTGGCCACAAGTGTCTTGTGCTGCTTATGTGTTTAGATAGCAAAGGGCATCCCCCTTCCCAATTCCAAACAAACCACCAGTGACTGTCTTTTCTCAATTAAGATATTTTTTATGTTCAATATGTTAGTGATAATCAGCATTATGAAGTGCTCACCAACTAGTGAAACATTTTAAGTTGGTAGATTAGAGGAAAGCCGAATAATAGTGAAAAACTCAGCAGTGTGACAGATCATAGCACTGGAAACTAATCTGAGTCCATACTGAGTATGTCGTTGTCTCAGTCTTGGATAGAGCTATATCCAAGGATTCATTTATAGATTTTTTTCCAATAGAGCTGTTCAGTGTTGAATGCTTTTATTTTTATACAGTAGCCTCTGATGTGAGAACAAATGACAGAACTGGCACTCTTTTTGTGTGCATTCTACATTTGTCACCGCTGGGTGTGAGCTAGAAATCGCTGTTTGTGATTCGGTATTAGGAAGGGGAGTGTTTAGGGCGTTCTTTCCTAATACCAAACCGTAGTGGTGTGTGTGAATGTTTTGTTACCGAAATGTAGGGGATCCCCAAGGGACCCTGTCTGCACCTAAAAATGAAAAGAAAACTTTACATTTTCTCTTTGAAACTCCTTTTTTTTAAAAAAAGGTTGCTTTATTTAAAAGCAATCATAGACATGGCGGTCTACCAACCCCAGCAGGCCACAATCCCTGTGATGTTTTGTGATTCACAATGGGTCGCAAACCAAGACCTACATCATCAATATTAATGAGGTAGGTCTATTTGCGACCAACTGGGAATCGCAGAAAGTGTAAATCACAATTTTGTAAATTGGTGTTTGCAATTACCAAATAGCGAATTGCTAAAATTCACTATTTGGTGATTGCAAACCTTTACCTACCAAACATAAGGTGATGATGGATGGAGCACTGAAACTTTTCAGACACTCACCCAAGTCACAAATCTGGGTTGAATCCATCATCATTCTTTAGCTCACCTCGCCACCTCAGTTCAGACCCATGGCTGATGAAGGGTGTTACCGCAAAACCGGTCCCAGGATGCTATTTCCGGTTCAGGGAAGACCTGGCTTGGCAGTTCGAGCCGGACTGTTCCCATGAGACACAGGGTCAAGACTTATTTGCATACAGCTGGGTCTGAACTGAGGTGGCAAAGTGAGCTAAAGAATGATGATGGAGTCAACCCAGATCTGTGACTGGGGGTGAATGTCTGTAAAGTTCCAGCGCTCCATCCATCATCTCCGTGTGAAATCTGAGTACTGCCTCCGAGTCTCCTTATATTTCATCAAACTTTTCCAGGCATCCCCTACTCCTACTGTTTATTTTTGACCAGTAAAATGTGCACCGGGCTAATCCCCATTGCCGTGAGTGGTTTGTGTCACTGTGTGATGTGTCTATAGATCATTATTACTCTTATTTTGTTGTCATCTGAGTTGTGTCTGACTATGCTTTGGTGTAGACACCCTGTTACATTATCTAACATTTATTAAGGACACAACAGCCTCTTGTGAGGTCTTGTAGCACTTTAATTGTTCCTGGCGAATACAGGTTAGCCTGTATGCTTACCTGGAGAGGAGTGCAGTTGTTTTATGAACTATGTAGGAATGAGTTGGGTGAGGTGCGTGTGATCCTGGCATGTGATCTGGTTGTGTTGAATAGACACTGACAGTGCTGGTGTGTATGCAAGGGCTTAAAGAGGTATGTAAGAGTAGAAAGCACTGCAGGCAATAATTATTTTGCGTACCTGATTGAAGAATAATATCTGGAATGGTTTGCTATGCCCTCTTCATTTGGGTAGTTGCAAATTTAGGGACCAAAGTACGTTATTAAATATGAGTGAGTGTGATTAATGCAAAAGCAGTAAAGGCACAACCTAAGGAAATACAGACACCTCAAAAATTAAACTACTGGGTCCATCCACAAGAGGAGATGGTGCCACCTGAGGAAATCCATAGACACCAGAGTAATGGGTCTGTGGTGTTCACATAGAAGTGGAAAAGACACAACCCATGGGAATGCACTGACAACACAATAATATGTCTGTGGTGTCCACCGAGGTTCCTAAATTTTGACTCCATCTTACATTTGTCGTCATTTTGTGTTGCCTTTACACAGGCTGCTCTATTCATGAAGTGTCTCTGGCCTTTGGACTGCAACGTGTTGAAAACCTCCTCTGTCCTTGTTTTGAAACCAATCTCAGACACCAGGTGGCCTAACTGCATACAGACATGTCCTGCCATTACTGATTGACCTATAGGTGCTGTAATTGATTGACTTATGGGTTGGGCAGAAACACGACTTAAGGGGGACGTTCTGGTTACATGATGCCTTGTTTTGAATGTTTTCCTATTGGCTAATATTTTGCAGATCTTGCATGTCCATATTAGGTATTTTGCATGCTTGCAAAAGCTAGGACTGCCCCTTACTTTTATGCTGAGTTTGTAACCCTAAGCATATAAAAGGCCTCTGTGTTCTGTACTCTTTAGACTGCCTCATTCAGTTGCTAAGGCTCCTGTGTGACGTAGTCTCACTTATTTAAGTTTAATAAAGATGTCTTTTCATATTTCAGCTTCTGTGCCAACTTCTTTATTATCAAGTACCCCTGAGAATGAAGATTTGAGTTCTTCACCACCTATGGCGATGAGGATGCAATCTCACTGATGGTGGATTCAAGGAACCAAAGGAAGTGCACAACAATCAGTAATGCTGTCGAAGGAATGTAGTTAGATTACAGAAGATGAGATGGGGCAGGGGAAGAAATTTTAACTCAAAGTACGAATGGTAAACTGTTCAAGGTTCTAACTCTTGGCCCTGACTAGGCTTAAAAGGCCCAAAAAAGGAAAACATCACAGAAGACATCCTTATAATCTTAACCCTTTAGCTCGGTGCATGTTTAGACACTCTACTGGAGAGGCTACAGGGCTGAGTTTGAGTTTGCATCCACAAAGTGAGGTAGGCAGGGCTCAGACTATAGAGAGAAAGGGCTGCCACTAGTGCTGGCAAGGGAGTGCAAGATCTACGGGTGAAATGCTTGTAGAGGGCCTGTACAATAGACAAATGGATAAATGCACTGGGAGCAAGCAGAGCTATTCATTGACACTAATTTTCCTCAATATCAGAAGGTGGGAAAAAATCCATGCTATTCACATTTTAAATGAACAAAATGGTATGCTTGCAAAATGTGGCGCTCAAACTGTCTAGAAGTGCTTCAGGTTTGGCGCACATGCGGTTGCGTCTCTGAAGTCGCCTCTTTGTAGATCAACCTCCCAGCACCACCTAAAGTTTACTGGAGGTTCTGGGTTTGAAAGTGTAGACACACAGGGAGGTATCCCAGGTCAATTAGCCTGACTGGGAACCAACAGATAAGGGAAACAGAATGGAGGCACACGGGCTAACTAGAAAGTAAAGCAAGCATTGGCCAAGTCATTAGGTCTCACCTTTGAGAGCTATTAGCTTTGCCAATGTTTTGCAGCTGTAGCATGCAGCAGCACAGATGCTTTGCAATGTGGCTAAATCTAGCTAAAGAAGCACTATGATGCAGTCTTAGCTATTTAGCTTTTGTTTTCAAAAGTGCATTAGCGCTGAATGCATCGTACTCCTTTTTTTATTGTTATTTTTAGCCTT
Organism: Lissotriton helveticus; assembly: GCF_964261635.1. Lineage (NCBI taxonomy): Eukaryota > Metazoa > Chordata > Amphibia > Caudata > Salamandridae > Lissotriton > Lissotriton helveticus. The sequence goes on along the minus strand of NC_136071.1, from coordinate 1,134,059,640 downwards.
GCCGCTCAGCAACGTCACTGCCAAAGTTGTCAATTTCCATGCTGTAGAGCTGGAAAAAAGGCAACAACAGTGCCAATAGAATCAAAGGCAAAACCTGTTGTTTTTGCCAGTGATTGTTAGGTCTCGGTACAATACCCCTGTGAGATTGAGCAAATCAGTTAACCTCCCAATGTGTCAAAAAGAAAGAAATATGTAATGTGGCAAAAAAATATCCTATCAAATAAAGAAAGCAATTGCCTCAATGTCCATGGCTTAGTGAAAATATATTTGGAGGTAAACAACATCTGTTGTCAAAATAAAAGATAACATCTGTTGCCACAATTAACATCCATTTCAAAGGAGAAAAGGGTTTCTTTGAAGTGTGTGTGTGAGATATAGTAGAACATAGCTTCAAATTGCAAGAGGTTCAACAAGGACATCAGAGAAGAAGAAAGAACAAAAGTAGTACCTAAATCACAGCGAGGTCAGAGGAAAGACATCAATCAAGCTGAAGCAATCCGTAATTGGTCCATGCTCCAATCAAACGAAGAGGAAATAAAGCCAGCACATGCTGGCCAATTAGAAGGCAGCAAATACCAGTTGCATTGAAGCCAACAAATGTTGAACAATGGGTGGACTGCAAGCCCCTTTCTGCATCCAATATCTCTGCCCTATCACCGGTGTGACCTAAAAATTGTTTGCCCCACATATTGACAGTTGTCTGGCAGCATACTTTATGGATGGCAGTGCCATCACATTCTTAGAAGCTGTTCTGCAATGTTTCCACTCATAATAAGCCTCCAGGTTGTCATGAATTATAAAGTGTGTGATCCTCATACACTGAGTTGTAGGTAATAATACTAGCGCTGTTATTTTAGCTAGGGTTGCCAAAAACTAAAGTCAGGCAAAAAGGAGGCAATACGAAGTTATTACTGTGACTCATTTAGTTATTTCAATGTTGTTACCAAGAATGTGGGTTGTGTGAAGAGTGACAATTGGACTGCATAATTTGTTCCATATGATGATGTATGCAAATCAATTTGAACTGTGGCAAGAGAGGCTACATTCATTGTCACATGCTGCTGAAGATAGGTACGACTAAGGTGTTTTCCATGTTTAATTCATTAGATTCGCTTACAGCTGGAATTTTGTCATCATACATTTTTCTCAGACTACCAATTTTGGCAAATGCCTTTTAGTTTGGGATAGGTGCTTGTGGTGTTCCAGATGTGATGGACAATATCTTAAAAGAGATGTGAATGTTCCACCCAAACATAACCGCCAAAGTGTGTATATACACCAAATAGGGAGAGCTTTGTTCTTGAACACCAGAAAATCCCTGGACTTCTAAATGCTCCTTTTCTCCACCCACATTTACTGAGTTAGAGGACCTCTGCCTGTACCAGGCAGGTACAATTAAAAGACTATGACCAGACGGGATCCCACCAGACCTCTTCCACTGTAACACAGAGGTCTGGGCTCCCCTACTAACTAGGGTAATGACCGCAGCAATAAGCTCAGATATGCGAGCCTCTTGGTCTTCTGCAATCATGTGCCTATTTTCAAGAAAGGTGATAGGGATAGCCCACACTGCTACCAACGCATCTCCTGGATAGATGTTTCAGCAAAGGTGTTTGGTCGGGTGATCCTAAATACGCTGAGGGAATGGGCAGAGGCCACACAAATTATCACGGATGTTCAATATGGGTTTCCTGTATCTCATCATTGCAAAATACACAGTAGCAAAGTCTGGGGCATTATATTTCACATTCATGGATCGCACTGCAGCCTTTGACCGCATGAAGCGCAGTAAACTGTGGCAAATAATGGGCGAACTTGGGGTGGATCCGGCACTAATAAATATTCTTCAAACGCTTCATCTCAATACTACAACAGCTGTAAATTATACGCAGTAGGGGAAGGTACCGGATCCTTTCAAGTGCTCAAATGGGGTCAGACAAGGAGGCATACTAGCACAGTTATTGTTCACTTTATATATTAACGGTTTAGATGCCACACTGCGTGACATCAAGGCAGATTTGCCAAGAATAGGGGTAAGAGCGGTCCCGGTTCTGCTTCACGCAGATGACGTGGTGCTCCTTGCCCGCACCCAATATGGACCCAATATGGTCTGCAGCTTTTAATCGATGGTTTTGTAAAGTTTATGGAAAACCGGGATATGTCCCCTAATCTTACTAAATCATATGCCATGGAGATGGGGAAGAAGACAAGAAAATCCTAAAATTATACCATAAGCTCATATGCCCTAGGTAAAGTCCCAGCCTTTGCATACCTGGGTTTTTGATGGCCACCTGAATTTGAAACATTTATTAGAGGAAAAGTGCCTGGCCCTGAAAAGGTCCTCAGGTTCTATTACAAATGTTGCACATAGGCTAGTGTACTGGACCCCGGATATGACTTTAAATATTTATAACTCAGTCTGTTGTGCCAAGGTGTTATATGGAAGCGAGTTGTGGAGTTTTGTCAAGACTAACAATTTGCAAAGAGAAGAGAATAAATACTTGAGGTGTTTATTGAAGGTTCCTCATAGTACCCTGGGATTTACTGTTCACGAAGAACTGGGGGTCAAACATATCTCTGATCTAGTGGCAGTTTAGTCCCTTTTATGTTGTCTTATGATCTGGACAAATGTAGAGGTGGGCCTGACAAGGCTGGTAATTCAGGACAGTTTATCCTTAGACCATGCTATTAAAATTCCTTGGATAAAGTATGTCAAGGATTCTGTTACCAAACTAGGGCATGCAGACCTGTTTGCCATTCCAGAATGAATAATATCTATGGACAGGGGTGAGATTAAAGCTTTGCATTTAAAGTTTGCCTTGGCGCAACGTGAGGCCTCTGAACACGTTAAACATACAGTGAGAGATCATATTCTTGTGAAAACATCCCAGGGCACTGAGCCATATTTAACATTATTGTCGAGTGCACATGATAGATTTTTAATTACTCTTTTTAGATTAAAATTTATGCATCACTTATAGGCGGTACCGGCAGGTTTTATAATAAATGCAGAAGAGAGAGGGCCCTGTGGCTGCGACAATAGGTCTCCACAGGATACCCTTCACTTAGTCCTTCTCTGTCGTATTACGGCTACCCCAGAATTTTTTTTTAAAGGGTCTACTAAGGAGAGCTAGATTTAGACAGGCTCATGTAGCCTTGCTGTTTTTAAAATTATCAACTGCTGTTTTTACTCTTTTCAGTGTGGCTAATTTTTTTAAAGCTCTTTAAAGCTAAGAATAACGAGGGGGGATTACATTTTGAGGTCTCCTTCTTATTCCCATGCAATGTCTTGTCTATGTGATTGATTCATATATGTGGTAACCCCCTAACAGTCTGTTTTAACGAAATGTATCCTTCCGAGGTATTTTATGAATGACTTGTTATTTATATGCTTTTATGATTTGTTGTTCAAATCGAATAAAGTTTATACTGATGGACTATGGTCTGCCGGTCTGTGGATAGCGTCTTCTAGACGGTGCTGTGGTCAGTGAGAAGGGGGTGTCTGCCGAAAGACTGCCATGCTTATGGTGATCAATGAGAAGATGTGCCTTTCTTATAGGCGCAGTGAATTGGAACACTTGCCCCATAGGAAACCTTACTGTGAAGGATGGAGATGAAATGGCTTTCATTTAGGTACCTATTCTGGAGGAATAAATACCTGCTTGTTATGGTTCTCCTATCAGAGGTTACAACATTGTGTGGGCAGAGCAACTAAATATTACCTTAGACGTGCCAAAAGTCTCTCCCTGTGAGTGTGAGGGTGCATGTTGACGCTTTTGAGTGGCTGTAGCACTCCCACCCTGGGCTGAGTGTGGCGTGTTGCGCTGGCACAGTGCCTAGAAGAGGCTCTACACCAGCAGGACTCCTGTCCAGCTGTGAGTGTGCTGCTGGTACTGCACTAAAATCGTTTCCTTTGTTGTCACCGGGCCCTTGGCCCAGCACTATTTTGAGATGTGTTAGCAATTGTCTGCTCCTTTGCACCCCCACCCACTCACCCCCCTCCACCCTCGGAGCACTACCTACGGAAAAAATTATTTTAGGAGTCAGTAAAAGTTTTAAAACCTATTTTGTGTTTACAAATGCTCCTATATTAGGAATCAATGAAAATGTGACTGCAAATAGTGTCCTTCTAATGGCCCTATAATAGGTCTGAGAAAGGAAGTATGTAGGTCCCAAGTGTTGTACGTGCAAGTACATATTATGTCACCCCTTTGACCAATATTAGGTCTACCACAGCTCCCTCCAGCTTGCATGAGGTTGAATGCAGTGGTGGCCTGCACTGATTGGGGGTGGCAGGGTATTGGGGGGCGGAGGAAGGGGAATGCTAAAAAAACAAAAACGCTTTCTTTATAGCAGCGTCCCTACTCCGCCTCTCCTCCGTTGGACTCGGGCCGAACAACAAACAGGAGGTACACTCGGGCTCCCCTGACCATTCACAATGCTGCATTTGTGATTGGTAAGCACCCAGGCTCCCTTGACCAATCACAAGCTGAAATGCAGCATTGTGATGGGTCTAAGCGCCGTGGTCGGCACTCAGACAGAGACTGGGGGTCTGGGCATTTTCTCCATGCAACCGGGAATGCAACCTGCGTGGAGAACCTGCAAAGTGCGCGTGACTGTTTGGCCAGCCCCAGAGGGCATGCCATGTATTCATGCACACTTGGAGTGGGCAAACCACTCCTCCCCTGCCCTGCTCTGAGAGCAGAGCAGCCCCGTCTGTCCACAAACCACCAGCAAAGCAGCAGGAACAAATACAATGATAGTAACAATTTAATATCATTTTATTTTTCCTTTGTCATACTGCTTAAAAGCAGTGGGGTGACGCTCCTCTGTCTTAGCAGAGGATCTGCAACCGGTTGAATGTAACGTTGGAATCTGTATGCAACTGCGTTCACTTATCACCTTTACTTATGCAGATAACCAAAAGGCTGAGGGACGGATTTACTAAACAAAGCATCACAGCAACCAAAGTTGTGGCGCTTCATTACGCTAGGGGGAGATTGCCGTTCAGAGCAGTGTCTGCTGCTGCTCTCTTCCCCAGCTTTAGCGCACAGGGAGGGTGCCTGGCATTGTGCACTCACTTTTACACCCAGTGTGAGCAAAGGTTTGGTATGAAAAGGGACCCGTTCAAAATACTATGTCTGGTCAAACTTGCAAGCTTTTCACACTTTGAATGTGTGATGTGCAATGCAGCACACATGCAAGGTGTGAAAAGATAGGAGAAATTAAAAGATTTCTCCTGCTTAGTGTCTGCCCCATGGAGGTGTTATTTTTTTATGCGAAATCTTGTCTAGCAATGTCAGTAGAGAGTGCTTTGCATCTAAAACCATGGCCACTGGCTTGGGAATGCCCATGCACCACCCATGGAAAGCCCCCTTGCCCCAAAGAAGCACCAAGCTGTGGAAAAGTAAATTTTGTCATGTTCTATGTCCCTACGTGTCATCCATCATATGTTATGTGTGCATGACCAATATGCATATGTTATTCCCCATGTCCGATTCAAGACGCAATTATAGTTGTGTCCACCTCTGGTATGTCATCTCCCAGTCCTCATGAGTAATATGAGTATCAGGCCTATGTAAAGTTATGTTGCCACGTTTCTCAGTGTGCACGTTATTCTATTATAAAGTCCCCGTTTCTAGGCCTCAACAGGGCCCGGACACCAGATTCAGCTCCTGTCTCCCGAACCCTCGCTGAGGAGCGATCCAGCCCCCACCTGTATCCTCGACCTTTCGCTTACTTCCTGCCTCGCAGTGCCCGGTGCAGCTTGGCTCTGCCTCTGAGTCTGCCAAGACTATGTTATGATTCCAGCTATCAGTTTAGTCCTCCTTCTCTGCATTCCTAAGCTACTGAACTGCATCAATAGTTTCCGTCATTGTCTAGCCTATTCGGCCCCATGTTAGAGAAATACTGCATTTAATGGTCATTTAATATTCTTCATCACGCACTACATGTAGAATAAATGCATGCTCTAGCCTTAGAGTCTGTTAGCTTTTCCCCTCATGACTTCTAGTTTATATCAACATGTTCCCTAAACATTAGATACCAGATAGGGTTTAGGTACATGTCGCTCCGACCCTCCAGACTTTAGTCTCTGCTCCTAGCACAGAGTTCATAGCCCCCAGCTTCTCCTAGTAACACGTCATTGCCAGTTTGCGCGCACCATCAGGTTAGAGGTCCCGGCTCCTTAGGTAGCCCCCTCCAATGTTTCCGCCCATTCATGACATATTCTGTTACATTTGCATCACATGTCTATGTGCACACCCAGTTACACCCTCTTTAGCCCTTATCTTTCGCGACTGTTTCGCGTCATGCCTCTTGCTCCACCCACTGCTACGCCCACTGCAATGTAATGCTATGTGTTGGCGTTATGTATATATGCTCATGTATTGTTATTAAAAAGTGTTCCCAGTCCCGATCCTGTTGGTGAGCCATTCTAGACCCTGACCACGGCAGCGCTGCCAGGCTTGCCATCCTATTCCGTGCAGGTTGTCCTGTTCTTGTCCTTATGCTGTAATAAACCTGCAAAACTCCTACTACCTCGAATTTTGACTCTTATTTATTGAGCTATCTGTTATTCATTCATTCATTCAAAAATAGATCCGGTATTATTTATTTATATACCACATAATGGCGCCCGAACAGGGACTTGCCCTTTCCCCACGCGTCGGTGAAGCCACGCCGACCCCCTGACCCTCTGCAGTCGTGACGGAACTCTTCTGCGCAGTGGCAGATATTTCTGCTCAAGTATCCCTCAGGCCCACGGAGGAGACGGAGGAGGCGGTCCAGCATCCAGACGAGACGGTGGAGGAACGCGGCGAGTCCCGACCAGAGCCCAAGCCAAGAGTCCAAGGTCCGAGGTATCCGGAGGTCCACCCGTAACTGAAGTCCGAAGTCCGAAGTTCGTCGTCCGTCGTCGTAGCAGTACAGTCCAGTCTGAGGCCTTCCGTTCTTGCTGCCCGGTGAGTACCGTTACTGGGTTGGTATCTAGACAGGGTCAATTTAATTGACTCTGGTCTGTGGGTTGGTGGTACACAGTCCCACAAACGAAGTGTCCACTTCGGTGGATGCGGGTCCTGACGTGTCTCTTTATGAGACCGGTAAGTTTCGTACTGTTTCAGCAGTGCATCTAGTTTCTGTTCTAGTCAGTTTCTGTTCTCGAGAAAATTTATGTGTTCTGTTCTCAGTATTTCCAGGTAGTATTCTGTTCGAACTGTTATTTTTTTAAATGTTTTTCATGTATTTTAATGTCGTGGTATGAATGGGGTATAAGTATCGTGTTCATTGTGTATTGTATTGTGTCTAGATTACAGTTCAGTCATGCCCATATTTTCCAAGTTACGTCAGTTAAAAACTAGAAAGGGTCTGCTGGAAGCAGCAGTTCCCGTCCCGCCCAGGGACAGTCCAGGTCACTTTATGTATCAGAAACATGGCATAAGTGCCATATTGTATCTAGATTTATGGGTAGAGTATACCAAACAGTTAGAAGAAAAGTATAGATGGCCCGTATCGGGTACATGGGATGCCGAATGCATCATGAGAGTAGAGGAGGCATTATGGAAAAAGAAAGCCAGACAATCACAGAAAGATGCCATTGAGTTATGGCGAAAAGAAGCTCATAAAAGAACCGAAAAAGAAATCAGAAAGTCAGAACTAAGTAGAGAATCCCAAGAACGAGCCCAAGAAAGGGAATTAATCGAGATAGGTGAACGAGTTAGAACTGAGCAATCAGACAGACAGAGGAACGCCCTCATTAAGGGTATGTATCCTCTTCTTGCCGAGGGCTTGCCAAAAGCGACCCCAGAGGCATCCAGTAATTTCCCGCCACCGTTAGTTCCGACCAAGCTACGTCACAAACCGACCGCAGCTGATATTTTCATCTCGTCCTATTTGGACGACACAGTCCCTGAATATGCAAATCCTGTCCGCGCTCCGCCAGTCCCTGTAAATCAGGTAATTCCTACTCCCCCAGACACCGGGGTGCCCTTAACAGCCCCCCCGGGTCAGCCCGCCATACAAGTCCAGCCCACGTTACAATTACCCACCCTGCCAGGACGAAAAGCATCAGTTGATGATTCTAGTTTAGGGGCTGCAGGAGGAGGTCTTCCTCAAACCCCGCCGCCATACAAGCGTTTATCAGCACTCGAATTACATGCTCAAGCATCACAGCGTACTCCTAAAAGTAATAAGTCTGTTGCAGAGATCAGGCAAACCCTTGGCGAATGTGTCTATGACCCAGTTCCAGGCGAGTTTAATATGGTTTTATATTCCGTACGCGTAAGGAGAGTGACCGAGTATCTAGTCACCCTACCGAATATGAAAGAAGATCTAGACAGGATATATCGTTTCATCCGTACAGGGGATGACCCACAAAGTATTAGTGATGCCATGTCTCAAAGGAAAGCCGAGATTCAGCGCATGATATTAAAGTTCTTAATTAACTGTCTAATAAGAGAACAGGATCATCCGTCTAAAGACCCGGAAGAAATGAAAACTCTAACAAAGTGGAGTGATAATATAGCCGAAGGAAAGCACAATACCATTGGTGCCATGGAAAGTATGTACAAGAAAATCCGTAGAGAGATAATAAAGATACACGAACAGCGTAAAGCAGCACAAGTAAGCGAGAAAGAAAGTACCTCTGATCCTGAAGAAGAAGACGATGAGAATACCGCCAGAATAGCGTATGTAGGAAAATCTAGATTTCCAGATCGCCATTTACGCCTAGAACACAAGCCAATTTCCCATCATTCAGCACCAGAACAAGGTTCCCTAGAACAAGTATTCCAAGCTACCGATCACATTCTGAAATCACGAATCGGTTATAGTGAGTTAAGTACCATGCATGAACAAGAAATAGTTCGGTCAGCAGTCCGATGGATTACTGATTCTACCACTTTTCCAGACGAAATAGTGGCACAAATGTTTCTGAAAATGCCCCCAGCCGAGCAGCGACTGGTGGGTATGTATATGATTCAGCACCTCATTACTCTGTATGAGGGTCAACATTCTGATCCAGGCCCGTTACATGATATCCTGAACGAGTTACTCCAGTACAGATGGAGAGGTCTAGGTACCGATTTAATTAGTGTCATTCTAGAACAACGCCATAAATATAAAATGTTCTTGAACCCGCATTTCGTTCATGTCTCACCCCCAGAAAGTAAATCATTCTACATAGACAGACAGAATCCGTTACGAGAAGTCCACCCAGTCAGAGGAGCGGGTGGCGAAATGCAGCGAGTGTTTGTATACACTCCGATCACAAAGATGGAACTTCTAGAGATGAAGAAATTAATTCCCTGTCATGACAAAGATCCAGCAGGGTTCCATAGAGAATTAAAAGACATGCTCCGTATGGGAGAATACACTTACCCAGATATCATTAAAATGTTAAAGGTTCTGTTGCCCGCAGGGGTGTATGAAAAGCTCAAAGAGAAAGAATGGGAGGTGGGAGAGAAAAAGATAGATTGGGCAGTCCTAGATGCAGAAGATAAGATACGTGTACCAGGTACTGGTCTAGGAGAGAAATGTAAAGAATTACCAGAATTATTGATTCAAGTTTTACCCAGACTATTAACAACGAAAAAGGAAGACTGGGATGCAATCTCAGCCTGTAAACAGAAACAAGATGAAGATATTAGTGATTTTTATTCTAGGTTTGAAAAATGTTTCAGTATCAACAGTGGCCTCAAGACAAGTAGTGAGTCATACCCTCACCTTTTCGTTACTAAATTAGTCGAGAATTCAAGTCCACCAATTAAAAACCGAGTTCTGAAAGTCGAAAGTACCTGGCAAGCTAATACTCCGTCCCAGATGCTCCAGATGCTCCAGTATCACCAGAATAGAATCAGAGAAGAACAAGAACACGAAAGAAAACGTATGAAAGACACGAAAATGAAAGTGCTAGTTGCACAATCTGTTCCTCACGACAGTCAGAAGAGGGGTCCGAATCAAGCCAGTCATCCTGCAGCACCCGTTAAAGGGAACTGCAATTATTGTAAACAGCCAGGTCATTTCATAAACGAGTGTACAGTTCTGAAACATAACATAGCTACTGGTAAGACTAAAGAAAGACCACGTCCGCCTAGACAAGAACAAGTTTCACAGACTCCTCAGTCACAGAATGCACCACAGACAGTTACAGCACCGCAGCCTATTGCTGCAACACAGCATGTTACATCGCAGATGTACCAGTATGCACAGTCTGAGTATCCAGAGTATCAGCAGTATTCATGAAACAGCCTAGAGAGGGAGGTAGGCTTGCCTCTCATCGAGATACCTGTAGATCAAGAGGGTCCCTATGTTCACAGTCAAGTATTAGGGAAAGACAGAAAGTTTTTGATTGATACAGGGGCAAGTAGGACCACAATTAGTCACGCCGAAGTTCCAGGGGCTCCGCTCTCAGGCTCTAGAAATGTTTCCCTTGGATTTTCAGGAAAACCTATCGTAAATGAGATTTCAAAGCCAGTTACTCTAGAAGTAGGTCCATTGTCCCGCACTACTGATCTGTTACTTACTAAGTCATGTCCAGAAAACCTATTAGGCATTAAGACACTGAAAGAGTTAGGTGCAGTTATATGCTGTTCCCCAGAGGGAATACGATTGTTCCTACGTGACTTTAAGGGTCACTATGTATTACGAGATTTTGATCCGAGATTGTCTTATGTCCCGCAGCATTTATGGGCGCAAGGTCCAACTGATGTAGGTTACATGCAAATCACACCCCATCGTGTGACTCTCAAACCAGGTGTAGTGTTACCACGAATCAGGCAGTATAGATTGCCACCTGAGGCTGTAGCAGCCTTATCCAAAATTATAGACGAGCTCATGGCTCAAGGAGTAGTTGTAGAAACTGACTCCAATGTATGTAACTCTCCGATCATTCCAGTCATGAAACGTACTGATCCAAATGCACCCCCAGTATATCGATTAGTGATTGATTTACGAGAACTTAACAAATGTATTATTCCTCAGTACCCAGTTGTCCCAGACATCTCTTCCCTATTGACAGCCATTGATTCCGAAGCCATGTTCTTTACAGTAATCGATCTTAAGAATGCATTTTTTAGTGTTCCCATTCATCCAGACAGCCAGTTTCTTTTCGGATTTTGTTTAAATGGAAGGAGCTATATGTTCACACGCGCTCCTCAAGGTTTCACAGAAAGTCCTAGTATTTACAGTCAAGCACTCAAGAGACAACTAGACAATATTCACATGCCAACTGACACTGCCCTGCTCCAGTATGTCGATGATCTATTGATCACAGCCCGTTCTGAACGTGCTTGCGAGCGGGCATCCCTTACAGTCTTGTATTTCCTAGCCGAGATGGGGCACAAGGTGTCCCCTTCGAAGCTTCAATTCTGTGTCCAGCAAGTGGTCTACTTAGGACACTTGCTGTCCAAGAGGGGTAGGCAGTTGACACCAGACCGTATACAGCTAATAGCGAGTCTTCCTCAGCCCAGGACCCAGAAGGAGGTACGTGCCTTTATTGGCCTTACTTCTTACTGCAGACAATGGATTCCTCAGTATGCGTTTCTAGCCAAGCCACTGATACAGTTAACGACACAGGAGGCAGCCGCATCGACTGTCCTCCCTTGGACATCTGAACATACACTTAGTTTCAATGAGTTAAAGAAAGCCCTATGCCAAGCTCCAGTTCTAGCGACACCGAACTACAGTAAGCCTTTTACACTTTTCGTTACTGAACGTGAAGGTACAGCATTATCTGTTCTCACACAAGATCAAGCAGGACAATACAAGCCCTGTGCATATTTTTCTAGCACATTAGATCCAGTAGCCCAGGCTTTGCCCGCGTGCCTCAAGTCAGTTGCAGCCACAGCTCTAGCTATCAGACAAAGGGATTCCATAGTTTTAGGACACTCCCTGACAGTACAAGTTCCACACTCCGTGGAAGTTCTTTTAAATAGAACACAAACTCAGCACTTGACAATTGCACGTTTAACAGGTTATGAATTGACACTGTTCCAGCCACACATAGAAATCAGACGCTGCAACGTCCTGAACCCTGCTACACTGTTACCATCAGCTAGTTCAAATTCTGCCGCACACAATTGTGTGGAAGTAGTCAACATTACGACAAAGCCAAGACAAGACCTGACAGACATTCCGTTACTAGATCCCGACCTGACACTTTATGTGGATGGGTCATGTATGAGAACTAGTACAGGAGATTTAGTTGCCGCGTATGCAGTGACTACTGACACTGAAGTTATTGAGACACACCGTATTGATACTCTGTCCGCTCAAGCAGCAGAGCTAGTTGCTCTGACACAAGCTTGTATACACGCCAAGGAAAAGAAAGTTAATATTTACACAGATTCACGCTACGCATTTGGAGTCGTTCACGACTTTGGAGTGCTCTGGCAGGAGAGAGGTTTCATGACTTCTCATGGAACCAAAATTCAGCATGGTTTCCTTATCCAAGCTCTGTTAGATGCAATACATTTACCGACATCCATTGCTATTATGAAATGCAAAGCACATACGAAAGTTACTGACATTATTTCCCAAGGTAATGATCTAGCAGATCGCACAGCCAAGCTTACAGCACAGACTCCAGACATTCAAGTTAACATGACATATACTCCAGATCCGATTACATGTATGACAGTTAAGGACCCTACACAAGATGTCATAGATATCCAGTTACATGCTACTCCTGAAGAAATCAAGAAATGGTCCGAACAAGGAGGGGTCCAGACAGATCAAGGATGGTTAACGAAGGGTAGAGCCACATGGTTTCTCCCCGACTCTATGGTTCAAGTTATCATTAATACCGCACATAGTCCAGCACATTTAGGAGAAAAAGCTATGTTAGACAGTATCCAGAACATTTGGTTTAACAAGCATTTACGAGCTGCAGCCAAGCAGAAAGTCCGTACCTGTATGATATGTTGTCAGTTTAATCCAGGTAAAAGTGTCCCGGTGGAACAAGGGAGATTCCAGCCTCCTGACCACCCTTTTGAGGTCCTCCAGATGGATTATATTCAGATGGAGCGATGTCGAGGTTTCAAGTATGTTCTTGTAGTTGTATGCGCTTTGTCCAGATGGACAGAAGCATATCCAGTCCCAGATTACACAGCCGCGACCACTGCCAAGCAGTTGGTTCGTGAGTTTTTCCCTCGATATGGACTCCCTAGAGTCGTATATTCTGATAACGGTCAGCCATTCTCATCTGAACTCATGAAGCACGTTTCCCTGTTGTTAGGGTACCAGTGGAAGTTTCATTGTGTACGCCATCCTGAAGCAGCTGGTCTGGTCGAGAGACATAATCAGACTCTGAAAATCCGAATTGCCAAAATATGTAAAGAGAAAGGTGTGGACTGGCTAGTAGCTCTGCCAGTTGCTCTATTTTATATGCGCATGGTCGCACATTCCAGATCAGGTCTGTCCCCGTATGAGGTCGTTTTCGGCCGCCCCCCTAACATGTGGGGTACTCCTAGACCCCGAAGTATTACTGATGTTTCATGTAATATGCTGACAGATTACCTAGCTTCCTTGATGTCTGCCCTCAACTCATGTCGTTCACAGGTTGCCGCCGCATTTCCAGACAATACCGAGGTGGCCCCGCATGAAATCGTTCCAGGTTCAATGGTCCTCGTACGTAACTTCGACAGATCAAGTCCGCTGGAGCCACGTTGGAAGGAGCCCCGTCAGGTCCTCCTCACCACCCGTACAGCCGTGAAATTGGAAGGACGCCGCGGCTGGGTACACCTTTCGCACGTCAAGAAATTCTACGGATTAAAGCCGGTCTCCAAGAACATTTCCCAGGATTTAAAAACTTGTCAAAACATTGTTCCTAAGGACTGTCCCGCAAATGACATTGACACAACCCCTCCCCTGTTAGAGAAAACTCCGCAGCAGGAGTATAAGCAAAAGCTACGGTCTAGTAAAATAAGTCAGCCAGTTTGATTGTCTAAGTCCTCCCCTAGGTGAAACGGTTAGACTGTTTCTGACATGTATAAAATAGACCCCCATAGTGAGAGAGTCAGTCAAAACTCAATCCGATGTATCGTTTTTCTAAGTTTCATATTATTTCTCAGCCTTTTGACTTCCTGCACTAGTTACGCATTTTATCTGTGTTTTTCAGTTCCTCATGTAAATAAGCATTCTAATGTTACAGTAGAGCACACGTTTAGTGATCTGCCTCCTCATGAATATTCATACCGCCTCGCTATGCGTAACAATACTTTTATCCGCATGTTACATTACTCACACCAGACCAGCAATGCCACTAATTGTTGGGTGTGTGGTCGACTCCCCCCTTTCCAGACGTCAAAGGGAGTTCTGCCACTCTTTCCTTATCCTTTTTCCCATAATGGTTTGTGTGGAGCATGGTCCACGTTAACGTCATCCTCAACAGATATGTCTTTTCTTAACAGCACATGTTTCCCAGACAAGCATGGTCCCCCCCACAGAACAGGTTTAGATCTAGAAAATGAAGTGTACAATTTAGGTAACTATTCGTCGAATTTCATGGTCCTGAATGTTCAGTCTGATACTACTCCAGACTCACCTGCTATTTCAGTATTACCAGTCAAAGGCGAATTATGTGTTCGTAATTATGGTTCTGTACAAGTAGGACATAGTGATTGTACTACTATTGTCAAGTATAGTGACAGTGGGAAATCTATTTTTAAAGCTTCACGTCATTCTTATTTTGTTTGTGGTCAAACTGCATATGTTCGTCTGCCCCTCGATTGGGAGGGAACCTGTTACATTGCCTTCCTACTGCCACCTGTTTTTCTAGCCCCACCTGACTACCATAGGAATTCCTACCTAGTACATACTAGACACAAGAGAAATCTCCCGATTGTCGACTATACTGAAACTGCTGCAGAGCAATTCATTGATATTGATAAAGGTGTTTTCCCTTATTTAGGTACAGTTGTAAATAGTAAGCTAATCCGTAGGTTAACAAGAACCCTTGAAGCTGTAGTAGATGAGACTGCCTCCGCTCTAGGTAACTTAACCGAAGAGCAATCCTTTATGAGAATTGTTGTGCTCCAGAATCGTCTCGTCCTTGACGTCATACTGGCCGATAGGGGCGGGGCCTGTAGACTCATCGGATCCAGTTGCTGCATTTTCATTCCAAATAACGCGCCGTCTGTTTATTCAGCTATAACCAGACTTCATAAAATTGCCCATCTGTTACACCAAGATCCAGGCACCTGGACATGGTCCGGTTGGTTCTGGAATATAATTTCTGCATGGGGATGGAAAGTCCTGTCCTTTCTAGGTATCGCAGTAGCGATCATATTCAGCTGCTGCCTCTGTATACAATGTGGCCCTGCGATTTGCGGCATGTGTGCTACCTCTTGTATTCCTAGTCCCAAGCCCCGTTCTAAATCTCGTTCCAAGACAATTCGAGATGAACAAATGGTACTGTATGAAATGATAGATGGTATCATGAATATTGATGTTTCCTGATGGAAACGTAGTGACAAGGAGGGAATGTGGAAAAGTAAATTTTGTCATGTTCTATGTCCCTACGTGTCATCCATCATATGTTATGTGTGCATGACCAATATGCATATGTTATTCCCCATGTCCGATTCAAGACGCAATTATAGTTGTGTCCACCTCTGGTATGTCATCTCCCAGTCCTCATGAGTAATATGAGTATCAGGCCTATGTAAAGTTATGTTGCCACGTTTCTCAGTGTGCACGTTATTCTATTATAAAGTCCCCGTTTCTAGGCCTCAACAGGGCCCGGACACCAGATTCAGCTCCTGTCTCCCGAACCCTCGCTGAGGAGCGATCCAGCCCCCACCTGTATCCTCGACCTTTCGCTTACTTCCTGCCTCGCAGTGCCCGGTGCAGCTTGGCTCTGCCTCTGAGTCTGCCAAGACTATGTTATGATTCCAGCTATCAGTTTAGTCCTCCTTCTCTGCATTCCTAAGCTACTGAACTGCATCAATAGTTTCCGTCATTGTCTAGCCTATTCGGCCCCATGTTAGAGAAATACTGCATTTAATGGTCATTTAATATTCTTCATCACGCACTACATGTAGAATAAATGCATGCTCTAGCCTTAGAGTCTGTTAGCTTTTCCCCTCATGACTTCTAGTTTATATCAACATGTTCCCTAAACATTAGATACCAGATAGGGTTTAGGTACATGTCGCTCCGACCCTCCAGACTTTAGTCTCTGCTCCTAGCACAGAGTTCATAGCCCCCAGCTTCTCCTAGTAACACGTCATTGCCAGTTTGCGCGCACCATCAGGTTAGAGGTCCCGGCTCCTTAGGTAGCCCCCTCCAATGTTTCCGCCCATTCATGACATATTCTGTTACATTTGCATCACATGTCTATGTGCACACCCAGTTACACCCTCTTTAGCCCTTATCTTTCGCGACTGTTTCGCGTCATGCCTCTTGCTCCACCCACTGCTACGCCCACTGCAATGTAATGCTATGTGTTGGCGTTATGTATATATGCTCATGTATTGTTATTAAAAAGTGTTCCCAGTCCCGATCCTGTTGGTGAGCCATTCTAGACCCTGACCACGGCAGCGCTGCCAGGCTTGCCATCCTATTCCGTGCAGGTTGTCCTGTTCTTGTCCTTATGCTGTAATAAACCTGCAAAACTCCTACTACCTCGAATTTTGACTCTTATTTATTGAGCTATCTGTTATTCATTCATTCATTCAAAAATAGATCCGGTATTATTTATTTATATACCACAAAGCAGTCAAAAGAGCTTTTTAGATTACTTTAAGAGCTAATGTCCAGCTCCAAAAAAGTTTCGCGCTGGACAGTAAACACTTTACCAACACTTTGCGCCGCTCTGCTTCATTTAATGTGTCTTTGCTGTAGCCACAAATGTAGATAATTCTCCCTTTAGTGCTAATTAAATGCATAGCAGATGCTGTTGCAGATTGTAGCTTGAGCCTTGCCAAAATTCACACTCCTTTTATGACACCAGGCTTGCATCAAGTACCCTGGAGGACTGGTACTAAAAGAATACAAGGCCCTGGGCCTAGTTAAAAAAAACTCTGCAAACCTATCTTTAGTTGAATATGGATAGAACCTATAAAAATCCTTTCCTGCCTCAGCTATAAGTGGAATGATGTGAAATCCCCCGAGCTCAGGATAATAATTACTCCATTTCCCATTAACGTGCTATTCCTGGCAGACCGTACCTAAAAATGGGACAAGACCATTGCTAAGGATTTGCAGTTGTGCTTTTTTAAGCAGACATCAAAAAACATCCACTGTTTGTTTGCACTTGCACTTTATATGCTGATCTCAGAAGGAGGTACCTAAGAATGATTTTTAATGGTGCCGACCTTGCTACTAAGTTGGTGGTTGGTGAATGTGCAGGGAGAACAGGCGCTTTCAAAGGTACTTACTCCGAAGCCACGTTTGTGAGCAAAGCTCTCCAGCAGATGAATGTTGTGCTTCTCACGTCAAAGGGTTTAAGATTGCCGCACATTTCTGGTTGTAGCACTTGCATTTATAGCTAGAAGCATCAAGAATATGTGTGTCTTTTTGGTGGAGAGTTTAACAAAGTGGCATTTTATTTTTTCACATTTGTCAAATGTACATTTTCTAAGAAGGCAGAATGCTAGGTTCTTTATGGAGATGAAATAAAATATTAATGGATCGGTTGACTGACTGATTGGGTGAGAAAGGGTAAGAAGAGGTTAGAATGAGCAGTGTGGTTCCCTAGGAGGACATTAGGGATCCGCCCCACCAATCTCATCTCATCATTGATGAGTGCAAAGGCTCATATCTGCCTCTGTACTGTTAAGAGCGGATGGGGGCGCTGATGATTACCCTGCCCCAAGGCCATCCACTAACACTATTCTCTGGGGTTCTTGGGGTAGGACTGAACCTTGTGCAGTCCTACTGTCCCCACTAAAATGGTGGAAGGAAACACCCAGAATTGAAGATTCCCTTCAAACACAACACTCTACAGACCAGCCCGAGACAATAGAAGAGATTATAAACAAAGCCCTGCCTTTGACCTTACCGTGCACCCTTAAGGCACTAACTGGGGTGGGCCAGGTTTGCAGGGCACAATTAAGCGGTATACACTCAAAATATCGAGTTTTTAATATCGATTTGCATTAATATCGATTAAAAAATATAGAATGGACAGAATATAGACTACAAAAATATCGAATATAATAGCAGTAATATCGAATCCAAAATATAGAATGGACAAAAATATAGAATGGACAGAATATAGACAACAAAAATATAGGATGGACAGAATATAGACAACAAAAATATCGAAGTTAATATCAACTTTTTATTAATATCCCATTTTTTCAGGGTATTTTATATGTTAGTATATGTGTGAAAAGTGTATATTTATTTTATAATTTATTTTAATTAATTAATTTTATGGTATTTCATTTTTGTGTACTATAATTCTGTTGCGGGTTGTGTTTTTATAGGGAATAGGGTGGGAAGTAATTTAATTGTAATTAATTTAATACTTTAATTTATTTATTGGTTTTTGTTGTTGTAATTTTTAATTATTAATTAATTAATTGTTAATTGGTAAATAATTTGTATTAATAGGTAATAATTTTTAATAATTAATTGTTGTTTGTATTTTTAATTGATATTTTATTCTTATATGAGGTATTTACTTTCCCTACTGTTGCACTCTCTGGAGTGGGAATAGTAATTTTTACCCCTACTCTATCCAACGCTTCCCCTACTGTTGCACTCTCTGGAGTGGGAATAGTAATTGTTACCCCTTCGCTATCCCACGCGTTCCCTACTGTTGTACTCTCTGGAGTGGGAATAGTAATTTTTACCCTCCCGCTATCCAATGCTTTACCTACTGTTGCACTCACTGGAGTGGGAATAGTAAATTTTATGCCCACGCTATCCAATGCTTTCCCTACTTTTGCACTCTCTGGAGTGGGAATAGTAATTTTTACCCCTACGCTATCCAACGCTTTCCCTACTGTTGCACTCACTGGAGTGGGAATAGTAATTTTTACTGCTACGCTATCCAATGTTTTCTATACTGTTGCACTCACTGGAGTGGTAATAGCAATTGTAACCCTCCCGCTATCCTACGGTAAAAATATTGTATATTTTTTATTAATATTATATTTAGATATATATATATGTATTAAAAAATTCAATTGTTTTTTTTGCTACATTATTTATTTATTAATTTTAAGGTTATTTAAGTATTTTAAGTATGTTTAAATTAATTATATTTATTATTTCATTCATTTTCAATTACTTTTAAGACATTTTAAAAATTCGATATTTTGACTAACTATATTTTTTACAACGATATTTTTGATTCGATATTTTTGTACTTACCTGTTTGGAGATAGGGATTCGATATTTTTGCATTCTATATTTTTTACTCAATATTTTGATAAGTCTATGTTTGTGTCATCGATATTCTTTCAGTGATCCCAATTAAGCCTTTGACAAAATATCAAAAGTTAAAGGAGGGGTGCCTAATCCCACTTTTTACATCTTGTCACAGGGTAGGGGTGGGTGCCGGACGAATGATTTAACTCAAACCAGACTGTTAAAATAATAACTTGTTTTTTTTATATAATACCTCACTCCTCACTTCTGTCAGCTCTAGGCACTCTAAAGAGCAGACATTGCTTTTACCCAGTTTACTGTTACTCAATGTAATAAAGCTGGGAAGGATGAAGGGCAAAGTCAGACTTTGTCGGGATTGAAATTAGTAACCTTCATTTAGGACCTGCATTCCTCAGAAGCCAGCTTCTAACACACTTAGCCAGCCCAAAGATTATGCAATGGGAAGGGGTAGGGTCAGAGTTCCATAGTGCTTCAGAGTGGGGACACAAGACGTCCTATGCAGTGGCCTCTTACATAAATTTGAATGCAGTGAGTGAAATAAGTGTAATGAATGAGAGACTCCTACAAATCTGGGTAACCAGCACTAGGTATTAATATTATCTGCTCAATCAAAAGACTTGGGGGGTGATTAGTATAGCGGGCGGATCGCCTCTGCCCTTATGGCGGTGGTGATCCGCCCACTAAAAGTCTCCGCCCGCATGTCTTCTCCTCCGCCACATTAAGATGGCGGGGAGACCCCGGCGGAGAGGAAGATCGTCCGCCGGTTTCCCACCGGTAGGCAATCCGCCCGATTACCTACCGGGTGGAAATGCACAGCAATATGGTGGCGCTGCCTTGCAGGCTCCGCCATCCATATTACGATGATGGCGGAAAAGTGCCTTTCGATGGCGGTGACTCCGCCATGGAAAGGCATGCGTTTTTTTCTTAGGGGACCCGTTAAGGGCCCCCAGGGTGTTGGGGTGTGGGGGTGCACATGCATTTGCATGCATAAGGTGGCAGTCACCGCAGGGTGCCTGCCACGTTGTGCATGCAAATGTGAGACATGCATATCTTGCATTGTGGCAGGTGCTGCTTCCAGCACCGCCCGCCACAATGCAATGTGTGTGGGATGCCACTGCCACCGTGGTGGTGGCATCCTAATTGCCGGTGCGGGACCGCCGCACCACTAGTGGCCGTTCCCAGCACCGCTAGGGTGGCAGGTGGACGTAAATCTGCCCACCATCCTAATAGGCCCCTTAGTTTGTAGGTGATGAGTACCACCACTTCTAGGTATGAAGGTTTATCAGGCAATAATCAAAATGTAGGAAAATTAAGTGTATAGTGTAGGAATTATTATTACAGTGACATAATAGAATGATGGGTTGAATGTTGGGGAGAAAGGGGGTGGCAGTTGGAAGAGACCTGGGAGTTGGCTGATGGTCGCTGTCTTAAGACGAAATAAACTGGATTGTATTTACAATATCTGCATGGATTATTACACAATTTGGCGACGAGCCTCTGTGCAGGGCACTGACATGGTGTTCCAGAGATCTCCACCTCTGGAAAGGCTGATTGGCGCTGACTTTGATCTACTAGAGCTTCCAATTAGAGAGATCAAGAAATTGACCTAAATAAACTCTGTGTAAGCACGTGGAGCGATGGTGAGCAAGCCGCATGGTGAAATGGAATTCAAAGACCTACAGCAAAAGTTGAATGTGCGATCGAGTGCTGACTCAGTCAGTGTGGTGAGCATGAGTTGGAAAGCACGATTGAACACTGATTTAGTAATTTGTTGGGTTAGCAGCACACAGTAACCATTATGACCTGAAGAAGAGCAACACAGTTTAATGTGCCAGGGAAAGTATTAGTAAAGCTCATGTTCACCGTGAAGGATATCTTGGCCCTGAATAACACATGTTTATTGTTACCCAACAGTACTCATTTTATCAAACTCAGAAGAATGAAAGGCTGAGCAGACCCCACAGGATTTGAACCTGTGACCATGAGGTTGAACACAGACCCATACCGTGGATGCATTAGTCCACTGAGCCATCAGACCCATCTGTATTCACATCCGCAGAGAGGAAGACTTGAGGAAATAGACAAAGGAAAACTGCAACTGCTCCTAAATTATTTAAAGAAATTGAGGAAGGTCAACTGCTTGCAGGGAAACAGAAATACAACTGTTATCATCCTGGCCAAAAGAACCTCATTATTATTATTGTTATTTTGTATTGTTATTTTAGATAGTTGTATTAATTTATCATATTAACTAGTTATTTTAGCAATTTGTTTTAGCTTGTTATTTTAGAAATCTTGCAGGATGGCTGAACAAAGTATAATGGTACCACCTGCTTTCTTACCAACTTCAGGTGAACCGGTAATCTCTTGGAAACGGCTAAAATTGTTTTTCACAGATATATTGGAAATAGGAGGTGCTAAATAGAAACCAGTAACAAAATAAGCTATTTTTCTGCATAACTTGGAGGCAAAAGGAAGGAGGGTGTATGATAATCTTTCAAAAGTGTCATTGGATGTCGGTGATGGTCAAGCTGCAAATGTGCATGATATGTCAATACAAATGCTGGATAAGCATAAATATTGTCTTCGAATGGCACAAATTTTCTGCTCGTATTCAGAGGGAAGATGAAATCATAATGACTTATGTAGTTGCACTGAGAAGTTCAGATATTTCTTGTCAGTTCCAAGATTTACCAGACTCTTTGGTTCATGAACAAATTGTACGTTGTACAAACAATAAAAGGGTAAAGGAGAAATTAATAGTGAAAGATATGTGGTTTAAAGGGATTGATGCAAGCAATGGAACTGTGAAAGAGATAAAGAAAGAGGAGGAAGTTGAGGTAAAGGAAGTTAAATAGAAGAAACAAAATAAAATGTACGGGCTAAGTGACAGTCCTGTGGGTGAACATAAAACTATTACTTCTTATACGTGTAGATATCAAGGGAATAATAGTTCAAGTACAATGTGCAGAGCCAGGAATGTAATTTGTAGTTGTGGCAAGAGGGGTCATATAACGAGAGTACTTAGATTAAAGGGTAAATCACAGAGTGTAAAACGTGTGGCGGATGTGTGTGAAAACATTAAAGAAGTATTACAAATAATAGAGGAAACAGATATAGCAGTCCAGGAGATTGGCTGTGCTAGCATAAGCATACGGCATGATGGGGGAATAAAGAAGGATAACACAGGTAAGTTGGAAAAACGGCATTGTGATGTACCTTTCGATGGAGGAACATTCCGGGTGTTTGCCGATTCAGGGAGTTTGTTCACCTTCATTGGAAGGAAGGCTTATGACATTTTAATGGTTGAATGGAGGATTTGCAATTAGCAAATATGGAGGCAGTGGGTTGTGGTGGAAAGAGGATAGGAATAATAGGTATGAGGTGGATGGACACAACATTCAGGAGCAATGAAGTACGAAGTACAAGGAAAGTTTTACATAACCAAGGAGTGGTCAGGCATTTGGGGCCCCATTAGGATGTCGGGCAGATCACCACCGCCATGCTGGCGGCGGCGATCCGCCCGACATCCCTCCCAGCCCGCCACCCATTTCCCCCCCGCCACCCATTTCCCCCCGCCATTTTACTATGGTGGGGGGGACCGCAGCGGACGGAAAGACCGTCTGCCACTTTTCCGCCCGGTCAACTAGTTGACGGGGCGGAAAAGGGTTTCATATGATGGCGGTGTCTGTTGGACACCGCCATCCATATTAGGGTGAAAGCGGGGACATGCTTTTCCGTGGTGGCGTGGCATGCGGGAATGTCTTGTGGGGGCCTGTTGCGGGCCCTCAGGGACTCTGGGGGGGTGGTGGTGCACCCCCTATGGTACCCCCCTGCACTTCACTATACAACGTGACAGGCACCGCACGGTTCCTGTCACGTTGTGCATTGAAGTACACAATGTGTATTTTTAGCATTGCGGCGGGCGGAGCTGAAAGCACCGCCCGCCTGAATGTTAAAATTGCGGGATGCGCCCGCCAGTGTGGCGGGCGCATCTTAATGGCCCCCACGGGACCGCCGCCCTTATGGCGGGGGTCACATTTTACGAGGGATGTCCGTCCGTCATCCTAATGGGCCCCTTGGGGGTGGTGTCCCCAGAATAGCCCGAATACTACCTTAGATCTCAAGGCAGAGGAACCTGTCATGATAATAAAGGCAGTTAATGAAAGCCAGGAATTAATGAAAGCCATGGGAGGATATAATACAGAAACGTCCTCATGTTATTTCTGATAAGTTGGGACTGTTTAGCGTTTTTACCCACAGGATAATGTTGAAGGAAAGGGCTATACCGGTAGTGCACAAATTAAGACCTGTACAATATCTGATGAGGGAGCCACTTCAAAAGGAGTTGGACAAATTGCTTGCAGAGGGGATTATGGAACTTATTAATTGACTACACATTGTTATCTCTTCCCCTACTACACTCAGTCCTCTCCTTTAAAATAAGCTCAAGACCAGAAAGTGGGTGTACAGATAGAATATCGAGTTTAAAATGTCAACATACACAAATATCGAGTTTTAAATATTGTGATACAGAAATATCGACAGCAAGAATATCGTGGTCAAGAATATCGACAAGCAGGTAAGAAATATCATTTTTGGAAATATCGAAGTTGTTAATATCATTTGCAAAAATATAGTTGTTTAAAATATCGATGTTTCAATTAGTGTTATGTATTTTAGTATGTATTTTAAAAGTATGTGATCTATTTTTTGTATAAAAATTTGTTTTGTTTGTTAATATATGTTACATTTTTAGTAGTTATTAATTTTATCTTAATTACATTTTGTGTTTTTAAGTTCTGTAGCGGGTTGTGGGTTTATAGGGGAAGTAATTTAATTGTAATATATTAATGATTATTTTTTTATATATTAGTATTTATTTAATTAAGATTTTATAATGTTGATTGTGGCAAATAATGTATTATTAATTATTTATTATTTGGTTGTTAATTAGTTTGTTAGGAGTGGGTTGTGGGTTTATAGGGGAATAGGGTGGGAAGTAATTTAACTATAAGTTATGTATTAGTATTTATTAAATATAGGTTTTATAGTGCTAATTGTGGGTATTAATTTATTATTCATTATTAATTAATTGGTTGTTCAATATTATTAATTAATTAGTTGGCAATTATGTTTATTGTGTCCATTTTTTAGGAGTGGGTTGTGGGATTATATGGGGAGTAGGTTGGGAAGTAATCTAATTATAATACATGTATTCATTTTTTTAATTGATTAATATTTACTTATTTATATTTTATAGTGTTAATTGTGGCGGTTATTTTTTTAACATTTATTAATTGGTTGTTAATTAATTATTTTGTAATTAATTATGTTAACTGTTTTATTTTCTTTAGGAGTGGTTGTTGGGGATTATAGGAGAATAGGGTGAGAAATAATTGATTTATAATTAATTAATAATTGTTTGTTAATTAATGCTAATTAATTAATACAGATTAAAATATGCCAATTGTGTAATTCATTTTTACTGTAAGTTTTGGGGTTTATAGTGTTAAAGCATGGGCAGTAAATTATTTTAAATTAATTAATAAGTTTTGTTAATTGATATTAATTTATTAATGTAAAATTGGTTAGCGAAATTGTGTAATGATTTTTAGGAATGGGCTGTGGAGTTTATTGGGATTGATGGTGGAAAGTAATTTCTATTTAATTAATTAATAATTAGTTTATTATTAATATCAATTTATAAATTGATCAGTAATTTTTCCCCTCAGCTATCCAACACTTTCCCTACTGTTGCTCTTGCTGGAGTGGGAATAGTAATTTTTACCCCTCCGCTATCAAACATTTTCCCTACTGTTACACCCATTGGAGTGGGAATATTAAGTTTTACTCCTCCGCTATCCACACTTTCCCTACTGTTGCACTCACTGGACTGGGAATAGTAATTGTTACCCCTACGCTATCCAACAATTTCTTTACTATTGTACTTACTGGAGTGGGAATATTAAGTTTTACCCCTCCGCTATCCAACACTTTCCCTACTGTTGCATCACTGGAGTTTGAATAGTAAGTTTTATCCTCCGCTGTCCAACACTTTTCCTACTGTTGCACCCACTGCAGAGGGAATAGTAATTTTTACCCCTCCGCTATCCAACACTTTCCCTACTGTTGCACTCACTGGAGTGGGAATAGTAATTTTTACCACACCGCTATTCAACAATTTCTCTGCCTAAATGTAATTTTAAGGACTATTAAATATTTTAATGCTTTAATTTGTAATATTTTTTTATTAGATTTTATAAGTGTATGTAAATATATATATATAATTATTTGCAAATGTTTATGTATTTATAAAATTATAAAATAAATTAAAATTGATAGTTTATTAATTGTTTTAAAGGAAATATATATATACATATTACATTTTATATATGTATGTTTCAATTTTTTTTTTTATTAAATACATTTTATTATATTTGTTAAAATGTATATTAAATCGAAATGTTTTCAAAGTTAATTTTATTATTTAATATATTTAACATAATTTTTTTTACATAAAAAAATAGATATTTAGTACATCTATATTTTTTACATCAATATTTTTGTTTCGATATTTTTGTACTTACAATTTTAAATATAGGATGTCGATATTTTTGAAAGGAGAAACCAAAAGGAATGGGATTGCCTAGATGGTAGGGCCCATATTTGAAAACCTGAATGGGCACTCATTTAGCCCGATACAAGAAATTGCCAGGGCAAAGTGGTCTCAACCCTGGCCAATGGCAGCGTGGTTCTTAGGTAGAGACACAATAGTCATGGACACTACAATAGTACAAATATATAGGCACATCTTTCAGCTCCCCCGACACACCTCACTAGCCCAGATTAGGCTGGAGTTTGGGCTAAGAAATCGGTCCCACACCAGGCGTGCAGCATTTGCCATCTGCCATAAGCTCAAAATCGCTGAGGAAAATACAATCAACCATCATATATGGGAGGAGATCACTAAAAAATCCTGCTCACCAGCCTGAGATTATCACAATGAAATAATTGACCTTCTAGGATTGGCAGAATTATGGCTTGTACCAGTGACCCACAATCCTTTCAAACCTGGATAAATGCTCTCACACCTAGTTCATGTGAAACAGCAACAAGACCTTGAGACCACAGCAATTCATGGGTGAAGTTTGAAATTGCAGGATAAAAAGCAAATATTTGCGTTATCGCCTCAGGATTTGTCTCAAACGCACAATAGTCCCTGGCTGAGCGCTGAAGGGGACATGACCTGCCAACTATGTGGACTTTTAATTTAAAATCTGGTCCACACCATCTGCCTCTGTAATTCAACTCTAAACATACGCTGACAATGGCTGTGCCCACTCTGGAACCAGGTAGGGCTGTGCTCCTGCAGGCAAGTCACTCTGGCTTGCCTTAACTTTACAGATCAGAGAATGATCTCCCAAACTGCAAAGTACCTTCAAGGAGTAGAGAGGGCCCTGATAAAGGCAAAAGCCACCAAACTGCCATTGAACATAAATCACGCTATGCCCCCAGTTATGTGATCCTGAGCCTTTCATCAAAAGGTCCTCTTTGACAATGAACCTTTTTAAATTGCTGCTTGATGTTTGTAATTATTACTTAATTTCAGCAAACTGTGTGTTTACAAATGTAATTAGCTTCTTATCATGGCCTCCCATTGGACTAGCGATTTTTTTTATGATAGCTCCAATTTTTACCAAAATTTGTGCAGATTGTAACAATTTTAACTGATCGAACAATAAAGGTTGATTTAATTTGATTTGATTTGAACCAAATAGTCATTAGAATGGCTATCCCCGCTTGTAGTGGCCCCAAAGGAAGGAGGAAAGATCTATCTATGCATTGACCTACAGAATTTAAATAAGTACATATGGGTAGACAGGCAACCAATACGAAATATCACAGAGGTGCTCAGCATGATGGGAGGAAGAAAGTTATTTAGCGTGCTTGCGATGTCAGCTGCATATTACCAGATCCATTTGCATGAGGATTTTCGACCATTGACTCATTTGTTGCCCCATTCAGTGCATTTCGGTATAGGAGGATACCTTTTGGCTTAGGGACAGCGGTCTTTCAAAGAACGATACAGAAGGTTTTTGAGGGGATGGATAAAGGCTGATGTTTCCAAGATGATATTTGGTGGAAGGTGAATCCGATGGGTTTTGTCAAGAATCAAGAAATATGGATTAACTATAAAGAGGTAAAAGTGCCAGCTAAAGAAGGACAACATAGACTATTTGGGTCATGAAATTTCTGTGACTGGAATCAAACCAAATAAATACATTATGAAAGCTGTTGCCGATGTACCTAACCCACAGAATAAGTAACAATTTAAATCTTTTATAGGATTTGTGGCATGTAGCTCCAAATTCATATGTAATTGTACATTAAAAGTCAAGGGAATGCAAGTTCTATTAAAAAGTAAGGGGGCTATTAGGATGGCGGGCAGACTTTTGTCCGCCCGCCACCCTAGCGGTAGTGTAATTATTATCACTATATTTGTTACAGCACTAAGCCCCATTTAGGATTTACTGTACACAGCTAAACATAGCCTTTTATATATATTCCTTCATAGATCAAGAAGAATACAATACTCATATCAATGTATTGAGTTGTGGGACTACCGCACAATTCGTGTGAGTAGCTTTATATTTGTATGTTCGTACCACCCCTTTGTAAGTCCTGACGAAAGCTCTACAGACCGCCTGGCCCATTAGAGCTGAAACATGTCGACAATATTACCTGAGTAATACTTTACAGTCCCGTAACTTGGCCTACTAATGAGTATTCGCAAAATTTTAATTAATGAAAGTTTGCCCAATATTAAATTCTCTCTGGGCACTCTTCTTCATTTTTATCCTATCCTTTTGGGTAAGTCCTTTCTGTCTCTGGACACTGCACTCGAGACTGGAGGTGCCTCTGGATGAGGCTAGCAGTACACACCAAGAGGAAAAACCCGATGATAACTGCATGAATGTCAGTGTGGGGCGGATGAAGCCAATATACCGCTAATCTCAAACATACATTGACTTCTCTGAGGGTTTCCTTATTTGCACTGAACCAAAAGTCAAACAGTGTAACAAGTGTCCAATTTTGTTGATTAAAACTAGTCCATAACATGGGACATGATTTTCAGTAGCTGCTTTTGTAAGCAGACATCAAAAATCCTCTGTTGTTTGTTAGCACTTGCACTTTCTAGGAAATTGGGTTTTTAATCGAGGAGCCGTGAAAACTATTCTCAAGCAACAAAAATCGCATTGCTTGTCAGGGTGAACCACAAAAGGTCACTAGATTAACCTCTTTAACCCTTTGGTGAATTGGCACAAAATAAGTCAAACTTAACTTAGAGGGATTGTTTTAAGAATTTATGCAGCACTCAAACAATAATGAAGTGGAAACACAGCACAAGAAAAATCCCCTCAAAAATGTGGGAAAATAGAGTAAAATATATTAAATACTAGGGCACAAAAATGAACTAAATCCAATCAGTAGAACTAGAGTTTTACATTTTTAAATCTTTTTAGTGAAAAATAAAGCCCAAAAGATGAAATCGCCAACTGCAGGCATCTAGTCATGCTAGAACATGGCAATGCCAAAACCTAAGCCCAACTGCGACTCAGCGCGGTTCGGCTACAAGAAGTGGCTTGGCCTCGGTCATCGCTTACCTTCAGGCTTAGTAGTAGAAATTCTGAAAAAAAGTTCCTGAAAAGGTGAAACTCAGCAGGACAAGGTAGCCTGCAGTGTTCGTGGAGGAGGTCTTGCAGTTGGGGATCCAATGGACAAAGTTGGGTTGGAGACTTCTATGTTCAGACTTTGTCACTTTTTGGGAATTCGAAAATCCCCAGCAGGGCGAAGCTGCAGGCTATAGCCTACAAGGGCTCTATGAGGCCAGATTATTTTGCTCAGAGGTCCCACTGAACAGGATTTACTGCTGAGGAAAGGCAGATCGACAAAAAGGTAGGTCCCGGTCTCCTGTCAGTTCCCAGGCCACTTTTTAGTGGAAGTCTAAAGTTTCACCGTTTTGGCTTGGAGAGGCAAGTGTAGCACCACTTCCAAGGGTCCAAGAATGGTAGGGTACCACTTGGAAGGTCAGTATTCACTACAGCAGAGGCCAGCTGCAGGATTCAAGGTCAAGTTCTCTGGAGCTCACACAGAAGGCCAGCCAACTAGCCCTTGGAGTCACTCTGGTAGGCCTGGCATCAAGCAACAGTGCAGGCCTCAAGCATCAGACCAGTCCTCTGAGGGCACAAGGCAGGTTGCATGCAGCAGAGCAGTCCTCTGGTAGCAGCTGGGTGGTCCTCTGACACACAAATCAGGCCTCAACCAGCAGCACAGTCCTCTGAAGTACAAGGCTGTCCTTCACATGTCCAGGAGTGTTTTGAAGAGTTGGTCTAGGGTCCAATATTGACACCTGGTGCCATCCTTTGATGCAGGAGAAACTTCTAGGCTACCACCTCCCCCGCCCCCATCTGGTTCTAGACATTTCCTGTCATCCCCTGCCTAGGCTTCAAGTGGTCTATTGTTACAAAAGGCTGGTATCAAGTTCCTTTGTGTGTGTGTTGCAGGCATCCCTATAAATTGTAAGTGGGACAGGGAACAGCTCTGCCCCACCCATTCTGTTAGCATGGGTCATCCCGCTAACACCTATCCTCCTTGGTCTTACTGTCTGGCAGGAATACACAAAGATCAGCTGCCAAATATTCACAGTCATGTGACCCAGGACACAGGCTGCAGGTACTGAATGGTTAAAAGTGCCATTTTACCTGTTCCCAATCAAACGTTTGTACTTATTAAATGTAATATGGTAACCTAATCTTTTCCTATCGGAGAGGTAGGTCTCCCAAACAAATATGGAAGTTTTTCTCTACCAGGTCATGTCAAACTTAAACATACATATCCTACCTTTCAAATACTATGCACTATGGGCTGTTTAGGGCCTACTATAAGGGTACGTGTAGTACCACTTTACTAGGGTCTGAGAAGTAAATTATATGTGCCAAATTGGTGCCAAACAATTTTACCATGTTTACATGACAGAGCACAAGCACTTTAGCACTGCTTAGCAGTGGTAAAGTGCACAGTGTCATATAATGCCAAAAGCAATACATCTCAGAAAACAGGAGGGGAGAGGGCAAAAGGTTTGGAGTAATACCACGCCAAATGCTGTCACGTCTAACACACTTTATTTGCTGCTCTCTGAAGCATGTACCTAAGAATGATTCTAAATGATGCTGCCTTGCCTTCTGAATTGGTGGCTACTGAACGTGTAGGAAGTGCACGCTCTTTCAAAGGTACTCACTCAATAGCAACAATTGCGCACAAAACTTTCCAGCACATAAACAATACCATGCTTTTTCAGTCAAAGGATGGAAGATTGCTGCACATTTCTAATTGTAGCATTTGTATTTATAGATTTAAACATCAAGGCAAGAATATTTGGGTCGTTTTTGACATAGTGTTTGACCAAGTGGCATTTTATTTTCATTTGTAATACTTATTATCAAATGTACGTTTTCTAAGGAGGCAGGGTGCTCAGTAATTATGTTCTTTTGCATTGGATTTATTGTGTTATGAGATCAAATAAAGAACTGATTGATGGATTGACTGTTTGTTTGATTGGGAACAAGGGTAACAATGGGCAGTGTGGTTCCCCATGAGGGCGTTAGGGCTCTGCCCCACGGGTCTCATCCCATCATTATCACTGATGAGTGCAAGCGCTCATATCATACTCATATTTGGCTCAACACTGTTCAAGGTGGATGTGGACTCAAGGCTATACGGCCCACGGCCACCCACTATCACTATACCATTGTGTTCTTCAGATAGGAATGTACCACATGCAGTCCTCCTATCCACACTAAAATGCTGGAAAGAAACACCCAGAAATTAATATTCCTTTCAGCATAGCCTACTACAACCCTGCCGCGACAGCAGAAGAGGTTATAATCAAAGCCTCTGCTTTGACCTTACAGTGCACTCGTATGCCACAGACTGGGGTGGGGTCAGGTTTGCAAGACACATATAAGCCTTTGGCAAAATAGGAAAGGGTGTAGTCAAAGAAGTCCCTAATCCCATATTTTTCTTTCATATTACAGGATGAGTGCAGGAGCCAGCAGATTTAACTCCAACCATGCTGTCACATAATAACTTGTTTTGTAGACTACCTCATGCAACGCTTCTAACATTTCTAAGAGCTCTAAATAACAGGTGTTGCTATTACCCAATTCACTTGTACTAAATTAATTAAAACCGGAAAGGATGGCGGGCAAAGTCAGACTTTGCCAGGATTCAAATTGATGACCTTCATTTGTAACCTGAATTCCACCAAGGTGCCTTTCCAACACACTGAGCTATTCCACATGTTATTTAATGGAAGCGGCAGGGTGAGCTTTCCAGAGTCATCACTGGCCTAATTCTCCTGCTCCAGAGTGGGATAGAAGAAGTCCTGTGCAGTGGCCTCTTATTTAACGTTGGATGCAGTGAATGAAAAAAGTGTAAAGAATGAGAAGATCCTACAGCCCAGGGTGGCTAGCACCAGGTATAAATGGTGTCTGTTCATTCAGGATGCATGGTTTGTAAGTAGGGCTTCCAGTTTTATGGTATTTATTTTTTTGCCATTTCCATCTGTATTTATCCATATTTATTTTTCCCACAAGTAAAAGACGACGCTGAAGCTAGTATTTTTCCACATTTATTTAACCTCTTCGAGGCTCATGACGAGTTGAGCTCATCATGAACCACGGCGCTCTGGTGCTCATGACGAGCTTAGCTTGTCATGAGCCGTGGAACGCTCGCATGCGGGGATAATTCACCTGCTGTGCTGAGCGTTCCATGGCAGGTAATGCACCTGTGACGAGCTGAGCTCGTCATGAGCACAGGAGCGCCGTGCCTCATGACGAGCTCAGCTCGTCATGAGCATGCGGGCGCTGTGCATGCCCCCCTCCCCCCGGCACAGCGGGGGATTAACCCCCGCAGCGAAGGGGTTAAACTGACAATGCAAACATGCACTCGGTTGTTATTGGTCAACACAATACATTCATCTGAAAACTTTGCCATTCGCAGAATGTTCCAAATACGCCTAAAAGTGCTATCAATAGCCATTTACCTCAGAACCTTGCAGTTTGTCAGCGGCTCAGAGTGCCACATCCTCTCCCACACTGAACACTATACTTCCCCACTGAGAGAAACTCACACTGCCTTCAGTTACAACCCAATTGTGCCCCACTATAAACTCATGGAAGCAACTCAATTCGAATTATGCACTAGACATGAGTAATATGCTGCCTGATAAAGCATGTCTGTCTGTGCCCAGCACTGCTTTCTAAACTGCATGTCATGATTTTTGGATTGGGAAAAATGTCGTGATTTTCCATACCCTAACTGACACAGATTGCACAGTGAGGGTGGCTTGCCCTTTACTGTTTCCTTATAATTCCATGGTTATTAATATTTTAGATTTTGCCATTTGTCAGCTTGGGATTCTGATAGCAATTCTGGCCCGACACACAGGGTCAAGGGATGCACTAAGAGAATAAAGAAACACCATTTTAACAGTACAGGTTTGACTGAATCCTGTTCACAGTAGAGTATAAAAACCCAAATTAAAAAAAGGAACAGGGAGAAACCCTTAGGTAAATTTGGTTTGTTTACTTGACATGAAACTGCACCTAATTAGACTGGTATCTCAGAGATTGAGAGGTTCTTTCAGGACCCAAGCAAGCCTTCACATTAACAAGAATTCCAAGTATTAGGTCCAAATGGACTAGGCACTCTAATCTAATTTAGCAGTAAGTCTGATCTCAGCACAAATATAAGGACTCTTGCTGTTTGGCTGTATTGACACCCTCTGAGGTAATTTAGATTTACTAGTGAAAAATGTTTTAGCATTTAGAATTCAATTAAGTGTAATAAACTATACTATACCAGTGGTCACTTAAGCCTTTATCGTAATGCCATCTACCACGTTGAGATTCCAAAGTCTTTGAGGAGAAGCTGGGATATAGGAGGCAGGTCGAAAAACAATCCAAAGATGCTGAATATTTAAACATCATTTAGCAGGAACAAAAAAGCAGAAGTCAAAGAGAAGGTTAAATATCCAGGGTGCATATAGTGAGCAGCGTCTACCTCTATAAGCATAATGATCAGTTTGTGCACCCGAAATTTCAACATTGCATTAGCTCAGCCGTGCTTACTATATATTCTTATCAGTTCCCTACCTTTAAATCCAGAACATCAGGAAACCGCCCATCGAAAGTGGAAATGTGCAGAATTAAAGCTGTTTTGTATCTATTATTTGAGAGAACATCCATCAGGCACCCAAAGCCCATAGGGCTCAAAGGGCTTCAATCCCCATCTCCCCATCATGTGTGTCAGCCCGGGCTGAGACAACTTCCCAGACAGAGACACAGACAGTTTTTGAGCTTGCCAGCCCCACCTGAGTACTTCACAGGTCTTTAAAATACCATTCACTTGTTAACGAGGCTTTGTTGTTCATTTACCACTTCTTAGAGCCCCTGTAGCTCCACTCTGCCTATCCCTGGAAGAATTAGCCCCCCTCCCTGAAATTTTTATCAGCCCCCCCCCAAAAAAATGTGGCTCTGGTTGCGCCTCTGACATCCATCAATTGAAAGATGCACTTATCTTGAATGGCTTTTTCTCACCCCATAAATACTGATAACACCAGAGGCGATACTTACTCTGTGAGCAATTAACATACCATCCTGTTTTGCAACTCTCTGCTGGAGCACGGCAGCGGCACAAAATGTGCTAGTATTTTCCCGTTTTTAAACATAACTACAGGCAAAGGAAAAGTTGTTTTCCGTTTGTATTTATATGTAAAAATTCATTTAAATGGAAAACCAGAAGCCCTATTTGTAAGTGATGAGTACTAGACCACTTCTAGCTTTGAAATTTTAACAGCCAGTGATCAGATTACCTGAAATGTACATAAATGAAGCATATAGTCGAATTTACTGCTGCAGATTGGAAATTATTCTGAAATACCTTTTAAGAACTATGAACCAGATATACAATCATACTGGTCACAGAAAAAGGGTTGCAATTTGCGACCAGTGTTTTGCCGACTTTTATGCAAATTTGCAAACCTGGTCTACACACTAGGTCAACTCACGAAATTCTGACCTGGATTGTTTTGCAATCTGATTTAAATAACTATTGCCTTTCCCTAGAAATGTTACAATTCACAAAGGGGAAGAGGTACAAGGTGACCCGTTCCTTTTTGCAAATTAGTTATGACCTCAACTTGAAAGTCAGTAACTTTTCAAAGGTTTGCAAACTTAATTCTGGCTGCGAGCTATTGATACATATGGTATCAATTTGCCATTTGGAACACCTACAACATGCCTCTTCCAAATTGTGAATCAGTATTAATTTGTCTGTAAAAGTACTAAAATGCGATTTGTAGACAGAAAAAAACTATTTTGTGGTAGCAAACGTTACTGTTTTGCAAATCAGAGGGTTTGCCACTGCAAATATGTCAGGACATCTGGACCTATATTAGGTCCATGGCAGTATGCTCAAGCTTGGTAATGAGGCTGAATTTAGGGTTGGAGCCCTTAAACCATATGGTTTCTTTATCTCCTTTACCTATGCAGATACCCAAAAGGATGAGGGGTAGGTTTGCTCAAAATAATTGTGCAGCAAGAGAATTATACTACACATAAAACTAGGATAAATGGTGAAAAGCAGATGTCTCTACAACTCTATGGGCCAGAGTTCTGAACCCAAATAGTATTATAGTGCCTAGACGCCACGCACCAGTTAACATGAAGACACACAATTAGCATTGCATCTTACAGACCATGTTGCACAAGGCTGCTCTCATTCGCTAGAGCCTTGATACCAATCTTTGGCTTGAAAGGATAAAGTTTCAGCATATGATCAAAGGTTCTTGATCAGCCCCATGAACCTCACCACACTGGCTAGCTGTAGGAGGGTAGTGGCTGGACAGAGTGCCAGTTCACCCTGATACCCCAAGAGATCACAAAAAGAAAGTGGGGGCCTGTTTCAAACTTTAGATGTGTGCTGTACAGTGCAGCACACATGCAATATGAAAAGCTAGACAAAATATAAGGATTTCTCCCTCCTAATGCCTGCATCAAAAAGGCATAATTTTTTGGGGCAGAACATTGTCAAATAACTTTAGTAGATAGGGTTTTGCTTAAAAACATGTCTGTTAGCATAGGAACACCCTTAATCCACCCATGGGAAGCACCCTTGAAATAATACTTTTCTCACACTTTGCACCACTTTTATTCAAATTGTGACTTTGCGATAGCTCAAAATGTTTATTAATCTGCCCCCTATTGTTAAATAAATGCATAGCAGATGCTCTTGTAGATTCCAGCTGGAACCCTGCCAGGTTTCCCGTTCTTGCTATAACACCATGCTTGCATCAAGTGCCCTGTGGGATTGGTACTGGAAGAATACAAGGCCATGGGTCTCGCTAAAAAACTCTGCAGCCCTACATTTAATTGACTACAGATACAACCTATAAAAATTACTTTCCTGTCTCAGCTATATATGGAATGAGGTGAAAAGAAATCCCAGAGCTCAAGATAATAATAACTCAGTTTCACATTAACGTGCTATTCCTGGCCGACCGACCGTACCTCGAAGTGGGACAAGACCATTGCTAAGGATTTACAGTTGTGGCTTTTGTAAGGAGACATCACATATCCTCTTGCTGTTTGTTGCACTTTAAACAGTGATCTCAGAAGGAGATATGTAAGAATGATTTTTAATGGCGCTGGTCTCCCTTCTGCATTGGAGGGTAGTGAACATGTATGGAGAACAGGCTCTTTCAAAGGGACTTATTCAAAACCAACTTTTGTGAACAAAGCTTTCCAGCAGATGAATGAGTGAATGCATGAATGAATGAAATGCTACTTGTATAGCGTGTGGCTACTCCAAGGAATGTCCTGGTTCTTTGCTTGTAGGTCACCTTACAGAGTATAGTTGGACTGTCTATTCCGGCATGAAAACCTGGTTTTCAGCTTTTTTTTCGACAGCAAGATCGTGTCCACTGAGCACATCTGGAAGGGGAGTTTGTTCCATGCAGATGGCCCTAAGTAGGAGAAGGAAACCCCCCCAGCTCTAGTGCGGCAAATCTTAGGGATTCTAGCCTGAAGACTATTGGTTGACCGCAAATTTCTCGCAGGAATGTAAAAGCTGATTCTTGTCCTGAGCTATCCTGCGATTGTATGATAAAGTGCCTTGCGGATCAAAACTAGTGTTGTGAACAAGATTTGCTTCCTTACTGGGAGCCAGTGGAGAGATTATAAGTGCGGGTACAAGTGCGTTCTTGGAGGAAGTCCAAGATGAATGCGAGCTCCTGTGTTCCGGCCCACCTGAAGTCTGTGGATCAGGTAGTCAGGGATTCCTAGATATAGGGAATTTCCATAGTCCGGTCTTGAGGTAATCAGAGCCTGGACGACCGATTTCCTTGCAGAGAAGGAAAGAAAATGTAAGAACTTTTTTAGAGTACGCAGTAGCCAAAAAGAAGTGCCTGCCACAGATTTAATTTGTGGTTGGTAGGATAGATGATGTGGCCATGTGGCCTAGCGGCTAGGGCGGTCGATCTCAAATCTGTGGAACCAGGTTTGAGTCTCGGCAATGACCTTCAAGTGATTCTGGGCAGATCACTTAATCTCCCCGTGCCTAACAAAAAAAAAATTAATTTGTCATTGTGTAACTCAACTGGTGCTCATGTAAAGCACTCTGATACCTGATATCTTCGAGTCAAGTTAGTGCTATATAAAACTCTGAATAAAAGGCCTGGGGGGGCATCTTCAGGCCAGAAGGACTGCCATGTTTCTGGGGCATTATTACTGAAGAGTAGTATTTTGGTTTTGTCTGCATTACATTTTAGTTGGTGGATGGTCATCCAGTGAAATACCGCTGTAAGGCAGGCTTTGATGGATTCGTCCACGATCTCTTTTTCTCTACCATAGGATAACAGCAGCTGAGTGCCATCAGTATTTGATATCACCTTTTCCCTCAGGGCTTCCGCCAGCTGGGCTATTTATTTATTATTATTTATTTAGGAGTTTATATAGCGCTAGCTGGACCCGAGGGTATCAGAGTGCTTTACAGCAAGTAAATTATGAGCAAGTATGCAGTACAGAGTATAGTCAAACAGGTGGATCAAGCTGAGAATAGGGCGAACAAAGGCGCAGTTGCGCGGGCAGGCAAGGAGGATGCAGTTCAAACAGGGCGCCCCCCCCAAAGGTTGCTTTGTTCACACCGGACGAGAGCTGAGCTCTTGGAAACCCCCACTATCATCTCAGGGGAGCCTGAAGAGAAGGGTGAGGATGCATACCTCCTGTCCGCTACCCTCCCAAAAGGAAGCAAGCCAGTACAAGGCTTTTCCAACTATCCTGATGGATTGGAGATATGCTACGAGTTTGGAGTGAAGGTCCATAACAAAGGCCATTGACAGATCATGCATGATCAGCACTGCCTTCCCACCGGCACCCAAGCTGCCTTTGATATATTCAACAAACTCCATTAATGCTGTCTCTGTACTGAAGATGGGTTTAAAGCTAGACCTAGGGAGGAGCTGGATATTGATTTCAAGGTACTAGGAGAGCTGCTGATTTACATGCTTTTCCAGCACTTTAGACAGGGCAGGTAGTAGAGATATAGGCCTTTAGTTGGACTGGGCTCCAGGGTCCGCCGAGTGTTTCTTTAGCAGGGGAAAGATTTTAGCCTGTTTCCAGGAGAGGGGAACTATTGCTGTCAACAGTGAAGTATTACGCACCTTATTAGCCAATGGGTTATTGGTGATTGCCCCTAGTGCTAACAGATTGGGAGGGCAAGGATCTGACGGAAATCCAGATGTGAGGCTAATGAGCCCTCCAGGGGGATGTGCTGGAAGCCTGGAAGTATAGCTTTAGTCGCAGTGGCTGTGCTAGATTGCATTATATCCATCAAGCCCTCTTCTGACTGAGTGCCATAGCTGGCCAGCAGGCGAGATTGGATAATTAAGATCTTATTTTGAAAATAGGAAGCCAGCTGATCACACCACTCCGTTGAAGGGTGTTGGAATCTGACACAGGCCAGGATGAACAATCTCATGCTTTTCAAGTCAAAGGATGTAGAATTTCTGCACATTTATAGTTGTAGCAATTGCATGTATGGATATAAGCTTCAAGACAAGAATATGTGCGTCTTTGTGGTGTAGTGTTTAACAAAGTGGCATTATATTTCTCACTTCTAATATTTATGTATCAAATGTATACGTTTTCTTATAAGCTGAGGTGCTAAGTAATTGTGTTGTTTTCTACTGTCATTAGTATGGTGGGAGATGAAATAAAAGACAGATTGATTGAGTGATTGACTGACGGGTGAGAATGAGCCGTGCGGTTCCCCTACGAGAGCATTAGGGCTCTGCCCCACCAGTCTCTTCACATCATTATCACTGATGCGTTCAAATGCTCTTATTTGCCTCTGCACTGTTTAAGGTGCTTGTAAAAACTGATGAATGCCCTACCCTAAGGACACCCACTATCACTATGCATTGTGTTTTTTGAGTACCACTGGACCATGTGTAATCCTCCTATCCCTACTAACATGCTGGATGGAAACACCCAGAATTGAAGATGCTCTGAAGCCCTGCTCCCTACAGCTCTGCCCCAGAGAGGAGAAGAGGTTATAACCAAAGCCTTGCCTTTGACCTTACCGCGCATCCTTAAGTCACAGAAAGGGGTGGGGTCAGATTTACAGGACACATTTAAGCCTTGGACAAAATATAAAGGGTTTAATTAGCGGTAGAAGGCCTAATCCCACATTTTCCCATCTTGTCACAGGACATGGGCGGGTACCAGCAGATATAATGCCTAGCAGTCTGTCACATAATATCTTGTTTTGTGCTACACATCCCACACTTCTGCCATTTCTAAGCACTCCAAATAACAGGCGTTGCTATTACCCAGTATACTGGTACTCCATTTAACACAACCAGAAAGGATGGAGGGCAAAGTCAGAGTGACCAGTATGCAAATTTGTGACATTGAGAGCACAGGATCATTTCTCAGCGATGCGCTTCCAACACACCGAGCCGTCCCACAGGTGATACTGTGAGGAAGGTCAGAGACATTTAGAGTCAGAGCTCCAGAGTCTTCACTGGCTCAATCTCCTGCTCCAGAGACCAGTTACATGATGATACAGAATAATTGGGGCTAGTAGCAGCTTGAAGCAGTGATCGTTAGCTTGGCAGTACGAGAGTCTCTAGGGGTGTCATACATGAAGAGGGATGCTGGGCACAGAGCTGCAACTGTCAGTGAAGGTGAAAAGGTGAAAGGTGAAAAGGCCTTTTAATGTTCGATTACTTAAAATCATTACAATATACTAGCAATGTAAAAGAATTGTATAAATGAAAATAAGTTAAATTCCCTGCTTATTGCTAAGACCTAGTAGAGCATTAAAACCTTAAAACAGTGTCACAATCTAGATATACAGTTTGAGTGCAAAGAGCATTAGTTTTAAACGGGAGGTATGTCCGCGGCTCCCATACTTCCGGGCCAACTGTTTTCTTTATGGGGCTCTATCTACGCGGACAATGCAGCTCGAATTAGTTCTATGAATTTCCCCAGCCGAGCAACTGTTTGAGTTGAGAACAAAGAAAAACACAAGCCCGAGACTTCGCTGCATCGTGTGAGGCCCTGGGCTCTACAGATTGGGATGACCAAACAGTGCCACTCACTAGCTAACTTAGGGCAACAGCACAACAGGTGGAGCCAGGATTCCTGATGGTAATTGCAAAGTCTGAATGCAGCTAACTTATTCGGGCGGGCCCAGCTTTGGTTAAAGTCCACAATGGGCAATGCAAGAAGCCTCATGTAAGTGATCTTTTTTCGGGTTTGGACAGATAGTGCTTGCTCGAGATAAGGCTGTGGTTTTCCCACTATATAGGAGGCGTCCAGTGAAGAAAGGTTTAGTTGGTGATGTAAACTTTCCAGGTCTCTTGCGTGTGATATATACTTGACCTGTCTTTTCACAGCTCTTTTCCATGCAGCTATTGGAATGTTTGAGTTGTTCAGGTTTTGCACCTCTATTTCTAACAATTTTGTGGCCACTGACAATTGCGCATGCCATGGGGATCCACTTTCTTCAGAGATTGTTTTAATTTGCGCTTTCAAGGCTGTTCCTGGAGCTCGCAGGGTACTAATATAGTATTTTATAGTGTCGCCAAGACAGCAAATATCTGGGCGAGATAGACCCAGCTCCAGCCTTACTTTGGCTCTTCTGGCCTGTCGTGAGATGCCTAATACTTTCTTGTATACGGAGATTTGGTAGCTCATGATAAAGTTAGTAAGGGCGCCAGGAAAGGTTAAGTGGCCATAGTTGACTGAGGGCACTACTTTTGCTTTTAGGACTTTCAGAATGGGTTCAGTGGATGGACTGTGTAGTCTTCGGTTGAGACTTCTCAAGCTGCAGATGATTCCGGCCCCTTTGTTTCCTAGATATTTCAAGTGAGCTGATGATTTTGCCCCTTCCGTTAGCCTGAGACCCAGATAGTTATAGCTTTTACAAGATCTGATTTGAAGGTCACCTAGGCGCCATTGAGCTGTCTTCCTTCGATGGTAGATAAGGATCTTGGTCTTCTCCTGGTTTACCAGTAGATTATTCTTTTGATTGAATCTGTGTAGCGCTTCTAAGGCTTTCTGTAGACCTGACCGAGTGTGGTCCAAGATTACAACGTCGTCCGCATATTGAATGATTTGAAGCCGCATATTCCCCAACTTTGGAATAACTAGATTTGCCCCCTCCAGGGCTTGGCCCAAGTCGGATGTGTAGATGTTAAAAAGTAAAGGGGCAAGGATGCACCCTTGTTTGAGGCCGTTATTGGTTGGGACCTTGGTTGTTAATGACGTTTGGCTGGTTTTAATGCGCACCCAGGTCCCATCATATAGA
The DNA here is from genome assembly GCF_964261635.1 of Lissotriton helveticus. NCBI lineage: Eukaryota > Metazoa > Chordata > Amphibia > Caudata > Salamandridae > Lissotriton > Lissotriton helveticus. Next base: position 1,134,018,363 of record NC_136071.1, on the reverse strand, counting down.
GCAATTATCGCCTTTAACAACTTTTGAGGCATGCCCTAGTTGGTGAGTTTTCTCCATAACTTACCACGATCTACTCGGTCAAATGCTGCACTATAATCTACGAAGCAGCAGAACAAACAGGGTTGAGAGGGCTGAGTCGCGCATAGGGACAGATGACCCAGTGCTAGGATGTTATCTATGGTAGAGCATTGAGGTCTGAATCCGGTTTAGAAGAATGGGAGAATGTTGTGATCCTTTGCCCAGATTTCTAAATCCTTCAGCAGCACTCTGGCGTAGGCCTTTGCTTCTATGTCTAGCAGAGCCACAAGCCGATCATTTTCGGGTTTTGTGCGGTCACCTTTTTTATGAATCGGGAAAAGTATTGAGCCTTTCCATGATGATGGAACGGTGGTTGTTTCAAAGGCGTACTTGAAGAGGGAGGTTAGCTGGTCCGCCCAGAATACATGGGACACTTTGAACACTGCCGCTGGCACTCCGTTAGAGCCCGGTGCGCCATCTGTCCTCATTTTCTTAATCAGGTTGGTTATCTCTACCGTATTGATGACTGGTGTTTTGTCCTCTTTCTCAGTTGCTAGAGTGATTTGTTGTTCTTGTGTAGCCATCTTTTTCTGGTCTGTTGTGTACAGTAGCTTTACGTAATTAACCCACTCGGCGGCTGCCACGCCGTTTTCTTTGCTTTGACCGGTGCGGCACAGTTGTCCGATGTGTCTCCAAAGTCGAGTGTGACCCTTTTCTTTGAGCAGGTTAAATATTTTCAGCCACTCTGCCTCAATTTTCTTTGTACGAATTTCCTATATTTTCTACCTGTGTTCCCTGCGAAGCGCTTTTATTTCCAATATGAGGTAATTTGTGCCTCCTTTTCTTCTTGCCTTCAAGGCCTTTGAGAGACCTTTTTGGTTTGCTCTTAGTCCCTAGAGTTTGGTTGTAATGAATGGTTTTGTGGACGGAAGACTTGAGCTTTGGGAATGCCTCTGACCTGTCCTAGCACTGTTTTTAATTCCTCAAGTAGTTCCTTTCAGAACTGCAGGGGAGGGGCCAACCTTCTATCTGTTTGGCACTGCTCTTTGTGTGTAACCCACTCCATGAGTACTGGACTTAGTATTGTGGACCATTTTATTCTATTCAGTACTACATAGTGCTCTTCACCTGTTGAGCTACCCAGTGTTGCGGGTTGTTTTGCTGTTTTCCCATTTATATCAAGAGTGAGCCTCAATGGCCTGTGATCACTTCCATCCCTGTTTCCCACCTCGAAGTCATTAAAGTGTTCGCAATTTTTCAGAGATAAAGAAGTAATCAATTGTTGACTTATCCCTGAAGGTTGGCAAGGGAAGCCATAGAGGGTCCACTGCTTTCATGGATGAGTGGGTGGAAACCATGTTATGCTCGAGAAGAAGCTGTTGTAGAGGCGCCACTTCTGTTATGTTTGGAGGTTTCCTTGTACTATCGTCCAAGCCTCTGGTATTCATGTCGACTACGATGATTGGATGATGTGAGGCATATTTTTTTATAAGATGGTCCATTTTTATAGTTAATGTTTTTAGTGCTTGTTTTTTTGCCGTGTGGCAGGGTTTATATAACAATTAATTATCAACAGTCGAATTGAGATGTTATTGCTTTTAAATCCGCCGATCAGTGCTGCTTGCAGGTTGGGGGAATTAGTTGCTAATGATTTTAACTCTATTTTGCAGGTATGATTGATATAAATTGAGAGCCCGCCTGCTGCTCTCCCAAAGATGTTGCTTTTTATTGCTGCGGTGTGAATCTCATAATAGCCTGAGAGAATTAGGGGTTTGGTGGCCCATGTCTCTTGTAGGCACAATATGTCATTTTCTCTGAGATACGTGCATGCTACTTTACAGCTAAGCAGTCTTTTCAACCCTGCAATGTTCCACAATAGGATGGACAGAAGAGTGTTGTTTCCCACTCTTCTATTCATGTTCGGACAGCTGGCTGCCTTTATACTGTTAAGTGGGCCGTCGAGGGAACAAGCCTCCAGGACCGTTCAGCGTGTTTTGCATTGCGCTATGCTTTGGCTTTATATAGTAAACAGCCCTTTGCTCAGCTGAGCTTATTATCTTGTAAGCGTTGTAATGTCTGGGTTCCATGGCTCAGCTTTTCCCTGTTTGATTGACTGCAGTCCCCCTTAACACCGAATAAACCTCCTTTGTTGGAGAAATTACTGCTAATACATGTGGGTATTTCTCGGGGATGGGAAATGCTATGTCAATGCCCCAAGCAGCCATTTTTGCTATTTCATCTGTTGTGAGCCCCACCTGGGCGTGGCAACTCAACCCAATCGAGGTTGATTCACCATGGGAGTCGCTGGTTAGACTTAGAAACTTAACCCAGACTAGGTTGTTCGATTGTATTTCTGTGAGAGACGGAATGTGCCTAAAAGTCTGAGTAAATTGCCCCTGTTTAAGATATCATGTTGGCCTTTGATGAAATATCTGGGGGTGAGAATCGCCTTGTGTGTTGTTTTGCAGACTTGGTTTGCTTTACACTCTTTATTTTGGTCTCCTTCCCAAATGCTTGCGTTTTGACTAGAAGCAGAAGTCCCTTGGCATGGTTCTGATTGCTGGGCCGGACTTTGGACTGGCTGTGCTGCTTGATCGCTGATTTTGCCAGCCCGGGGCAATGTGTCTCATAGGTATGTTTGCCCTGATCTCGGGTTCATGGTCCTTAACTGGTCCCGCTGGTTTTCTTTGCTCTGCCTTCTTGTTGTTTAGTGCATGAGGTGGATGAACTGTTATTGCCGGGCCTGTTGAATTTTGACAGACCTCCATGTGGGGGTTTGGCTGTGTGGGACTGTCCCTCCCTTTTGTGTTGCCCGAAGCGGCTGGAGCTATGCATGTTGAGTTATTTAAAGCATGATTTTTTGTAAAAATCGTGAATAGACGTCTTTTCTCTATGATGATTTGTGAATTTTGAGTATGTGTTGGTAATAGGAGAGCACGTTTTTTTTGTGCCTTAGCTTTTTTTTCCTGTTTCATTAACTTTTTCTTAGCCCTCCTTGAAAGAGGTTCCTCCTTCCTTTTCTGGTGGGAGTTGTTACCCTCAATTTGCTTCCCTGGGGAAGAGATACTAACGCTGGAATTACAGCTGGATGGACTGATAAAAATTTTGGTGGATATCAAATGATCTTGTGTCTCAGAATGTGTTTTCGGGTTCCCCGTGTTACCTCCAGCTGCGATACCCAGCAGGCTTTCTGGGATTACAGCAGGTGTGGAGCTGCTCTAATTACTTGGGCCCATCTTGCTTCCTGTTTGAGTTTTTAATGATTCTACTAAACCTTTAAGGATTTCTGGCAGTGTTGCCCATGTGAATCATTTTGTCCACCATAAGCGTGGAAGGGTATACTCAGATGTGAGTCCCTTGCTCATTGCACCATCAGGATTCAAGCAAGCCGGGCCGACGACGCCTGAAATGGCAGAAACCGGTCCCCGGAAGCTTGTTTCCTTCCCAGTATAAGAATTGGCTTGGTAGTTCGGTTTGCCCTGTTCCCATCATGCACTGGGACAGGAACAGACTAATTTGCATATAGCCAAGTTCTGAGCTGGGATGGTGCAGTGAGCTAAAAAACGGTGATGGATCAAGCCCTGATCTTTGGACTGGGTAAGAGTGGTCTGCTTAATTCAGGCACTCTGTTCATCACCACCCCCTTTTCTGAATCATTTTGTCCATCATAAGCGTGGAAGGGTATACTCAGATGTGAGTCCATTGCTCATTGCACCATCAGGATTCAAGCAAGCTGGGCCGACGACGCCTGAAATGGCAGAAACCGGTCCCCGGAAGCTTGTTTCCTTCCCAGTATAAGAATTGGCTTGGTAGTTTGGTTTGCCCTGTTCCCATCATGCACTGGGACAGGAACAGACTAATTTGCATATAGCCAAGTTCTGAGCTGGGATGGTGCAGTGAGCTAAAAAACGGTGATGGATCAAGCCCTGATCTTTGGACTGGGTAAGAGTGGTCTGCTTAATTCAGGCACTCTGTTCATCACCACCCCCTTTTCTGAATCATTTTGTCCATCATAAGCGTGGAAGGGTATACTCAGATGTGAGTCCATTGCTCATTGCACCATCAGGATTCAAGCAAGCTGGGCCGACGACGCCTGAAATGGCAGAAACCGGTCCCCGGAAGCTTGTTTCCTTCCCAGTATAAGAATTGGCTTGGTAGTTTGGTTTGCCCTGTTCCCATCATGCACTGGGACAGGAACAGACTAATTTGCATATAACCAAGGTCTGAGCTGGGATGGTGCAGTGAGCTAAAAAACGGTGATGGATCAAGCCCTGATCTTTGGACTGGGTAAGAGTGGTCTGCTTAATTCAGGCACTCTGTTCATCACCACCCCCTTTTCTGAATCATTTTGTCCACCATAAGCGTGGAAGGGTATACTCAGATGTGAGTCCCTTGCTCATTGCACCATCAGGATTCAAGCAAGCCGGGCCGACGACGCCTGAAATGGCAGAAACCGGTCCCCGGAAGCTTGTTTCCTTCCCAGTATTAGAATTGGCTTGGTAGTTTGGTTTGCCCTGTTCCCATCATGCACTGGGACAGGAACAGACTAATTTGCATATAGCCAAGTTCTGAGCTGGGATGGTGCAGTGAGCTAAAAAATGGTGATGGATCAAGCCCTGATCTTTGGACTGGGTAAGAGTGGTCTGCTTAATTCAGGCACTCTGTTCATCACCACCCCCTTTTCTGAATCATTTTGTCCACCATAAGCGTGGAAGGGTATACTCAGATGTGAGTCCCTTGCTCATTGCACCATCAGGATTCAAGCAAGCCGGGCCGACGACGCCTGAAATGGCAGAAACCGGTCCCCGGAAGCTTGTTTCCTTCCCAGTATAAGAATTGGCTTGGTAGTTTGGTTTGCCCTGTTCCCATCATGCACTGGGACAGGAACAGACTAATTTGCATATAGCCAAGTTCTGAGCTGGGATGGTGCAGTGAGCTAAAAAACGGTGATGGATCAAGCCCTGATCTTTGGACTGGGTAAGAGTGGTCTGCTTAATTCAGGCACTCTGTTCATCACCACCCCCTTTTCTGAATCATTTTGTCCACCATAAGCGTGGAAGGGTATACTCAGATGTGAGTCCCTTGCTCATTGCACCATCAGGATTCAAGCAAGCCGGGCCGACGACGCCTGAAATGGCAGAAACCGGTCCCCGGAAGCTTGTTTCCTTCCCAGTATAAGAATTGGCTTGGTAGTTTGGTTTGCCCTGTTCCCATCATGCACTGGGACAGGAACAGACTAATTTGCATATAGCCAAGTTCTGAGCTGGAATGGTGCAGTGAGCTAAAAAACGGTGATGGATCAAGCCCTGATCTTTGGACTGGGTAAGAGTGGTCTGCTTAATTCAGGCACTCTGTTCATCACCACCCCCTTTTCTGAATCATTTTTTCCACCATAAGCGTGGAAGGGTATACTCAGATGTGAGTCCCTTGCTCATTGCACCATCAGGATTCAAGCAAGACGGGCCGACGACGCCTGAAATGGCAGAAACCGGTCCCCGGAAGCTTGTTTCCTTCCCAGTATAAGAATTGGCTTGGTAGTTTGGTTTGCCCTGTTCCCATCATGCACTGGGACAGGAACAGACTAATTTGCATATAGCCAAGTAATGAGCTGGGATGGTGCAGTGAGCTAAAAAACGGTGATGGATCAAGCCCTGATCTTTGGACTGGGTAAGAGTGGTCTGCTTAATTCAGGCACTCTGTTCATCGCCACCCCCTTTTCTGAATCATTTTGTCCACCATAAGCGTGGAAGGGTATACTCAGATGTGAGTCCCTTGCTCATTGCACCATCAGGATTCAAGCAAGCCGGGCCGACGACAAGGTAGCGTGTGGCTGCCAGGAGCGTTTCGAGCGCTCGCTGCTAGCGCATTTTAAAACTTTATTTCATTTTTGGTCTGTTGGGACCCTGTGTTTTACTGCCCCTTACCTGCACATTTAATCGTAATTTCACCGCCGCTTGGCGGGTCCGGTGCCTGGGGTGGGCCGCCATCTTGGAGTGGGGTGGAGAAGATTGCATCCGCCAGCGCTTCACTGCGCAGGTCACATCGACGGAACGCCCACTTAAGGCGAGTCCCTGCCTCCCCGCGTCAGACAAGGTAGCGTGTGGCTGCCAGGAGCGTTTTGAGCGCTCGCTGCTAGTGCATTTTAAAACTTTATTTCATTTTTGGTCTGTTGGGACCCTGTGTTTTACTGCCCCTTACCTGCACATTTAATCGTAATTTCACCGCCGCTTGGCGGGTCCGGTGCCTGGGGTGGGCCGCCATCTTGGAGTGGGGTGGAGGAGATTGCATCCGCCAGCGCTTCACTGCGCAGGTCACATCGACGGAACGCCTACTTAAAGCTCCTCCCCCAGCGTAGCGGGATCGCGTAGTGGGCGCGCCTTCACGTGGCCGGAGTCGTGCCAGAGTCCTGCCCGTCGGCGCCCGTCCGCACTAAGGCCGTGCGGGGCGGAGCGGGTAATTGGACTGTGGCATGCGAGGCATTTGACGTGCGTAGTGATGCTCACATATTCCAGAGAAAGTTTGTGCGCTATAGGCCGGACCACACATCGGTGCAGGTTTCCTCCTGTTCATCCTCTCTGTGGCCCGTTTCAGTGCCCTTGTAATGGATGGGGGCTTGACCGTCCGGGGACTGTCCACCGGAGGAGTCTGACAGCTGCCCCCCCTGATAAGGGCCTGCCATCTTATCTGCGGGTCTTGAATTTGAATGTTAGATCGTTATTGAAACATTATCAAGACATCTACGATCTCATTGAGGATGAAGCGCCCGATGTCTTTGCCATTACTGAGACCTGGCTACAGGATGCGGATGCAGCTATTATTAATTTAGCTTGCCCCCCGGGTTATGCTATGTACACCTTAAATCGGTCATCAAGAGGTGGGGGTATACCCCTAATAGTTAGGTCCTGCTTTGCCTGTGTCTGGAAGAGCCTTAGCATCGCCGGCTGCGAAAGCGCCGCCTTTAAGATCATGGTCAGCCCCCAGTTTACGTTCTCTGGGATGGTTGTATATCGCCCACCGGGTAGCGATGTGGTGTTCAGAAATTCATTCCCCGACGCTGTTAGCACATTAGCCATGGGCTGTGCTAATTATTCCATCCTGGGTGATCTGAACCTACATTTTGATATTTCAACTAACCCGACGACACGCAGCATCCTGGCTGACTTAGAGGCTCTCCAGCTTACCCAGCTGGTATCTCAGCCCACTCATGTAGGGTGCCATATTTTGGACCCCTATTTTACCAATCTGGCTGAGACAAAGGTTATTTCCATCTCTCCGCTTGGGTGGACAGACCACTTTTTGGTGACCACCCACTGTCCCTTGCCTGTGATCTCCTCCATCCCCTCAGTTAGAAGGGTATTCAGGAGACACTGGAATAAACTCAGGCTGGAGGATGTCCATCGTCTCCTAGCGGTAGAGCCATTGGGCCCACTGAATGATGTGGAAGCAGGCTATGACCAGTTCTGCACTTGGATTTCCGGGGCCTTGGACTCTCTGATTCCCATTGTTTCGAGTAAACTTAGTACCAGAAAGTCGAGTCCTTGGTACGACGGTGCTTTGCGTGCCTTGAAGGGAGTCTGCAGACGGATGGAGAGAGCATGGCGGAGGACTTATGAGGCTGATTTGAAAGCCGCATATGTTGCCTCAGTCAGGTTCTATCACCGGGCTATTTGTAAGGCCCGTGCGGCATTTTATGCTGCAGAATTTCGTAACAGCTTAAATCCGTCAAAGACTATATTCAAGGCCGTGAAAGATCTTCTGGCGAAGCGGACTTCCTCTGTGGATTCGGGGTCCATCTCCCACTGCGAGTCTCTGGCTTCGTAATTTTTGGGAAAGGTCCAGGCCATTTATCGGACATTCCCTAGCGCAGGGACTGACCTGGGAGTCTTAGATGGGGCTTTAAGCCACCACACCTTGCACTCTTTCCCTCCCCTACTCCCGGAAGGGTTTGACAAACTTGCGTCAAAGGTCAAATCTGGCTCTCCATTGGATCCAGTAAGATCTGCTCTTTTTAGAGATCAGGCCTTCTTGGGACGCTCGGCTGTGTGTTCCCTAGTCAACCTTTCACTGGAGTCAGGGGTAGTTCCAACGAAATGGAAGCAGGCGGTGGTTACCCCAATCCTTAAGAAGCCCACCCTGGACCCCTCGAAGCCCGAAAGTTACCGCCCGATCTCCTTGTTACCCTGGCCAGCGAAGATAATGGAGGCCCACGTCAATCTGGCCTTGTCGGCACATCTGGTCCGGTCCAATGCCCTTGACCCCACACAGAATGGCTTCCGTGCTGGGCACAGCACGGAGACAGCCCTTCTTGTGATGGTGGAGCATCTGCGAGCGGTGTTGGATACTGGTCAGACGGTGGCGCTGATACTATTAGATCTCAGCGCCGCCTTTGACATGGTGTCCCACAGTATCTTGCTGCACCGGCTCGCAGAGATTGGTGTCGAGGGCCAGGCACTGCAGTGGTTCCGCTCCTTTCTCGATGGTCGATCCTTCTGTGTGGCCACCCCCCCCTTCAAGTCCAATTTTCAGCCGCTGGCCATGGGGGTTCCGCAGGGATCCTCGCTGAGTCCCACGTTATTCAATCTATACGTGAGACCGCTGGCTGAAGTCGCGAGGCAGTGGGGCCTTACCCTGGTCTCATACGCCGACGACACTCCGCTGGCGGTTACTCTCAGCGGGGACGCGGAATATGATGCCCCCAGGTTTCAGAGCGGACTGAAGGCGGTGGCTACCTGGTTGACAGGGAACTGTCTCCAGCTTAATGCCACCAAGACTGAGGTGATGATCATCGGAAAGAGAGTGGAATTATGGGGCGATCAATGGTGGCCGGCTGAGTTGGGACCTGTACCCACTCCTGTACCGGAATTGAAAAATCTGGGAGTCTGGTTGGATGCCGGTCTCACCTTTGTGGGCCACACTAAGAAAACAGCAGCCTGCTGCTTTGGACTTCTTAGGGGTTTAAGACCTGCCCTTAAGTTTTTTGATGCCCCAACCAGGCAGCTGGTAATCCAGGCTACTATCATCTCGCGCCTGGACTATGCCAGTTCTCTCCTGGTAGGAGCTAACCTGGCCGAAATTACCCGCTTACAACGGGTACAAAATGCCGCGGCCAGAGCAATTGTAGGCTTGCCCAGATTCTGCTCTGTGTCAAACGTCCTCAGCTCCTTGCACTGGCTTCCAGTGAGGAAGCGAATTCACTTTAAAATCCTGTGCTTGGCTTTTAAAATTTTGAAAGGCATAGGCCCCCAAATCATGTCTAGCTTTCTGTCTTTTTATGTACCCACACGTACTCTTCGGTCTCAAGGTCAGGCTCTTGCCGTAGTTCCCACATTCAGGCTCTGTCGGGCGGGTGGACGCTCTTTTAGTGTTAAGGCTGCAACCCTATGGAACTCCCTCCCGGCTGAAATCCGCCTGCTGGAGGACCTGATGCTTTTTCGGAAAGCTATCAAGACTTTCTTGTTTTAAAATGTTCTCCAGGGGTCTCAATGATTAGTTTCTGTTATGTTATGTCCTACCTTGTCACTGCGCCAGGACGCTCCTTCGCTGGAGCAGCTGTGCGCATAATAAAAATCAATAACATAACATAACATAACACCATAAGCATGGAAGGGTATACTCAGATGTGAGTCCCTTGCTCATTGCACCATCAGGATTCAAGCAAGCCGGGCCGACGACGCCTGAAATGGCAGAAACCGGTCCCCGGAAGCTTGTTTCCTTCCCAGTATAAGAATTGGCTTGGTAGTTTGGTTTGCCCTGTTCCCATCATGCACTTGGACAGGAACAGACTAATTTGCATATAGCCAAGTTCTGAGCTGGGAAGGTGCAGTGAGCTAAAAAACGTGATGGATCAAGCCCTGATCTTTGGACTGGGTAAGAGTGGTCTGCTTAATTCAGGCACTCTGTTCATCACCACCCCCTTTTCTGAATCATTTTGTCCACCATAAGCGTGGAAGGGTATACTCAGATGTGAGTCCCTTGCTCATTGCACCATCAGGATTCAAGCAAGCCGGGCCGACGACGCCTGAAATGGCAGAAACCAGTCCCCGGAACCTTGTTTCCTTCCCAGTATAAGAATTGGCTTGGTAGTTGGGTTTGCCCTGTTCCCATCATGCACTGGGACAGGAACAGACTAATTTGCATATAGCCAAGTTCTGAGCTGGGATGGTGCAGTGAGCTAAAAAACGGTGATGGATCAAGCCCTGATCTTTGGACTGGGTAAGAGTGGTCTGCTTAATTCAGGCACTCTGTTCATCACCACCCCCTTTTCTGAATCATTTTGTCCACCATAAGCGTGGAAGGGTATACTCAGATGTGAGTCCCTTGCTCATTGCACCATCAGGATTCAAGCAAGCCGGGCCGACGACGCCTGAAATGGCAGAAACCGGTCCCCGGAAGCTTGTTTCCTTCCCAGTATAAGAATTGGCTTGGTAGTTTGGTTTGCCCTGTTCCCATCATGCACTGGGACAGGAACAGACTAATTTGCATATAGCCAAGTTCTGAGCTGGGATGGTGCAGTGAGCTAAAAAACGGTGATGGATCAAGCCCTGATCTTTGGACTGGGTAAGAGTGGTCTGCTTAATTCAGGCACTCTGTTCATCACCACCCCCTTTTCTGAATCATGTGTCCATGAGAGCTGCGCACAAGCAGGTGCCGATGCTGTTATTCTGGATCTCGCTAAACTTGTACTCTAAGGAGTCCACCTTATTGTTCAGCTCTGCTAGTCGTTGCACAATGGTAGAAAAAAAAGATCGATTTGTAACTCCATTTTCTTCGACTGCCAGAGCAGTGACCTGGCCATGTTTTGCACTGTTTCCCCTGAAGGGGATGTTCATAGATCTTGAATGGCACTGCTCTCATAAAGCTTCTTGCTTTGGGAGCTTGGTGTTGGGGAAGGAGTACGCCGGTTGTCGTTAGAGCTTCTGAAGAGATTTGGAGTCAGCTCCAGTGTGCTTTGTATCTTGGATTCCAAGTTAAGGAGGAATGTAGGAGATAGGCATCCTGAGTTTTGCAGCCGCTCTGACACACCTGTTTTTCTTAGACCGGAACCTATGAGTGCCCGCGACGGAATCTGTACTGGGGAGAGAAGACTAGGTTGTTCCTGGCAGTGTATTTGGGCAGTCATAACTTTCTCTGGGTTTCTGCGGATTAATGCAATGCTGTCACCAACTGGGTCGCTTGTATGTCTGAGTTTCTTTCCGGGAGAGCGTCCCAGCCCGAGCAGGATTGAGAACGTCGTCTTTCAGTGCTTAAAATTGAAATTGAAATTGCAAGGGTTTTATAGAGCGCTCTACTACCAAGCGGTTTCATGGCGCTATAGAAAAAGACTGGAAACTGAGGAAGAGAGGGGGGCGAGTTTAAGATGGATATGCTAGGGAAAAGAGGTGGGGTTTTAAGGCTGCACGAAAGTCTACGTAGGAGGGAATGGATCTAATCGCAAAAGGAAGTGCATTCCAAAAGGAGGGGGCAAGAGTCGAGAATCTGCAGCCTCCAGATTTCTTCTTTCGAAAGCGGGGAACATTGAGGAGGAACTTGGAGGATGAGCGGAGATTTCTGCCAGGAACATATGCGTTGATCATGGATCTAACGTAGGCGGGAGCAGTGCCGGCTAAGGACATAAAGGTCAGGCAGCCCATCTTGAAGAGCGAACGTTCCCTCATGGGGAGCCAATGGAGAGTTTTTAGCAGGGGGGTGATGTGACTTGATTTTGGGAGCCTGTAAATAAGGCGAGCTGCTTGATTCTGGATGAGCTGCAAGCGGCGGTGTTCGTAGGCTGGAATGCCAGCATACAGAGCATTGCCATAGTCCAGGCGGGATAAGATCATTGCCAGGACAATAAGTTTGAGAGCCTCAACAGAGAAATACCGTGAGATTTTGCGGACGGTTCTGAGGGATAGGAAGCAAGAGGAGACCACCGAGCTGATCTGGGGCCGCATAGAGAGATCTTGGCTGATTTTAATGCCAAGAGTTTTAACAGAGGCAGAGGGAGACGGGGGAGAACCAAAGATAGGGGGCCAAAAAGCCAGGGATTAGAGGGACCACCAATGAGAACTAGCTCCGTCTTTTCATGATTCAACTTCAGTTGGTTAAGATTCATCCAGTTGTAGATAAAAGTGAGGGTGGAATGAACTGTAGAAATTGAGTCAGGAGAAGAAGAGAGGTTAAAGATAAGCTGGAGGTCATCAGCGTAATTAAACGCCGTGACCTCCATGTCCTGTAAAACAACAATAAGGGGATGTATGTAAAGGTTAAACAGAAGAGGGGATAAAGAAGAGCCCTGGGGTACCCCACAGGAGACAGAACGGGAAGGGGCAAGGAACCCCTCCAGCGTGACAGCCTGCGTATGGTCTGCTAAAAAAGAGGTAAGCCAAGCCAGGGCTGGCCCCCGCAAACCGGCGCCCCTGACACGGTCGAGAAGGATGGAATGGTCGACCGTGTCGAAGGCGGCGGAAAGATCGAGAAGGACTAGGGCCTGGGGGGAATTAGTATCAGCGCCACGTCTAAGCTCATCGACCACCGAGAGGACAACAGATTCCGTGGAATGTGCGGGACGGAAACCGGCCTGATGGGTAGCCAATAGGTGATTGGCCTCAATGTAGGTAGAGAGCGAAGAGGTGATATGGCTCTCAAGAATCTTGCTCAGGAGCGGGAGTAATGAGATAGGCCTAAAGTTAGATGGAGCGGTGGGGTCGGCACGGGGTTTTTCTAGGATGAGGATTACCGTGGCCGATTTTAACGCGTCTGGTACAATTCCTAAGGTAATGGAGGTATTAAGGAGGGTGATTGGGGGTGCTGGACAGCAAGAGAAGATCTCCCTCAATATATGGGCCGGGCAAAAATCAGCAGGAGAGCCCGTTTTTACTTTCCCAGGAGAGTACGAAAGGTCTCTTCGGAGATCAGAGGGAATTGTTCAAGAGAGGAGGGGGGCAAAGGTAGCGGAGGGCGGAAAAAGAAAGATGGGGCCAAGGGAATGTTCTGTTTAATGGTAGTGATCTTTTCAATGAAAAAGTCATTAAGAGTATTACAGAGGGATTGAGAAGGGATGGGCTTGGGAACAACTCCGTCGGAGGCAGCTAGCTCATGCACAATCGTGAAGATCTCCTTGGGTTTGTTGGCTGCCTGATGAATTTTCTGGGAGAAATATTCCAGTTTGGCGGAGAGTATATCTTTTTTATAAGCCCGAAGGAGAATAAGATATTGAATCTTAAGGTCGGGGCAGTATCTAGAATGCCAATGGCGCTCAGCCTGTCTGAGTTCCAATTTCTGGGTTTTAAGGGCATTGGTGAACCATCTGTTGGCGTTGTGGCGACGGCGCGTTCTAACCCGTCTGAGTGGCGCAACCTGTTTACAAGCCTATGAGAGCCATTTGTTGATGGTGGCAACCTGCCTATTGGGAGAAATGTCTGTCAGAGTAGGAGCAGAAAGAGCTAGAGAGTGGCCTAAAGCGGCCAAATCCACCCTATTCCAATTGCGAGCCCAGATGTTTTTGGGGAGAGAGGGAGAGTTGACCTCCCCCAAAAGGGCGGAGAAGGTGATCAGGAAGTGGTCGGACCAAGCGCAGGGAGATATAATGGGAGTAGAAATACTTGTACTTCCTATGTTTGCACTTTGTGCTTGTGTATCTGGGAGCATGTGATGGGACTGGCTCCCTGAACTGTAATCCATCCCGTCGCTAATCATGGCTCTTGGTTGATCTACCATGGCTGAAGTGCTCTCTGTATTGGGCGGAAGTTTATATAAGAATTGTGTTATGAGGCCTCCCGGTGGCGACTTTAAAAATAACTTTTTGTCGTGTTCTACCATCCTTGCAATCCTTAAAGTTCTGGGTGATACTTTAGACTGGTGTGGTGGCTTTGCGTGGCCGTTTTCTTGTTGCTGAGTGTTTTTTCCTTCTCTTTTTTTTGTCATGCTTATGTTGGGATAATCTGCTTATCAATGAGACCTGTGTGCTCCTTACGGCTTCCTCCACAACTCGGCTCTCTGTGGGGGGCAGGGTGCTCCTTGCGGCTCCCGCCGGTGCACTTCCCTCTGTTCGGGGGGGAGGTGCTTCTCACAACTCCCACCTCCACTCTGCCCTCAATGTAGAGGGAAAGATGCGCTTGCTTGATGTTGAAAGATTGCTTGGGATCTTGTTGCTGAGGTCCCTTTGCCTGCCGCCTTGGCCAGCCGCTGCTGATGCCTCTGCTGCTGGACTCGATCAGCCGGTCAGCGGCGAAGCCCGCACTAGCTCTGGTGCCTACCCGCTCTCGGCTCGGCTCCGTTCCTCTCTGTGGGTGAGAGTCTCCCTTTCCGCCAGAGTTCACGAGCCAACGGCGTTTACCTGCAGAGGCAGCTGAGCTGGCTGTTCCTTCCCCGGTCGCAGCTCCAGGCTCCAGGCTGCGAGCGAGCACTCCTCCTCCGGCTACTCCCTTCACTCTGATGCGATCCGGGGAACAGGATCAGGATACCAGTGCAGGGGGGGTGAGGGGGGGCAAGGAGCAGGGAGTAACGAAGAGTAACGAGGAGAGCCGCGAGCGGGACCCCTGGGCGTCTCTGATCTGCCGCTTCCCCGTTTATCCCTGCTTATCCGCGGTCTTTTGCCTCCAGATCTCAGCCTGATCTCAGCTTAACATCTCGTCCATCGCTCCCCTCACCTTCACCACCACCCTGCTCCACAGCTCCGTCTACAGTAGCAACAGGGGGTGAAAGGTGAAGGGTGGAGGGCAAATTGTATGGGGCAAAGCAAACAGAAGGTCTGACTGTCACCGCGCCCCCCAGGCCACAAGGGAGTCACCGGTGTCACGGCCGCGGCACTCCACTGCACACCACTGCCCACCGCAATCCACCAAATCTGCTGTCCGCGCTTCTCCACAGCCTACCTCCGCCGCCGAACGCTAGTGAAAGCGGTAGCGGTGGCTGAAGCTTGGAACAATGCCGGGAGCGGGAGCAAGCAGGAGCATCTTGTGCGTCCTCTTCATCCTCGAGCAGCAGTTGCTACGGTTGCGGTGAAAGCCAGGGCACTGGGGCACCAAGACCACCTTCGCCGATACACCCGGTGGGCTCGAGGGCGTCAGGGGCGTAAACGAGAAGAAAGGCTCAGATGAAGGTAAAGCCGCTGCCGTTGCTGAAAGCTGAAAGCCTAAACTGCTCCGAGCCTCGTGGTGGCGGCGGTGATAGGGAAGATGAGCAGCGGTTTCCTGGATCAGAAAGTCCTTCTCCTGGAACACCAGAATAGATTCAAGGAAGAAGGCAACTGTCAGTGCCTCACGGTGCTTAATTTGTAAAAAAACATAGTGCTGGGGCTCTCCACAGGAGACACTAGAGCTTGCACCATCCGTTGCCCCTGGCAGCACTGCCAATGACAGCACCAACACACTCAACACACTGCTAATCATCACATTCCAGGCCCCCAAAGCCATAAGAATGGCTTTGGAGGCAAATACTAATAACTGGAAATTGAAATGGAAATAATAAACAGAAGTTGTTGTGCCCGTATATAAATTGGCAGATGCCACTACCATGTGGCAAACAGTCATAAGCCCCGGTGCTGGCAATTGCCAGTGCTGAGCACCAGAAAGCACCGGCACAAATTAAGCACTCATCACAACGACTCAAAGCGCCAACGTGGAATAGATATTTAGTTCAAGGAAAATGTTGTCCACTGGCACATAAGGGTCCAATATTTAGTTTTGCCCAGACCTTAAAGGTTGATCTAATATGGCGCTAACCTACCACGCCGGGAGGGATGTACGAAGGATCACTCTCCCTCATGCAGATAGGACACGATATAGACACTTCCGCTGGAACTATGGGGCTATTTTAGTACATTAGGTGATTTTGGGTCAATGGATAACCCTGGGGAATGCGTCATACTTGTAGTTTGAATCCCCGCAGTACGAGTTTGGGGAACTGCAGGGTACTATTGAAATGTAACACCGAGGGTTGGGATTTTAAATGGAGATTTCAGATATCACGTTAACTTGTGTGGCACTTTAAACCGATACATACTATTGCACGTGCATATTGAAGGATTAGATAAAATAGAGATTGTATACACGGACACCTAATCACAATGCGCGAGATAAGCCAATGGGTTATGGACCATAGCTAATCGACGGTGCGCTAGGGTATTAACGCACACTACAGAAGGATGGTTGCTAACATTATTACATGAAATATAGACTGGCATTGTGTCTAATTAGACAACAAGTAAAAAGCACGGATGACAGACATTATGCCGGGATTTTAGACATATACGATAGAGATAGTCTCATGACAATAATATATGATAAGGGAACTAATGAGTGTGGATATGTCGGTTACAGGTGGATTACACAGTTAATGAACGGATGTAAGAGCTAAGATACTTACTGGACGACTTCCCGCAAACTAGGACCACGGCATAGAATTTTCTGATGACAAGGTGCCTTTCTAGCTCCTTATATTTGATGTGCTTTTTTGATTATAGGTTGATAATACCATATGATAATAATATATGATACAATTTTGCTGCTAATAGATGACGAGGTGAGCCTGAACATAGATTTTGCAACTCTTGTTGTTCGTACAGATCATTACACATGGATGACAATGAGATGCACCTTCGGGCATTTTCTGTTCCTTTGTTCCTTTTCCCTCTATCAATTAATCAATCACAAGAATTTGTATAGCTCGCTACTCACCCGTAAGGGTCTCAAGGCGCTGGGGGGGGGTCGCTTTTGCTCGAACAGCCAGGTCTTGAGTTGTTTCCTGAAGGAGAGGTGATCCAGGGTCAGCCGTAGGTGAGTGGGGAGGGAGTTCCATGTCTTGGCTGCCAGGTAGGAGAAGGATCTTCCTCCGACGGTGGATTTCTGAATTCGTGGGACGGAGGCGAGGGCGAGGCTGGCCGATCGGAGCTGTCGGGTGGGTGTGTAGAAAGTGAGGCGGCTGTTGAGGTACTTCGGGCCCATGTCGTGGGGTGCCTTGTGTGTGTTGGTGAGGAGTCTGAACGTGATCCTCTTGTTGACGGGGAGCCAGTGCAGGTCTTTCAGGTGGGCAGTGATGTGACTGCGACGAGGGATGTCCAGGATGAGTCGTGCTGATGCGTTCTGAATGCGCTGGAGTCTTGTCTGGAGTTTGGCTGTGGTTTCAGCGTAGAGGGTGTTCCCGTAGTCCGGACGGCTGGTGACGAGGGCCTGGGTGACCGTCTTCCTGGTTTCTGTGGGGATCCATCGGAAGATCTTTCGGAGCTTGCGCAGGGTGTTGAAGCAGAATGATGAGACTGCGTTCACTTGCTTGGTCATCGTGAGGGGGGAGTCCAGGATGAAGCCCTGGTTGCGTGCATGGTCCGTTGGTTTGGGTGCGCTGCCCAGGGCAGGGGGCCACCAGGAGTCGTCCCACGCGGAGGGAGATGGTCCGAGGATGAGGACTTCCGTCTTGTCTGAGTTCAGTTTCAGACGGCTGATCTTCATCCATTCTGCAACGTCTCTCATTCCTTCCTGGAGGTTGGCTTTGGCGGTGGCGGGGTCGTTGATGAGGGAGAGGATCAGCTGGGTGTCGTTGGCGTAGGAGATGATGTTTGGGTTGTGACGGCGGGTGATGGCTGCGAGAGGGCTCATGTAGACATTGAAGAGGGTGGGGCTGAGTGAGGATACTTGCGGGACGCTGCAGATGACTTCGGTGGCCGCGGATCGGAACGGGAGGGGGCAGACTCTCTGGGTTCTTCCGGCGAGGAATGAGATGATCCACTCCAGGGCCGCTCCTTGGATTCCGGTGTTGCTGAGGCGCTGTATCAGGTTGTGGTGGCAGACAGTGTCGGAGGCTGCTGAGAGGTCCAGGAGGATGAGGGCAGCCGTTTCCTCGTTGTCGAGTAGGGACCTGATGTTGTCGGTGGCTGCGATGAGGGCGTCTCGGTGCTGTGGTTTGCTCGGAAGCAGGACTGTGAGGGATCGAGGGATCCGTTGGTCTCGAGGAAGGCGGAGAGTTGTCTGTTGACGGTCTTCTCGATGACTTTGGCTGGAAAGGGGAGGAGCGAGATGGGGCAGAAGTTCTTCAGGTCCGTGGGGTCCGCGGTGGGTTTCTTGAGGAGGGCGCTCAGCTCGGCATGTTTCCAGCTCTCCGGGAAGGTGGCGGATGTAAAGGAGCTGTTGATGATGTTCCGGAGTTGGGGTGCGATGATGGAGTCGGCTTTGTTGAAGATGTGGTGTGGGCAGGGGTCGGTGGGGGAGCCGGAGTGGATGGTGTTCATCATGTGGGTGGTGTCTTCGGTGCTGACAGGGGTCCAGGTGCAGAGGGTGGTGGTGGTTGGGGGCGCTGGTTCGGCGGTAGGGTGCGTGGTTTGTGCGCTGAAACTGTTGTGAATGTTGGCGATCTTGCGGTGGAAGAACTAGGCGAGAGAGTCGCAGAGGTCTTGCGAGGGAGTGATGTCGGTGTTGCAGGCGCTGGGATTTGAGAGCTCTTTGACGATGCTGAAGAGCTCCTTGCTGTTGTGGGTGTTGTTGTCCAGTCTTTCTTTGAATGCTGTCTTCTTGGTGGTGCGGATCAGCTGGTGGTGTTTGCGGATGGCGTTCTTGAGGGTGGTCATGTGTTCTGTTGTCTGGTCGTGGCGCCAGGCTTTCTCGAGGGTGCGGCAGGTTTTCTTGGAGTTTTTGAGGTCGGTGGTAAACCACGAGGCTTTCCTGCTGCTGGGTCTGCTGGGAGGGTTCTGCAGTGGTGCGAGTTCGTCGGCGCGGTCGGTGAGCCACTGTGTGAGGTTGCGGGCTGCTTCGTCGGGGTCCGTCGTGTTGAGGAACGGGTTCTGGCTGAGGGTGGTGGTGAGCTGATCGGCGGTGATCTTGCTCCAGCTTCTGCGGGAAACTTGTTGTGGGTGGTGGTGAGTCGTGGTTCTCCTGAAGTTGAAGTGGACGCAGCTGTTGTCTGTCCAGTGTAGTCCGGTGGATTGGCTGAAGGAGATGTGCTTGCTGGAGGAGAAGACGGGGTCAAGCGTGTGGCCGGCGTAGTGGGTGGGGGTGTTCACCAGTTGCTTGAATCGAGGTTGGTGAGGTTGTCCAGCAGGGCGGCGGTGTTGCAGTCCTTTTTGTTCTCCAGGTGGAAGTTGAGGTCCCCTAGGAGGATGTAGTCAGAGGAGGTGAGGGCGTGCTGGCTGACGAAGTCTGCAATGGCTTTGCTGAATTGTGTGCATGGTCCCGGGGGTCTGTAGATGAGAGTGCCTCTGAGGGTGGTCTTGGGGTCGGTGTGGATCTGGAAGTGAAGGTGTTCGGCGGCAGTGAGGGTGTCGTCGGAGTTGGTCGTGACGTGGATGGTGTTTCTGTGGACGATGGCGAAACCTCCTCCGGTTTGGTTGACGCGGTCCCTCCGGGTGATCTTGTAGCCGTCCGGGATGGCTATGGCGATGTCGGGGGCTGAGGAGGCGTTCATCCAGGTTTCCGTGAGGAAGGCAACGTCTGGTGAGGTTGTGTTGAGGAGGTTCCAGAGTTCTACCGCGTGCCTGTGGACAGAGCGGGTGTTGAGCAGGATGCACTTGAGGTGGTTGGTGCTAGAGCTCGGCTTGGCGGGTGTGGTGCAGGTCCGGAGGCAGGTGAATCAGCAGGCTTGGCAGGTGAAGGGTCCGTGTGTGCGCCTCGGGGTGGCTTGGTAGCAGGCGGCTTTTCAGCCGGCGTTGAGTGCGTGGGGGGTGGCGGCGTCGTAGGTCCGTCCGGTGGGCTGGCATCGTCGGGGACCAGGGGTCCTGGCACTGGGCACGGTGCAGGCACGGATGCGCGTAGATGGGCTTGCCTTTGGCGTGCCTTCGGCGCACAATCGGCGCGCCCGCTGCGCGTGAACGCTGCGCGTACGCGCTGGCTCCATTTAAGGCGAAGTGGGAGGGAGGAGCAGCTGGGAGGCGGGAGCAGCTGGCCAATGGGGAAACTGAAGGAAAGGTGGCGGGGCAGCGAGGGAGCAGCGACGGGAAGCAGGGAGCAGAGGGGGGGTCACACCAGGGGTACGGTAACGAAAGAAAGCGCAACAAAAACCTACTGACAGAAGAAAAAGCACTAATACAGTAAATACAATACAATACAATAAAACGAAGGCACAGAAGGGCAATAGCGGGAGAAAAAGATCGAGAAGCAGGGAGGGGGCACCGAGGTCAGGGACGGACCTGTGGTGCTGGGGCAGAGACGAGCCTTCAGCTGGTGGGCCGTGCGGCGTGGGGGTGTCCTGGGATCAAGTCACACTCGCCTGCCCCCCATGGGCTCCATTTAAGGCCAAGTGGGAGGGAGGAGCAGCTGGGAGGCAGGAGCGGGGCGGCCAATGGGGAAACAGAAGGAAAAGGGGGCGGGCCACGAGGGAGCAGTGGCTGGAAGCGGAGGGGGGTCACACCAGGGGTACAGTAACGAAAGAAAGCGCAACAAAAACCTACTGACAGAAGAAAAAGCACTAATACAGTAAATACAATACAATACAATAAAACGAAGGCACAGAAGGACAATAGCGGGAGAAAAAGATCGAGCAGCAGCGAGGGGGCACCTAGGTCAGGGATGGACCTGTGGTGCTGGGGCAGAGATGCGCCTTCAGCTGGTGAGCCGTGCGGCCTGGGGGGGTCCTCTAGGATGTGTTTTACACCAATATAACTGTTCTGTAGATATACCTTCATCACATTTTTGGGGTGAAATTCTCAAAGTGTTCCTATTTAACATACACAAGACCGATGATAAAATTTCCCTCTCTTCTGTAAATGAATACTGATATCTGGGAATAAGATTTTGAGAATGGGCACTTTTTTTCCCCTGAAACCCGAACACCAGGGTGTCTTGGGTGATGGGTGCAAATGAATCACATGACATTCTAATTTTGTATATACTTAATTTGTAGCCCTGATGAAGTCAGTGATGTTAATGCATCGATCTGACGAAACACGTGTTGGCTTTGGCTTTAAGGGACTGCTGATGAAACGAGGACCATAAGAATAAAGTCGTCTGGAACACAAGAAGAATTTAATGGACTCAGTTTTGTTGTATTTGACAATTATTGGCGTGGTTGTGCTCTGGACTGTTTTTGAAAAGCAAGGTAAGTGGTTCTTTCTTTTTATTTACACTTACCACCCACCTTTCACGCATGATTGCACTGATAACACATTTGTACACCCCCCACTCTAACTACTTGTCAGCTGCAGCTGGGTAAACAACAACATCTTGATGCTTTTCCCTAAAAACTCAAAATAGGTTGTATTTATCACACCTAGGCTTTCCTGTGTTCAGTTTCTATTATGGGTAAATTCTGGTGGGGTTTTCTCAGTGTTTTCAATACCTTAAAAAACAGTTGTTATCAGTGGTTACACATTTTTGCGCCACTAAAAACAACAGAAAAAGTGTTTTTCCGGTGTTTATGGAACGTTTCGCTTTTATTATTACTTGCTTTCGGCACCTTTAGAACATGATATATAGACAATGTACGTATAGTGTATATGAGGTCCAAATAGAGTTTTGCAAATTAAACTTATTGTAATACACCATACAATACTTCTTCAGTGAGTCTTTTGTCATGTGCGCTCGCCCTTTCCTTCCCATGTAAACTTCTGTGAAAAGACCCTCTCAACATTGGCACTTGAGACGGGCAACTCCAAAAAATCCAGTACACAATTTGTTAACTCTGGCCACTGACATAACTTTCCCTGCCAATACTGGTTGCTGTGCCAAAGTCACTAAAGGTGTCACCCAGCCTTCTCTCAAGGAGAGGTTTCACATCTACACCAATTATGCTGAACACTTGGCAGAATAGGCATTTTTCAAGCTCGAGTTTTTTTTTATTATGTCCACTACAGAAGTTATGTTTTCCTGTAAAAATCTCATAATGCAGTAGAGTGCACTTTTTTCACATCACTATGTTTATGCGACCAAAAATCCTCACATTTCTTGCCTTTGGCACAATCACTCAGCAAACATTCTGTAAACGGTTGCCACATGGATAATATAGCATTCATAGCCCCTTGGAGTGAGAACCATCAGCTAAGGGACACAGTTGAGACGGCTCTTTCTTTGATGCCACACAAAGCACAAAATTATAAATCTTTGCGTTTTAGTTCCTGTGCATAAGGAAACAGTGCAAAATAATAGCATCCCTTAATAACTCTGAAGATTGCAAAGATGGTTTTAGCATACCATCTAAGAAGTGGCAAGGATCTCCTACAGGGAATCACTTCAGCTCAGGTATCAATTTTGACAGGTAATCACACAACTTTTTCATATATGTAGCTGAATCACTCCAAATACAAACAATATCACTCCAATCTTTGTTGAACTTGGAAAGAACATTTTTTGCAGAGCATTCCAAGTGACACTGCGTTCCATGTTTTCAAAAAGTCTGTTGTCACGTTTTCATCAATATCCTTCATGCTTGGTGATTGCACTCTTTATATATATACTTGTCACTATACCTTGCATTAAATGTTTAAATCCTGAGGTGTTGGCAATTCATCTACTGTCAATACTGACCCACTAGAAACTATGGGCTGATGTATTAAGGGTTATTCACCATTCTCGGTGGGTAAATGTTATTACACATATCAGGAAAGCTTCTTATGAAACAAGCCATTTTACCTAACAGTGAAAGAATCAAACACAGCCAAAATATCAAATATGATTTTGATATTTCCTGATTCTCTACAGTTTATAAAATAATTAAACGAGACCTAAAACATGCTTCTAAACCCTGCATCTTTAGACCAAAGACCACAAAACTGAAAAAAGCAAAAGGAAGAAGAAACAATATTTTAGTGGCATCCCTAAGCAACAAAACTCAAGAAGAAGAATGTTAGCTCAGGCTTTGTTACTGCTAGCTTGTATAACAACGTTACATTGTATTGGCCCCGTCAGGAAGAAAATAAATGACTCTTTCACTCTCTTTTTCCTTTCTTTGAATGCCATTTAGTCTGTGGTTGTGTAGGTGTTTTTTCAGTGTTTATATGTTTTTACTGGTGAGGGCTATTTCTCTTTCAGTGGGTTTTATCAGTTATTATAGGTTTAAACCTAAAACCCCACAGCCTAATAACACTCAATAAATAACAAACCATGTGGCATCGTTATTTATCAGGTGCAATAAAGAACAGCTAAACTCATAACCAGGCCATAAATGAACAACTCTGTTTACCCTGCAACAATATTGTCACTTAAGTGACATTAAATATGCTTCTGCCTGTGGTAAAAAATGCACCACTTCAAGTAAATAAATTGTGCAGGACAGAAAATATGTGAGTTCTATTGGATATGTCTATAAATCATTCCGTTGTAACCTCATCGGAGTTTGCTTAGCATGCATATTCTACTCTTCAAGTGGGGGCATTTGATCAATGTTTCTGGTGGTATTTACCACCATTACCTGATAGTTTTATTCTCTGTAATTGAGAACACTATTGATATTGCAATCAGCATTTGTATTAATCATTTAATCGGTGATGGGAATATGATTACAGGAGATGCACCACTGGAACAGTTTTACCACCTACACTATAATTTCACCGCATTTATAGGTTGCTGTAGCACCACCCAGACCCATCACAGGGGGTGGAGGGGTGTAGCCTCAACTTATTTACCTGGGCCCTGCTCCAGACAGGGCCACACATTTCAACTCACAACCACAGATGGACAGAAATGAATGGCTCACAAGAACACTAAGCAGTGCTTAAATTGAGCCGGTGGTTTCCTGTGCTCGGCACCAGCACTTAATTGTTAACACCTGCACTCATGACGGTCTGCCACAAGGTGGCACTATCAGTCGAATTCAGAGAGAAGCACAACAGCTGTTTATTAATTCAATACACAATAGAAATGACTCATGCCTACCACCCAGGCAGTTTTTATAGCTTTAGGGGCCTGGAATTGTTACACTTTTAAGAGTGCTATTGTTAGTACTTGCATTGGTGCTGTCATTGGCAGCACTGGCAGGGGCAGCAGGTGGTGTAAGCTGTAGTGGCCTCCTGAGGAGGGTCCTGGTACTTAGCCCTGATACTAAGACAACAAGGCTTAGAGGCATCCCGGTGATTACAGCAATGAGGATAAAATATGTTTTGCTTGAGCAAGCGAGGGGAGTATGGGGGCTATTCCATGAAGGCAGCAAAATATGTAGACTGTCTGAGAGGTTATCACTGCCTCTTCCAGTAAAATATTCGACAGACTGTTGAATATTGTACAAAAGCTTTCTCTGAAGTGTGCAATGATTTCATTATTGTATTGTATTTAATGCTTGTTAAGCGCAGCTGTCACCCAAAGGGTATCCTGGCGCTGAGACCAATCTAATCATCAGGTGAAGTGCATTACATTACTCTTGGAAACAGATAGGTCTTGAGATCCCTTTTAAAAGAGGACAAATCTTGTCTACTCCTCAACGTCAAAGGTAAGGTGTTCCATAATGTGGCGGCCGCGAAACTAAACGCGCGGCCGCCCATCCTCACTCTGTTGATCCTGGGAATCCTCACCAGAAACGCAGAGGAGGATCTCAAAGGTCTGGCAGCTTGATACCAGGAGAAAAGATTTTGAAGTGGTATCGGTCCTAGTCCATGCAGAGCCTTGAAGACCAAGCACGAGGCCTTGAAGGCAATCCTCTGCTGGACCGGTAGCCAGTGAAGATCAGCCAGTGCTGTGGATGAAGAGGCAGAGCGAGGACGAGATAGAGCCAATTTAGCCGCCATGTTTTGAATCCTCTGCAACTTTAGGATTTTATCTTTGTCTGAACCTGGCAACCTCTAATGGGTGGAGAGAAAGGAGCATATACAAAGAATATGGTCAGAATAAAAAGGATTAGTCAAGCTGGCAATATTAACAAAAAGAACCATGGTTGGAGGGATACAAGAACAAAGATGATAGGTTAATAATGAAGGATCACACTATTGCTTGTTCAACAATGCAAACTGTCCTATTAATTCTCCATATATGCTGCTATTTTTACATTAGAGGATTCTAACACTTTTAAATATGATACAGCACAGCAGCTCTGAACTGACAAACACTGGCAGCGCTAAAGGTGGGAATTCGTAATTAAGTAGCAATGGACACTTAATTCCATTCAGGGTTTTGATGCAGTGACAGATCTGTGTGTGGGCTTACAATTGGTTGATTCTGTTGGAATGGAAACATTCCTTCTGTTATGTCACACTAAGAACGGTAACACTGCGTCTATTGTTCCATAAAGAGAATGAAAGCATTTCTTCTTTTCTGTCATACGGCGAATAGAAACAATAATTAAAAAAAAAAATAGGGTACCCTGACAATGGGGGTGCTAAACTACTGCAGTGTCGCATCTCAGGATGTTCTACATTTCCTGTGCTGTTTGTGATCCAAGCACCAAGTTGTTGTGAATCTCCCCGTTTGGGGAGATGGTCACACACCCTGTAAGAGGTCCTTGGCCCTACAAGGTATAGTTTGTCAGAGTAAAGGATAACACGTCGGTGGCCCTCACTCTTCTCCATGACTAGTTAGGTTCATCCAGATTCAGAGTGGTATGTGCCACACAACCTACCAAAGACGCTCTTGTCTACAGGGATTAAATAAAGATGTGTGAACTCTGACTTTGGACCCCGGAAATAGCCGACACACAAAGTTCTTGGTATTTTATAATGGAAGGTTATTATGTACAATCTCTGAGTAAACTTTATGTATCAGAACAATGGTAATTGGTAGGATTAGTAATTTCCCCAACTATTTGTGCCAAGCCTTCCCCACACCCCTCTCAAAGTTGTTTGGACTGCAGATGGATTATGGGGTTCCCGCACCTTAAGCAATCATTCTTTGTTTTTCCCCTCCCAAGTCCTTGGGTCTCCTTATACCCATCTCTTGAACGATTCTCTTTCAACTGTGCGGTGGAAGAGGTGTGGCGCAGCGGCCACGGCGACTGACTTAAGAACCCAGGGGCTCACGGTTCGATCCCCGGTGCCGGCGGCAGATCAGCACAGCACCATGTGACTCTGGGCAATAGCTCATTTAATCTTCCCGAGGGCCCTTAGCGCCTTGACACCTTCGGGTAATTGTGTGCGCTTTACAAATTTACTGGACAAAGCTATACAACTTTGCTTCCTTCTTCCTTCCACATTTGTTCTATGCGTGAACGGATAGCTTAGCAACATTTACATTAACACAAACATTTCTAGAGAGCAGAATATAAGTTTTCTCTCTGCAGTGTTCATCTTATTTTTGAGAGCGCAACTAATTTCAGCCTGCAGATACATGGCATTCTAACACATGCAATTAGTCATCGTTAACATTCAAAGGATTGGCTCCATAGGCTAAAAGCCTTGTGCATACACATTCTAAAGAGGTAGTGCATCTCATGTTTGTCATATAATTAGCCAAGATGTGTATGTGACATGTATGTATTATCGGGAACGCCCTGTCACATACATGGCTTTAAGGACATTAGTGAGGCGTGAGGTGCATCAGCAAAGATTTCTGTGGGCCCCAAGCCTGGTATATCAAGGATGCTACAGGTTATGATTGAGGTGTGCTGGCTTTTTGGGTCCATTTGGAAGGCGCTTGTCATTGAAGCCGAGCTCTCCTGGGCTAATGCTGTGTTAACGTGACTGTAGGCAGCTGCCCCACAGCGCCACCAAAACTAGCCAGAAGAGGGCACCAAATGGCAATAAATTGCCTAAAAAATGTCTTGTTGCAAAGGCAAGGGCAAAGTGAAGAAGTCATTTTGCCTGGGACTCCAAACAGCTTTGTGCTTTTGCTACAGGGGGCTCCTCCTATTGAAGTGTGCTCCTGTTCAGGTGGCTGTGTACATGTGATCAGGCAAAATACCATCACTCACAGTTCAAGACAGCCAATTGATGGAGTGGGCTGGTCATAGCTGCATACTTTTTGCTGTAGTGAGTGGAAGCAAAATGTGAATGATGGCTGAATGAAGGGTGTCGCTAAGCCCCAGTATGCACACACATACACACAGATGTACATATATTTGCGCACACACACAGATATACACATATTTACACAAACACATAGATATACATACATTTACACACACACGCACATAGATATATATATATTTACACACCCACACATACGTGCACACACATAGACAAATGCACATACCCCCCCACACTGATATACATATATTTACGCCCACAGAGACACACACACACTCACCCCACCACACATAGACAGATATAAATATATTTACACATACACTCATAGACATATACATATATTTACACACACATATATTATTATTCATTTTTTTCATTTTTTTTAGAAAACATGCTGCTGGTTAGACAGTTGAAGATGTCTCTAGGCCACACCTAACAAGAACCTGAACAAAATGGTTTATTAAGAATAATAGTTAAAAGAAAATAATGCGGCATGGCCCTGCTGGACTTCCTAAAGCAGGAAAGAACTGGTCGTGAAGGGTGTTCCACATGCAGCGGATATATATTGAAAGCAGCTTAGAACCCCACTGACAGGGCACAGAATTCTTAATTGCAGCGGTTGTTTGTGGTTATCTTTAATTAAAACATTGAACACATTGTTTCAAACAAAGAAGCACGCACAGCCGGTTAAGCACAAGTTGACAGTAGTGTGAAAGAAGGAAATAAATAGGCAAGGGGCAGCCTTTTGCATATTTATAATCAGTGAAAAAATCAAAATACAAACATCTGGCCAGGCTCACAGAATAGGGAGTTGGTGGACACTCGAGATGAGAGAATTACAGCCAACTATGCAGACCAGCTCACCAGCATCGCAAAAAGCCAAATTGTAAGAGAAAAAAGAAGCCATTTTGTGATCATGGAGGCAATGGCCCCTGACCGCTGACCCAGCAGCATTTGCCAGGGCCGACAATTTATTCAAAATAAGGATCACGGAGGTAGAATTGGTGTAGCTGTTCTTTCTTTTTACAACATGAAACTATAAACATCAAATGCGCTTCCTCTGCACATACTTAGCTGCTGTTTGATGTTATCTCACTCTGAAACTGCTTCTGTAGACACGCTGTCAGAGTGCCACAATCATTTTATTCGACCAACCTCTTTCAGCCATTGGCTTGAGACGTTATCAATCACTTCCTGGCTCACGCTAGTAGGGTGTTCATCTCTTACCTAATGCTATTGGATGTTTAGTGTATCCTTACACCGCCGCTCCAGTGCTTGCTTTGAACTGCATGGCGGACTTCTTTAACACCATTGGCCTCTCTCTCCAATCCTGCTGGCATCCTCAAGCATGTTTTTCTCTAATGTGCTAACACTGCATCATTACCACATTAAACCCAGTTCTGTTGGCTTTACAATTCTTGTTAAGACAGTAAATTAAAAAAGACATTTTGAATTTATTTAAGCAATCTCTGAAGTACCTGCTCTTGATAACAAACTCCACACTGTTTCACTAAACATGCACTGGCTGATTGAAAAATCCCATGTATGGGATGCTATATTTAATGTGGGGATGTGAACATGTGAAGAAGCAATCTACCATCACTCAAAGGAAAGAGAGCCAATAGTTAAAGTGGTCTGACCCAGTGCTGTATGCTGTGGTAGGCGAAAGCAACATGTGAATAATACAGCATGCTAATGGATCAGTGGTCAATTTGTAAAATAATAAGTGCCAGGGCTCTTGTCAGGAGGCAGCTTGCACCAACCTGTTAACACTGCCTAAAACAGAACCATGAAAGTGGTGACAGGATGTGGCACAATGGCCAGAGCTGCCAACTTCGGAGCTGGGGAACCAAGTACAAGTCCCGACGTCGGCCGGTGCTGATGATAAGGTATTGGTGCTGAGCACTGGAAGACACTGGCTCACATTAAGCACTGCAATGGATGAAGAAGACTTGTGAAAGCCTCTATGAATAGGTCCCCTATCACTAAGGTAAATCTACACATGTAAATTTATACTTGTAGCAACTTTACTAGTTTTGATGACTCACCATTTCTGAATATAAAGCTACTATAAAGTGTAGACTTACTTGTTTAGTTCCACCCTCAAAACAGCAGGTAGAGCCAAACTTATGAGTTTAAAGTGACTAAAAGTAACTTTTCAGAAATAGGAAGAGGTCTATACCATTGGGACGGAGATCGCTGTATGGTAAAGTATAGAAAAAAGTAAAAAAGTGTATTAAATGTAAAGAAATAGTACCATTATTTTATCGTTAAATATTGATATACATTAATTGTATGTATTTATTTTAAATGTAGAAAATAAAAAGCTACAGCAGTATAAACTTCTTTGAATTAAAAATGTATTTATTTTTTTAAACTGTATTTTAAAAAAATGTTACAGAAAGATTTTTTTTAATGTATTTATTATACATAAAACATAGTAGAAGTTATGGACAGAATTAATATATATTAATTATTTAAAAAGTAACATTTATTTTTTCAAATAAACGCTTATTAAATTATTAAATATATTATAATAACAGAATATGTATTTTGTATTTATATATCATTTTCAACATTTAATTGAATGCTTGTATATTTATAAATATCAAAAAAATATTTGCTTTTAATATTTTCTCCTTTGTTAGTTGTATTTTAAGTTCCTGTCTCCATTATTTTCTATGGAAGGGTGCTGGAGTACTAATAATCGGTCATGTGTGGTGCTCGATTTATTCCAGGTCTCAGCTGAAGTACATCTACTACTGTTTTGAGTCTTTTTTGGCTCCAGTAACTTTAAGAGGGTAGTTTGTGAATAAGAATGGGCTTACACTATTGTGGGTGGGTGCATGCGCCTCTTTAGCCTTCCCTCAGCCCCTCCTTGTTCTTCCATAAACCTCTCTCATTTAGTCATGTGTTCTCCATTGTCTAGCTACTCCCCCATCCCTCCCACATTTAGAACTAAAACAAATACGTACATATGCAGAGATCTCAGCAGCATGATCTCAGCAGTCGGGAGACGTTCTCCCCACATAAAAGAAAGGAGAAGTGGCGGTGTGGACCTCCGCAATTAGGATAGTGAATAGCATGTTGAAGTACGAGTAGTTCCATTGTTGTATTATTAACGCCTTAACCGCAGCAGTTTTTACGCCGCGGTGCGGGCGTTCTAAAGGGTGGGGGGGCTGCGTCGGCCGTTGGCCGACGGCAGCACTCGGGAGGTAGTGCTCCCATCGGCCAACGGTCGACAGCAGCACGGAAGGGGTTAAACATACTCAACTATGTGGCTTCTGAATAGTCCCTTTGTATTATCTTATGGTTTTCTCCTATACCTTTATTCCTAACATTAACTATAACTGATGTAACTTTTGTAAATCTGTAAATCACTCATCCTCATGTAAAGAGCTCTGATACCTCCGGGTCTAGCCAGAGCATATATAAAACTATGCAAATAAAATACAATAACATAAATAAATTATTATTATTAGATATATATAATTTTGGTAAAGAAAACACATATTATACGGTTAAAGATGGAAGGTCAATTTCTGCGTTAAAGTAGACCAAGTACAACGTGTTGAGAGTAAATCCGGAAGTCCACCATTTTTTTGTTTATAAAAGTGTGTGACAGCCAAAAACCACCAGCGACAGTCATATTAAACTTCCTGTGAGGAGGGCACAGACATTTAAAGACAGCCGGAGCTCTCTCAGTCTCAAGGCAATGCAGCCTGCTTCCTGCGGTGTTTTATTTTTGATGCGAGAACTAATTCAGAATGTTCAGTGTCCACTGCTGAGCTTTAATAAAAGGTTGGCGATTTATTTCTCGCTGTGCTGCAGAAGAAAGTGCTAGAACGTGGTGGGAAACCGTTAAGAAAGCAAACAATAAAACAAGGGCCAGCAAACAAGAGGAATCATTGGAGGCGTCAAACTGCTGTCTGGGGCTGTAGGGAGAAGGATGCATTTATAAAAGAAAAATGTAATATTGCGAGGATGAAATCTTCACTAGGCTAACACATTTTTGGTTACTGGCATTACTGACCTCTTAAGTCCTTTCCACAGGCGATTTATCATACAACTGGAGCATATATTGCTTTTATGGAGGAGGAGAAGTCTGCTTGCATTCTAAAAATGTGTAAGATAAAAGAGTAGCGTGAGAGTTCCATGGAAACGAGAAAGGCAGGAAAGTGTTTATTTATGTCACATTTCAATAGTGGTTTTTAGGGCCGTGTGTACTTAAAATAGTTTTTTTTATAGTTGTAACAAAGTAGGTACAGAGTTTTACAGAATCCATTCTGTTTTTGTGACCCAACCTATGTACTAATAGGTCAGTTTGCAATGACCCATTAATAGTGGGTTACAATTCGACCTACAGCATGAATATTATAAGGTAGGTTCCAAATTGCGTCTCACTATGAATCACAGCCATTATGGGGACGATGGCCCGCTGCGGTCAACAGACCACTATGTCTGTGATTGCTTTTGCATATAGCAATACTTTTTTTTTTTTTAAATGCAGTCCATGTCCCTTAAACGAAAATAGGATGTGTTTAAAAAAAATTACAAGTTCTAGGCCACTGCCTACTCCTAAAAACTTTTCTCTCAACATTCACACAGGGGAAGGTGTCCCTTGGGGACCACTGGCGAATGGGGTTCCAATACCTTTCTTTAGTCAGTGAAACATTATTGTTTTTGGACCGGATTTCGGTCACAAAACATTAAGACATACCATTCTGAACTAGTATTTGGAATGGACGCCTTAATTATGCCCCTTCCAAATGCCAATTCGGTAAATAGTCGTAAATCCAAATTGCGATTTAGGAATGTGTTACTGAATCGTAGTTTGGGTTTCTACATACCAAAAGACCTTTTTGAGGTCACAAGCGGCACACTTTCTGAAAATTGGACTTTTTTGCGAGTGCAAAAAGCCTTCTTACATCTGGCCTGCGTAGTTTTGTCTATCTCACCCTCTGGTCATCACTGAAAATTGCAGTTGAGAGTCTTGTTTCTCTACACGATCAGCATTGGGCAGGACTGGACTTGAAACCAAAATCAGGTGTGGCAAAAGTGTTCAAATCATCAGTGCACTGCAGCAGCCCATGACTAGAATGGGGCAATAGGAGCATGGTTGGGCGATAGCAGTTTAGACCATGGCAGATTGTAAAGGCAGACCTTGGTTGTCTGTTTTCTTTATCGCCCTCTATCCCCCTTGTTCGACTGAGAACCATGGAGCAGAATTCTGAGTCTCATAAGCTCCTCGGACAAACAGAAAGTGCTGCAACCTGAGATGTTGAACAGGAGTGAACTGATGGGCCTAAGCATGAATGTGTGCAGTGGAGGGTAACCAAAGGACAATGTTTCCAGTTAATCACAGTCAAAGGAAGTGCCTCTATCTGGTTTTTAGATACTCAAGGAACTGCTTAAAAGAACACACCCCTCCCAAAGGGATTTGATGCAGCTGCGACTTTCCAGTGGACGAGGAACATAACCTAAAGTGGACTCAATGCACCAGAATGGTTGAGTGGACATCAAGCCAATAAAGAACAACAACACCCAGCAGCTCAGGATGGGTTTTCTATTCTCCACCCCATACTCAGCAGTCCCAGGCCTACATGTAACTTTTTCCTTCTGTAGTAGTTTGCCCTCAGGGTAGTAGGCACCAGATTTCTCAGAGGTGTCCTCTTCCTTGAGGCTCTCTCTCTCTTTTAACTTCCTTCTCAACGTCCCTACTCCCAGAGCAGTCTCACACAGGCAGAATTTCGCACTCCATCCCATCTCCCTGACCATTCACTCTCCTAACCTGTGCACACTGGACACAGGTGCTAGCCGCTCAGAATCTCAAACTGTCTTCCCATTTATGGGGAACCTAAGAGTTATGCTACCTCACTTGACTCTTTCAGCAATACCACCTCAACAGAAGCATGCTAAATAGAACAATCAAAGTATGCCAAATAATTATTTTTTACTATACTGATATAATCATTAAATTACTCTGTCTATTCTCTCTGCGAAACACCCCAAATAGTACCATGAGTATTATAAGATTTGCATTAAAGCTAATAAAGTACTGTAATTATAGGGGAGAGGATGTGGCCCAGTGACTAGAGTGGTCGACCTCAAAGCTGGAGAACCGGGTCCAAGTCTCCGCAAGGACACTCAACATCTTTCACTTAATCTCCCTGTGCCTTACAAAATTAAAGTGCCCATCTGTAAAACAACTGGTGCTCATGTAAAGCACTCTGATACCTTCGGGTCGAGTTTGTGCTATCTAAAACTCAAAAATAAATAAAAAGAAAATAATTAAACTGCAGTGACTTGCTACATTTGTAAATAATTTTGTAGTTTGCTGGACTGAACCTATTAGATTAATTTTGTCTGCCTATTTCATCAATAATGAATTCAACCATGAGACATAATCAAAAATACAGAATCAGGCAGAGAGACATTACAGCATGGAATTTCGCTCCACCTGATTCATGGTTGGTAAATTTTTCAGCAACAGGTTTTTCTGGGTGTAGGAGAACCAAACGCGATTTTACTGGCTGAAAAAAAACCACATGAGGTTTCACCTAGAGCAGCAGCCAAGCTTCATCCCCGTCTTTCAGGTATCGCCTGGGAAGCACATGCCCTGTCTCTTTCAGGACATGTTGAATCTAGAATATGGGCTTTAAGCACCACCCATCTTTCTAATTGGCTTCATTTACTGTCCTTCCTCAAAAGCTGTTTTTTTTTGGGTTAATCTGTTTAGTAGTCTCTCCTTTCCTACAATTGTAATCTCCCATAGGGACTGCCCCTGTTACACGTGCTCTTATTCTTACTGTTATTTATGGTACTCTGTAAGCACTCTTATTTTATTTGGTGGCCTCCGCTGCTCGTTTTTGTTCCTGAGAACAACACACTTCTGCTTATCACACAGCATGACCACATGCCTTTTTTCATTTCTGCCTGGCGCCACTTTCACTTTAAATTTAAGGAGCGGCATCTCAGCATGCCTTTCTTTATTTCTGCAAGGCGCCACTTTCAATTCAAATTGAAGTAGCGCAGAGCTGAGTGCTACACTTCAACACAGTATGGCATTGCTCCTTTAATTATTTATAAACTGTGCCGTTTTGACTTTAAATTGAAGGAGCGGCAGAGCTGAGCACCGCGCTGCAACACACGCTCCTTTATTTCTGCCCGGCACTGTGTAACTCCTCCCTTGTGGTCGGTTGTTTCCCCTGTAGCTCTCACTATAGAGGGGCTCTGGCTGCTGCCTTCTATTATCTCCACAATTGATATAGGCTTAACATTCAGAGGTTAAATCAGCCCCGCCAGCCTTGCCATGCTAACAAGCATCTGCAATGCAATAGGTCTCACATTCACGCAAGTTTCAGCTATTGGCATTGTAAATGAAAATGCCTTATATTTATGTTCAAGTTTATAAAACATAAATTAAAAGCATAGTCATTTAGAATGCCAATATCTTAAACTCTCGCAAATGCGAGATCTATTGCATTCCAAATGCTTGAAGGCATCGCTGAGTTGCCCCTTTCTGTCTTGCATGGCCCCTGAAGAGCTATACATTTGCTACGAGTTAAATAAACAAGCCGGTGGTCACAGCTGCGCATGAGAGACCCTCCTGCAGTAATAGAAACTCATTAAAGAAAATATTACTTACAGACTAAAGAAAACATACCGTGTAACAACCGAAGTAAAATGGCCAGTCCTCATGGGAGTTTATAAATTAAGACAAAGCGGTACTAAGGAGGGAGTAACAAACCTAATAACGAATCCGAAGCCAGCATTTATGAAGGTCAATGACACAAGCTAATGACAAATATGGGCGGAGAGTGGGTGGGGCTTCAAGTACATACTCCAATTCAGCATGGCTCGCAGAGCAGCGCTTACGGTGCCCAGGCTCGCCCCAAAAATGGGAAAAGACTGAGAACACATTGATAGCCTTGTCTTTATTTAGCTACCCTGCCCTTACAGTAGCCTTCCCTAATGGAGGTAGGTGTGCCTTGTTTACTTCCTTAGTCAACCGCTCTTAAAGTAAATGACTACAGTGTATCTTTTTAATTCCGGAAGCATCTTTTGTTAATTCTTCAAGGAGCGCTTCACTCCGTCTGCTTTGTTTATCCCATTCCTCCGTGTGGCAAGCAAGGCACGCTGAATGCATTATTGTGACAGTCTGAAATTGCCGACACCCGGTGCTGCTTTCCAACACACAATGGAGCCGCTGCTGTCATTTGTTATGAGCCCTTGGGGTTGGCATCCTTTATACCTCAGCTCACTACTCACCTTTTGTTTACGTTCCTGCCCGCAGACTTTAGGGCAGTCATACTTGCACACGTCACATTTTCCTCCTGTAATGTACCGTTTGCTACCTCTTGTATTTTGTTTGCTCACAATTGTCACTTTTGCCTCATGTAACTTAACGTTTGTTTTTTGTAATTTGTTCACTTGTAATTTTCTCCTCATGTATCATTACTGTTCCTATTGTGAAGCGCTCTGACACCTTTGGGTAAAGTCTGCGCTATTTAAAAATGCATAAAAAAATAAAAAAATACTGACTTGAATGAAAGCACCAAGCAGACTAAATCTTCACGGCACAATACCTCCCACGAGACTGATTAGTGTGGTAATTATAATTAAGCGGGGATTTCCATATCATTTATTTCTTGCCGTTCCATGCATTTTATTTTTGTATTTTTATTTTATTGTTCAGAAATGGCCATTGTTCACGATTAAACTGTAAAGTAAATAAGCAAGTCAAAATACCTGCCAGAGAATAAGTGCCATGCATCGTACCCATACATCATGACGTCTGCTTCCCGTTGCCAGGAGCATCTGTTTACGGAGAGTAATGCCTGTTACAGAAGCCATGCTTGTCACCAACTTGCAGCTTTTATTTTTAGAATCACATTCTACTTTCCAAGAGTTTAATGAATCACTGTTTTCATGTCTTTGACTTATTTATTTCACATTGGTTTGTTTTAGCATGACTGCGCCGGATTTAGCGGTACAAAATGGCAAATTGGAACCCACCTCACAGGCAATGTACAGCAACACAGCCACCTTTATCATCAGTACAACCAGTTGGGGTGGACATTCTGCCAGAACAGGTGGTGGCGTAGCTCCTCAATCTGCCATCCTTACTATTTGCCTCATTAGTACCTAGCACACAACTGTCAAGTAATACGTTTGTAGAGCTTCAGAAACTGTTGCTCTAGAAAAGGCTTATTTTAACTCACCGTCTCATTGTTTCTACAGTACCCCGTTCAGCCCCTTAAATCACAACCATACTAAAACATATTTCTCACGTTTTTAGAGAACTCTATGGGCTGCATTTAATTCCACTACACATATTTATACTCGAAAATACATAATTGCACGTCACAACACATAATTACACTCTACATATATTCATTCAGCTCCAAACAAATAATTATGCTCAACAAAATGCTACCCTGAAATGTGCCCTATATTTACACTCCACATAATTCCACACCGTGCCACACAATGCCACACCACACAATTCCAACCCCGCATAATTCCATAGCACACAACATAATTACACTCCACTCCATACCACAGAATTTCACTCCACATAAATCTACTCCATACCACATAACAACACTCCACATAAATACACTCCACACCATGCCACATAATTCTGCTCAGTATATTTTCACTCAATGCCACACAATTCCATGCAATACAATTCAACGCCACACAATTCTATTCCACGGCACAAAATTCTAGCTCCACAATCCATAATTCCTCTACACACCACATACATCCAAACCACACTACAGAATTCAACATCATGTCACATAATTCAACACCATACCAAATAATTCCACTCAATACATGCCACTCCACAACACACAATACCACTACTCATAAGTCCACTACACGTAACACAACATTACTACTATCCACATAATTCCATTGCACATGTACATATGATCCGGCATTTCTCATATTGGTTCACTTCAGGTCTTTCAGCACAGTTTCTTTACCATAACTTAAAAATAAACCTCAGCTAAAAAGAGGGAGAGGATGTCGTCTTGCGGCTACAGCGGTCAACCTCCGACCTGGGGAACCGGGTTTGAGCCTTGGCAACGACGCTCAACATCCTGTGATTCTGGGTAAATCACTTTTCTACCCGTGCCTAACAAAAATGAATGTGTACATCTGTAACAAAAGT
The DNA here is from genome assembly GCF_964261635.1 of Lissotriton helveticus. NCBI lineage: Eukaryota > Metazoa > Chordata > Amphibia > Caudata > Salamandridae > Lissotriton > Lissotriton helveticus. The sequence continues at coordinate 1,133,981,380 of NC_136071.1, read as the reverse complement.
GGTGCTATGTAAAGCACCCTGATACCAGATGTCTCGGGTCTAGGTCGCGCTGTGTAAAACTCTAAAAAATAAATAAAAAACGAAGACGAAAAAATAGGATGAGGGAGGACTAACTGATGAATCCAGAACTGTGGTGTAGAGGACCACACTGTGGATGACTATGACTAAACTCTTACAGCCTAGTGATACTAGCTTCCTGATATGTACAAGATTGGTGATACTAGGTCCCTGACTTCTTCCCAAGACCGGTAGAGGGTGGACTTGCCGGGGCCCAGAGGAAGAGGTTCACCTTGGACTTCTGCGGACAGGACATGTTGTGGGTACCCTCAGTGCAGGTGCTACTGGCTCTTGTCAGAGCAACAGACAGGTGGCTGAGGGCCTGGATATTTGGAAAGTTCAGGCAGGGAGAGCGGTCTTCTGTTGAGGAGTGTATGCTGTTACTGCCAGGAAGACCCCAGTCCATGAAACAGCTGGGGCTGGATGGATAGGTGAACAGTTCCAGGTCTGTTAGAAGGACCAGTAGCCACCGCTTGGAGGCTGGAGCACGACACCAGGGGCATACAGAAGCAAGCCCCAGTAAAATAGCCCAATGGGGCTTGAGATACCCTACAAAGTCATAGATGTTTATGCAAAACCTTTTTATTATTGCTGTGGATGCTTTAGATCCAACAACACCCGCCACGGTAAATAAAATCCCTGCGAGATCGGATGTTATCCCCCGTTATCCCCCGTAGGCCCATGAGAAGTTAGATCTTCACTCCCTATTCAAAATTATCCGTTATTTAGAGGTTTTGCCATGAGCAATACCAAGACCTTAATCGAAACAGATGGATAGTACGCACATTATACCATTATTCATCAATCAGGCATGTACAAAAATGATGAATGTGCCAACTCAGAACAAAAGCATGCGTAATGAGTCACAAGTTTGTCCTGTCATAACCAGAACAATTGTCAGGACCTCATGGATCATATTCAGCTCCTCCAACAAATGACATATTACAAACATACATTTTCTCATCTAAGCTTACAGGGGCACCGACAATGAAGAGGCCTTCTACTCTGTCGCTAGTTCAGCCTAGGTCCAGAGCCGACCTCATCACAGTGAGGAGTCAGCACCACAAAACACCTCTATAGTAAAGGTCAGGCGCGCAATGCCCATAGGGCTCAAAGGGCTTTAGCCCCCTCCCCCCGTTGAGCGTGTCAGCCCGGGCTGAGACAGCTTCCCGTGCACACACACTGACAGTTTTTGAGCTGCTGTGGGATGGTGGTCTGGCGTCCGTCTTATTGCAGCCGCACCCGAGTACTTCACAGGTCTTTAAAAGACCATTTACTTGTTAAAGAGGCTTTGTTCTTTCACCCCTTCTTAGAGCCCCTGCATCTCCACTCTCTGCTTATTGCAGGAAGAATTAGTCCCCCCCCAAGAAATTTCTATTAGACCCCAGCCCAAAATCTGACTCTAGTTGCGCCTCTGGTAAGGGTTGCACACTTGCAGCAATGGGTAGATATTGGTAGGTCTTGGTTCTCCAGCAGCAAACCCAACATACAATACTGACGGGTACCAGTGGTGCAATTCCCCTTACTGGGACCGGGCGTACATGGCGCCCTGAGCAGCCGTTAAGTGGCGCCCCGCTGGAGGCCATGGTTTTCATAGCAAAGAATCTGCCTTTGTTGGTGATCAGCGCAATATTGAGGTGGTAGGAAGGGGGTGTCCTTGCCAGGACCAGTGGATATTATAATTTGGTGATCCCAACAGATAGGGCTACCTGGGCCCCATCATTTGAGAGACAGTGTAACTTATCGACTACCACTGCCCCAAAAGATGGAGACAAACTTGCATTGTGTATGAAGCTTTTTCCAAGTTCTGACAACTGCTTAAAGCATGTCATTCCAGTAGTTTAAAAACGTAGGGTAATTGGGTAACGGGGCAGTAATTGCCCCAATATTTTGCATGTAAAGAATTGATTTTTGATAAAGGGATTAATAAAACAGATTTTTAATTCTGAATGTGACTGAACGAGAAATACGAGATGCGTTGATATTGTTAAGAAGAGAGTATCCATTTAGTTGTAAACAAGAGAAGTTTGTGTAGACTTCAGCCTGAAGAATGTGTTGAGGAGAGCAAGAGTGCCTGCACTGCTGCACAACCGAGGCAACATCTGTGTTGTCAAAAATGGAGAAACGTGGCAATGTAGTAATCAGGTGTAAAAGCGACATATCAAATTTAATGGTGGGCTAAATTGTGTTGCTATGCGAAGTTAGTGGGCATGAAATTCTAACATTTTTGTTTTGGTAAAAAAAATCAGTCATTAATTTGCATTTGGTAGTGAACCCTATAATACCAGTTGTCCGTCGTTGTTCTTTTAAGTTAGTTAGTGGTGTTTAAATTGCTGGAGCCATACTTTGCGTTGACAGGATTTTTAAGGAATAATGAGAAGGTTTAGCGAGTGGTTACGTATCAACCACTAAAGCTTTAACGTCACACCCTGGAGTAATACATATTATAAACGGTTAAACATATTCACCTCTCTTTAAATCCGTGCCCTCAGGCGTTGAAATATATAAACAAATGAATACAAACAAAAACACAATTAATACTACAATATACGACTATTTTTACCGAAACATATGCACAGAGCCATCGAGTGCTCTGTACCTTTGTGGTATGTCTTCATTTAATGGGGCGGGCTGCTGCATTAACATAAAATTTCTAGTCCCTGTACAATTTGTCTCTAAGGCCTTCATAATGTGTGGTTCAATTTTGCGCCACGGCACCACCCTCACAGTTACAATGCACTATGGGAGCAGAAGCTAACAGACCCCCGCAGGGCCCCCTCCACCACCGACCCCCATTGATTCCACACATGCGAGGTGGTTGCCTGCCATCTCATTTACTCCCTGCTGGCTTCTCTGTGCTCGCGCGCGTCATTTGCATGATGATGATGCGCACCTCTGGGGATGCGCGCGCCGCGCAGCCTGCCCTCGCGCTTCCGCTCTCCTAACGACGCCATTTTTCACGGAGGCCCCTCCGCGCTCTCGGCGCTGTCTCCGCTAACGAGTGCCAAGTGCGCCAAGGCCTAACCCCGCACGGGGCACTACTATACAGTTTTCAATTTACTCAAACATGCCCATTTGCAAAAACTGCACCTCAAGGATTTTTGGAAGCGTGCAATATACGATACGAGTAAGAAGAAAGTAGCACAGGAAAAACAAATTATAGCTACGGCCACCAGCGACCTATGTTCAAAAAGTAGTCCCTGATGGAAGAGAGCGCCACAAAGCGAATTAACAGAAGGTGGGAAACTGCTGTAGGAAAGTAAATTCAAGAAGAGAGAAGGATGAAAGGGAATTAGAGACGTGTAGCGTTCAGAAGGAAATACATCAGAGGTGAAGGAAAAAAGGAAGCTGCAATGGAAGAGGCAAAGGGAGAGTGGAAGGGTAACTACCAGCTTTTAAAATCCAAAAAAGCGGGACAGTCCACAAACTTAGAAGGACTACAAGTTTGCATGGACTGAGGGAACTGAAATTAGAGGAGGCTCTTCCGCATTGGCGGAGGAGCGTCGCCCCACTGCCTGGCTCAGAGCCAGCAAATGAAAAATAAAACGATGTTCTTGCATCGTTTTATTTTGCATTTGCCGTCTTGGAGCCAGCGCTGTAGGGAGGGGCAGGCCGAGGCATGGGGGGCAGGAGGAGTGCACCACGTACTCCCTAAGTGCTCATGTGTGCAGGGCCGGCTTTTGGGTGGTGCCACCCATGCAGCCGCTCTGGGCACCAGGGCCGGACTTGCCGTAGCGGGCGCCGGGCAATCCCCCTGTGCGCTGCACGAGTGGGGGGCCGGTTTGGGGCTCCTGAGGGCCGTTTTTGTTACAGGGCCGTTTTTTGCAGCATAGTTGCAAAATCGTCCCTGTAACAAAATCGGATGAAAACTGGCCCTGGCAAAGAGCTCGGCGGCACTCACAACGCCCTGAAGGGGGGCGGGAGGGGGGTTCGGGCGGCCGCCGAGCACTTTGCCAGGGCCGGTTTTGGTTCCCAGTCCAGCCCTGCTGGGCACTGACTTCAGGGGGGGAGGTGTGCTGTGTTTAGCAATAACATATGATTTAAAAGCACCTGCTGCAGAGTTCCTTGTGGTCCAGCTTTCAGACAGCAATGAAAATGTCATGATAACTCTTGTGATTAATGTTCCTGCTAGAGTGAGAGACTGAAGTTTTGTCTACTGTCAGTTTCGTCATAAAGTAGTGTAGAGGGTTAATATGCCTGCTGCAAAGAACACATCTGTATTTTATGTGGATAGCTGAGTGGAATAGTAAAGCAAACCTTTACCAGCGATTAAAAACAAAAGAAATGCATTTGAGAGAGGTCCTATGGAGAGATGAGGGGCACTTTTGCCCGGGTGGTAGTGAAGGAATTCAAGGAGGAGGTCATATAAGGGGGCTCAAAAATCCATTGTCGCACTGGGTGCCGCCAGCACTAACGCCGACCCTGCATGTGTGTTTGGCCGCCCGTCTCAGGCCGACCAAAACACACATACGCACTTAGGTTTTTCCAGCTCAGCTGCATTGAACAGGTGGGCCCGAGAAACCCCCACAGACTCCCTGGCCTGAGCGGGGCAGCTTTCTAGCCCGTTCCGGCCAATCTGCACACTGCTTTGCAGCACAGAGTCGGATGGGAGTCTGTCCCAGGGGCTACTGGGACCAGGAAAAGGAGACTTAACATGACTTAACATTCCCAAACACAACTCCATCACCACGGCAATTCGGCACCTCCACTGGCTGCGTGTCAGAAGCCGCATTAAATTAAAGGCGCTTTGTATTGCCTACAAGGCAATCCACAACTCAGGACCTCAGTTCCTCAAGAACGCCATTCTTATTTATGCCCCTACCAGAGCTCTCAGCTCTTCCACTGCCCTCTACCTACCAGTCCCGCGCACAAAAACTTCCTCCTGGGGAGACAGACGCTTTTTGGTTACCACCGCCAGACTCTGGAATACTCTCCCCCTCTCCATTAAAAACAGCCCCACCCGCACAATCTTTAGGAAACAATTGAAGACTCGGCTCTTTGATCAATAGGTCTCCTCCAGCACTTTCCTGTCTGGATCTACAGTCCTCATGCGCCGAGACACCCCTGGGTATTTGCGCGCAATACATATCACCTAAACATAAACATAAACATAAACATAAACTTAACCATGGATGCAGCTGGAGGCTAAAGGTTTGTTTTTGTAATAAAATGTATTTCTAACAACCCAACCCCACGTGACCTACCCCCGCGCTGCCACACCTTCCACATTGTGGAGTGGTGTGGCTCACTGGTTAGAGGCGGCAGACCTGTAAGCAGAGAACGGCCCGGTACCAGGGTTCAATTCCCGACGTGGCAGGGTCATGGACTAGGGTCAAAACGGACTCGATAATTCTTGCCTCGGTGCCTACTCTAACCAGGGATCACACTCGGCAACTCTGGGCATTAAGCTTTCCTCATCTCTACAACAGCCCCCCACAGACGCCGGGGATGCCTGGTTTCACCTTGGAGATACCCAGAAAGGGACCATCTCACAGGGAAAACCAGGACGGGTTCCCCAGTGGTCTTCAGCGCCAGGATACTCCATGGAGTCGCAGTGCGCTTTACAAGTACACCACACATTTACACACACTTTGTTTGTGTCAACCGTCACTGACTAAAATGACTTAACTGACAACGTTTAACAACATGGGTTGCCACTTGGCTCATTTTATACAGGCATCAACGATATTTTAATGTCCCTGCCGGTACCAAAATAAAAGATAATCGCTCTAACCAGTAAAAGTTAGAAGAGAACGCTTTAAAATGTGGTCTGCAGCTCCCTGAATGCCAGCTGACTAATAATTAAAGTAAGAAAATGATGAAAGGCCATGTAAAAAATGAATATAGAGATTTCGTATGAATGAATCATGTTCAGGCCTTTGCAGAATGTTAAAAGCTGAACAGATGGCTGTTATTTTTCTCAGGGAAAGGTGGCAACCCAATCGATAACAGACAATGTGGCACTAGGGAAATTGAAGTCAACTTTTAAAAACAACCCCATTTGTGTTAGCTCAACTCCTTTCTGCTGTGAGCTGCTAACATTTTTCCTGCATTGCTGCACACTTTGTCAGAGGATCATGGGATCAATACACCTGACTCACATAAGCATAATTTCCTAAATATTTTAGACTTGAGCTCTTTGGCTCTCATTCAAAAAGGTATTTGCAAACCTAAAAGGAACTTAGTTGCATGAGTGTTACAAATAACAAGTGGCAAGTAATATTTTGCATTCATAAAACATGATTATAGACTTGTTAATGGATTTTCTCACTTGAAGTATTACACCCATATCATGTGCTACCACGTGTGAGTAAATATGCGCCTTTAGCCCTGCTAAGAAGGTGAGTCACTTGCAAGTTTCTTGGAATTAAACATTTGTCAGTCATGTTTCCACCAGGGCAATGGGAAGGAAAAGACTCCCAAAACTGGTGGAGGGTGTGGAGGAAGGGGTTTCCTCAAGGGAGAAATATTTTGCCAGTGTAGAAAAACGTGTCTGTCTCTATATATTATCAGGTGTAATCACACTTGAACTGCACATTTAGTCATGTACACATGCACACTTGTTTCATTGACACCTGCAGAAACAATACATTGCATCTGTCAGATCTTTGAGACACGGGTACGCTGAGAAGTCTTTGTAAATCCCAAAATGACTGGAAAATGTTCTCAAAAAGTAGAAGTCATAGTATAAGAGTACATTTCCAATTTTCTTCCCTAGAATAGAGCGCTTAGGTTTTAATATGATTGAGTAAATACAGTTTTCAGACCAGCAGGAAAAAAATGAAAGAAAGTCAATCCTGTTGAAGTAGAAGGAATGTTATTCAGAATCTGGAAGGAGACGCACTCTCTGGCTGTTCTATTACTTGATAAAATACCTGGCATTGAAATAGCCAGGTAGATAGATGTGATAGAGCGCGCGAGGCCACCCGACCAACAGTTTTCGCCGTTTCCGGCTTCAGGGCCCATATACTTTTCAAATCACCATATACATCGATCAGGTGACTTCACGAGCTCTATCAAGTTGGTGTGTGTGTGTTCCCTGCTACCAAATTTCGGTGCACCCGACTTACCATCCACCGATGCGGGTGCCTAATGACCACAATGAATCAGGGAGCTAGCTGTAAAAGAAAGGCAGCAAAATACAAACCCAAACAATAACATTCAAATACTGTTTAAATGACCACGGACAACTGGAAGTTTTAAAATGTTTATCTAAATTCAATATTTTCTTGCATGAGGTACAATAAAACAAGGCAATCAATAACCAAGATAACGTAAATCACATAGGCAGAAAGAAATAATGACAGAGTAATCATCAAGGTACTAAAATAAAATGTAACGAGAAAAGATACTATGCAAGTCAGTATTATCTAAACAGGGATACCTAAGTGTGAGTAACTATAGGAGAGTTTATAATGAATAACACGCTTCACTTAAGGTGAAGGGGCCTTTGAACAACCTAGGCAACGAAGTTCTAGACCATATCAGGAAATGACACACTGCTATGCAAAATATAATTTCTAACAAATGAGAAGACATAGGAATAAACTTTATGGAAAAATATAAATGACTTTCAATAGTTGCGGAAAGGCATGGAAAATATAACATATGCAATGTTGAACTTTATTAAAGCAAAAGTTAGAAATTCAGAAGGTGCAAGAATTTCAAGAGGTTCAGAGCAATATTTACCTAGAAAAGTGTGGAAACCAAACCCTGGCCACGGGTCAGTTAAGGACAGGAAACCCTCGAGGAAGGATACCCCTCAAAGGACAGCAGGTGCAGAATGGACACCCAGGATAGGACAGGATACCCTCGAAATAGGAATCAGGACAGGACCCTCAGGACAGGACAGCAAACCCTCAGGACAGGACCCTCTTCAGGACAGGACCGGAACCCACAGTTCGGAAGCAACGCCTGCGCTCCACCCGCTCTGCAGCTATCGATCAAGACCCCGATTGAGTCAGCGAACTCCCAGCTAAGTGCTTGCCAGCACTTTAAGGTTCAGTAGAACCTCAGTCTATGGTCAAATTCGGACAGAGTGCTCCGCAGCGCTCTGTATCTTCAGTCACCTATTGAGTGCGTTGGGTCAGTGACAGGTCAGCTAAACCAGACAAGTCGGACGGTTCACTAGGTGAACCCAGGGTAGATATACAGTTTGGGGACAGTGTACCACCCCCCAATGTTGCAAAGTGTCCGAGTCCCTCAATTTCGATTGGTCCTAAGGTAGGGTTTGGGTAACACACCAATCACAATACACGATTTGAAGCCTTCATTAACATATTTGGGTACCGCCTAGCAGGTTTGGGGTTCCCATGAGAAGTTACACGGCAAACAGTAGCGCAATATTACAATGTATCATATAAGGAGCCACATTCGCTGTTCTCGCAGGGCAGAGGTGACTTTCTCAGGAGCATCTCGCCCATCACTGCCAACTGGCTATGTTCCATCAGCCAAGGTCCCTCGTGCTGCCGAATGTCGCACAGGCGCAGAAGGGACCTCCAATATGGCTCTCCTCTCACTCAGACCCCCATTTCCCGCGGTACATGAAAAGTAAGCGAAAACAAATTAATACACAATAATGTCATTATGAAAACACATCACAGGGTTTGTACTTTTAACTCATCATCAAGAAATAAACTTATTGCATCTAAATGTTAGCTACATTGATACGGACACAAGAGCAGTGGCACGAGCAGTACCACATGATAAGCACAGCTATGAATTACGCATGCGCATAACTTTCCCTCCACTTCTGCAGACGCGTCAGGACACGTGAGTGTGGCTGACGCATGCGCAGTAACTAAAATACAAGCGGCGGCCATTTTTAGGGACACGGATTAATTCATTAGAATATACACACAGGCAAGCTTCGGGAACTTTGCTTAAACAAAATAAATGTTAGTAAAACATACATTTTTGTTACCTTATTACACATAAACGAGGTTCTTGATTTCGGCAAGCCGCAAAATATGCGAAGCTTTGCTTCATCAATCCCCTCTTTGATGATATCTACTATCATCACAAATTATAGTGGAACCAGATGCCAACTTTCTTTCACACTTTATAAAGTTCTATTTCTTCCAGCAACCGTTCTAATTTTTCTCTTTCAGTTTTAGCCGGATGAGAAGTCTTCACCTTTTTGTATATCTGATCATTCACTTCCTCTAATTCAATCTCATCCACACTTCGTTTCACTCCTCTTGCATTTACCTCGTGCTTTTTGGTGCGCTTGCGGTATTTACAGCATAAGACAATGGAAAGTATAATAAGACCTATAATACCAATTGGCATCAGAATTTTGAATAATAAGCTTTTACCTATGCTAGCAAGCCAATGACCTACATTTGAGAGACCATCTACCAGTCTCTTCCAGGCACTATCAACCTCGAGTGGTTTGAGTTCCTTTGCCAAATTAGTAATGTTTTTCACATATCTTTTGATCTGTACACTTTTATCCGGAATATAAGTGCAACAATGTTGCGCCTTCAACATCCGGCAGACTCCGCCCTCTTTCGCTAATAAGGTGTCAAGAGCAAGTCGATTTTGTAAAACCATTGATCTGATCGCAACCATTTCGGTATTGACCAGCAGAAATCCATGAGCTGTTTCAGTAGACAGCACATCTACTATAGTAGACAATTTGCAAATTCTGTGAGTGTTCAGAACCACTCCCACTCCAGGTATCAGTGCACTGAAAATACTACCCATAATTTCACCTATACTCTCTCTTTTACTACGCACTAAGCCATTAGTATCTTCATTGCTTCCAGCTTTTCCATTCACATGGTATATTTTCGGGAAAACAATGCCAAAGTAGCAGCTTCCATACCAGTGATCCGGCAATTTGAAATAAGCCTTGTCCCCACAAATATAATAAATTCCAGGAAACACAGGCTCTGACCCATTTTTGAAACCCCAACCTCCAATTACCTTGTAATTATGTTCGCATTCACTGGAACCAATGAAAACATTATTATAATAGCTAGTCTTCTCGCGGTGAAGACATAGCTTGCCTTTCTTTTCAAAATCCAGCAACAGAGCAGGACCCGCTCCACCAGATGATGTGCCTTCCATGTTTTCTGCCCACTTTGGCTTTTTCTGACTTTCGTCATTAGCCTTCTTCTGAATTTTAATTCTCCTTTTCTCTGCCATGTTCAGGAACATCTTTTCCTGCTCACGCAAAGAACAAGTCAAGTTATCTCTGTGTGCGTCTGCTATGTCAATGTTCCCTATAGTCAGAAAGTAGTCTCCCATATATCTTATGGTGTCAGTTTTGGTATGTACAGGATTCAAGTTCCCACGTATAGGAAGTTCAGAAAAGATCACGTCATTGTTAGAGTAATAATACTGTAACGGTCCCCTTTTGTAAAATAAACTAGCTAAAATGCTACAGGAAATTCCATATGTCAATGGCAGATGATGGTATGTCACGCCTTCAGCCACCGAAGTAGGTAGCTTCATGCAGACATAGCAATCTTCAATTTCCATAGTCTCTACATAGTGTATTAATAAGTTTGCGAAAACGTTTAAGTGTGTCTTGTTCTTAACTCCATGATAATGTAGTCCTCCCTCATCTGATGCTTCTAAGTTCTGTTTTGTTTGTCTCAAAGCTCTTTCATGTCTTTCTACACTCTGTGTTGTCAACTCCTCACTGTCAGTATTTACAGTTTCAGCAGGGACAATGTTAGTATCTTTACTTACAGCAAAGGGAATGAAAATTGTTAATCCTATCCAGATAACTATCAGTACTACTACACTACATATACACACCTTGCAACACGTCTTAAAACGGCTGCAACTAGGTCTACCATTCACTGTTGAATCAGACATTTTAGCTCAGAAGGAGCGTTCTCACCCCTCTTTTTAGCTTTTTACACAACTAGCTTACTTTGTGCAAATTCACGGTGGTTCGTCTTCCTCTTCAGCTGAGTACTCTGGGACAGGTTCTCCGTCGCTCACGTCAGTTATATCAAGATCTTCAAGTTCTTCCAAAACCAGTGTCCATTCAGGAGACTTGTACTTTTTGTTTTGTCTTTTTATTCGCTCACTCCTTCTTTTGGAAGAGTCTTCTTCTTGCTCTGCTATTCGAGCACTTCTTCTTGCCTCTGCACGTTTTTCTTCCACTGTCTTTATCCTAAGTCTCAATCTTTTTACAAACCTAGGCTCAAGGTTGTTTCTTTTCTTTAGTCTCTTAGTCGGTACTTGGACTTCACTTTCTTTTCTTATTTTCTTGTTCTCTCTATCTTGTGGTAATTCTTCTCCACTTTCTTCTCCTACTTCCCTTATCTGGCTAGTTCCAGGGCTAGCATCAAATTCTTCTGCCTGGTTGCTAATCTGGCCTTGTTCAGGAATATTTTGTTTTTGGCTTTCGATGGTTTTTATTTCTGTTTCTGTTTCCTGAACCCGTTCTTCTAACCCTCTCTTATCCTGTTCAAGCACTTCGATCTCTTGATCTTCTTCTGCTCGAACTATCACTCTGTTTCTAGTCTCTCCCTTATCTGCATCAGGTGTTCGCGGTGGTGTATCGAATACCTGCTCTGTCCCTGTCTGACCTTCTCCTTCCTCAGTTTTGATTTGAATCTCAAGCGGCTGAGGTTCTTCGCCTGTGCCTTGCTTTTCCTGACTAGTCCACTCTCTACCTTCACTAAGTCGTTCTCTTGTTCTGATAGGATCTTCAGTCAGATCAATCATCGGTATCCATTCTTCTGGCCATATGCTTGGCAGTTCGTCTTCAGCTACTCCTGGCTCAGTTTCCTGGACCTCTTCAGCAGGCTGGATTCTTGGCAGTTCGTAGTCAACTACTCCTGGGCCAACGTCTGCTGTTCCTGCAACCTGACTGGTGCTGTGCTGCTCGTTGTCAGTTGCTTCTGGTCTGGCTCCTTCAGGGTCCTCTGCCGGTTGCCCTTCTTCTTCAAATCCTTTGTCTGGCAATACCTTCTGGGTGTGTCCAGCGTGGATCCACTGAGGAACACCTGCGACCTTTACTGCAGTGGTTGTCACCAGGATTACTTGGCGTTTCTTTCCCCACCTTGGTGCCAGACAGCTTGATCGAGTGTGCTTCTTTATTTTGACCCAATCTCCTGGAACCAAGCTGTGGAGAGGAGTCGTTGGATTGAGGATGCCGTCGTCTCCAATCTGGCGAGAGATAGAACGCACTTGGTCACCCAATCTTCTGCAGTATTCAAGCACCAAATCATCAGTAATACTCAACAGTTTGCTTCCTGGCACCCATGCTTGTCTCATCACTCTTCCCATAATGATTTCATGGGGACTTAGGCCTGTCTTGCGGTCTGGAACACTTCTTAGTCCCATCAGGACCAGGGGCAGGGCCTTCACCCAGGTCATGCCAGTAGCATCTGTCAGCTTTGCTAGTCTGTTTTTGATAGTTCCATTTACTTGTTCCACTATTCCAGAAGCCTCTGGGTGGTATGCACAATGGAGTTTCTGCCTTATTCCGAAGGCCTTACAGAGTTCAGCCAGTATGTCATTCTGGAAATGTCCACCCTTATCTGATTCAATAATGCATGGTATTCCGAACCTAGGTATCAGTTCTTTTAGTAAACACTTCGCTACTGTCAGTGCGTCACTTTGAGGAGTAGGGTAAGCTTCTACCCATTTTGAAAATACGCAAACAATGACAAGGACATATCGTTTCCCTTCACAACGGGGCATGGTGATAAAATCAACCTGTATCCTTATAAAGGGACCCCCTGATCTCCCAATCTTGCTCAGTTCAACCATTGTCCTCTTGCCTGGGTTCATCTGTTGACATGACAGGCACCTCTGGCAGAGGGACTCTGCTACCTTCCTGAACTTTTTACTGTACCAAGTCTGTTGAAATACTAGAATCATGGCATCCCTACCAATGTGTGATCCTTCATGTATTAATCTTGCCATTGTGCCAAGCAAGTGTCGGGGTAACACAGGCATACCAGTTGGGCCCAAAATCACACCATCCACACGTCTCGGTCTACACCCATCCTCCTTCCATTTCTCTCTTTCTTGCCAAGGAGCCGACTCCTGCCACTCTCTCACCTCATCCCATGTAGGCACTTCCTCAAACACCTGAAGCTGGCAGCTGGTTCCTGGCCCCCCTCGTTTTGGATTTACAATATACCGATCTTTGGCACACCATTGAGCCACTCGATCAGCATAATCGTTCCCCAGTGATACTCTGTCCATGCTTCTTTGATGAGCAGTACATTTTACCACTGCCAGTTCTTTGGGCAACTGGATGGCCTCTAAAAGGTCATGAACAACCTTTGCATTCCGAATGGGAGTACCTGAGGAAGTCATGAATTCCCTCTGTAGCCATAATTGGCCAAAGTCATGCACAACGCCATAACAGTACTGACTGTCAGTATACACTGTTATGCGTAAGTCCTTCCCAATTTTGCAAGCCTTTATCATGGCTATCAATTCGGCTACTTGTGCAGACTTGATGTTATATAGGTAACCTGCTTGTTCAATTTTTGTGAAAGACACTACTGCATAAGCAGCACTCAAGCCTCCTAATTCATGTCTTAGACAGGAACCATCCACAAATAGTTCTTTATCATGCTCAGGCAATGGTACTTCTTTTATGTCTGGGCGTGGCTTGGTACTGAACTCTGTTAGGTCAATACAATCATGTTCATCATCATCCCCACCTTCCATTTCCAAGGGGTCGGGGAGTAAGGTGGCAGGGTTCAGAATACCGCACCTAACAATGCTTACATTTGCTGCACCCACAAGAATCCTCTCGTATTTAGTCAGCCGACTAGGGGTGAGATACTGTGTTTTAGTTCTGGTCAATAGAATTACCACTCCATGTGAAACATACACGGTCACAGGATGTCCCATGACAATGGACTCACTCTGTTCCAAACTTGCACAGGTAGCAGCTACTGCTTTCAGACAGCCTGGTAACCCAGCAGCTACTGGGTCCAGTGTGGCAGAGAAATAAGCCACAGGCCTTCTGGTCGTGCCATGTTCTTGAGTCAGGACAGACAATGCGCAATTATCGCGAGTGTCACAGAAAAGGGCAAACTCTTTGGAATAATCTGGCATTCCCAACGCAGGGGCGGTACACAGACAGTTCTTCAATCTTGTGAAAGCCATTAGACTTTCATCGTCCCACTGTACAACATCTGGCATTCCTCTCGTGGTCATTTTTATCAAGGGCCTGGCTAAGGCTGCAAATCCCAGAATCCACTGCCTGCAGTACCCTAATACACCCAGGAACATTCTGACATCTTTTTGAGTACGGGGCAACTGCATTTTTTGAATTATTCTCACTCTTTCTGATGTGACTTTTCTGACACCCTTTTCTATTTGGTGTCCCAGATATTTTACAGATTTCGCACAGAACTGTAGTTTGTCAGGGGCTACTTTATGCCCTTTCTCACACAGATGATTTAGGAGGGCAATGGTGTCAACCACACAGTCCCGGTGACTTTTAGACGCCACTAGAAGGTCGTCTATGTACTGCACTAACACAGAGTTCCCAGGTAAGATCAAAGTCTCTAGACATTTTTTCAAGATCTGATTAAAGATAGAGGGGCTCTCTGTATACCCCTGAGGGACCCTGTTCCAACAATACACGTGACCCTCAAAAGCAAATGAGAAAAGAAATTTGCTGTCGGGGTGCAGGGGTATCGAAAAGAATGCATGACACAAATCAATCACAGTGAACCATTCAGCATCCCAAGGAATCTGGTATAATATCACTGCAGGGTTTGGGACAATAGGGCAGCAAGGAACTACAATTTTGTTAACCTTTCTCAGGTCCTGCACTACCCTATACTTGCCACTAGGCTTTTTGATGCCCATAATCGGTGAGTTGCATGGGCTGCTCATCACTTCCTGTATGATGTTTCCTTCCAATAATTTTTGGATTTCCAGAGTGACACCTGCTTTCACTTCAGCATTCATTCGGTAGGGCCTAGTGTTAGGATATACTGCATTGTCCTTGATGGCTATCTGTATGGGGTCCACATCTTTCATCAAACCCACATCTTTTCCAGTGAAATCCCACACTTCTGGCTTTACGGCTTCCTGGAGTTCTTGGGGCAAGTCCTGCAGGGTCAATCTTTTAATTTCTGAGTCAGGTCTAAGCAACAATAATTTATAAATGCCGTCTTCATCTGGGGTCTGTATTTCAACACCCTTTGGTGTGCAAAAGATGGTACAGTTCATTTTGCACAGCAAATCACGACCCAGTAGATTCACTGGACTGGTGTCACAGACGACAAATCTGTGCATCTGTTTAAAATTTCCAATTGAAATCTCCATTGGTTCGGTAACAGGAGTACTAATCAATTGATTAGATACACCCACTACTTGGATATTTTCTCCCGAGAGGGGTAGGTTTGGAACGTCCACTGTTCTTACAGTAGAACGGGTAGCGCCAGTGTCCAACAGAAAGGTGACATCATTTCCGTCAACCTTTCCTTCAATATATGGTCCAGACTGGTCTACCGGCAAGGAAGCGCCAAGTACGCACTCCTCGTCCTCCCCTCTCAGGCCCCGTCAGTCCTGATCATTACAAAGGAAGGTATCATTCAGCAGATACTGCGAAGTTGCTGTATTTCTGTTCTCCCCGCTTTCCCAAACCTCTATCTCTTCATTTTCTGCCTGTCTTCCCCTGTATACCTGCTTGGGTGCTCGAGGCACCTGAACTGTTTTTACCTGGGGTTGAGTCTTTCTTGGTCTTTCTTTCTGCGTCTGTGGAGTTAAATCAGGAGTTTTCTCATTAACATCGACTAATTGGGGACACTCGTTTCGCCAGTGTCCAATTTCGCCGCACTGATGGCAGGGAAATTTTTTCATAGCCTCTTCCCTGCTAAATTTGGGCCGGGGCTTTCCTCCACCCCCTCCCCCAGGACCTTTGTTCTCAGCATTTTTAACCATGTTACTCAATTGTTTTTCCTGTTGTTCTGCGAGCTTCACCTGAGCCCACATAACCTTCTCCTTAAGGGCCTTTTTCTTTTCTGCCATCTCGTCCTCGCAGTACTTAGCGTACCGCAGGACCTCATCCATTTTCTTAGTATGCCAACAGATTTTATTATCTTTTATCCACTGACAAATTTCAGGTCTTAAACCATTTACAAACCTGTAAATGAAGTGCGTCATATCCTTCAGGTCGATGTTGTCAATACCACTGTATGTTTTAAATACCTGCAATAACCTCTCATAGAAGGAGTGCACTGTCTCGTCCCTTTCCTGTGTTGTTCTATCTATTTTTGTCCAATCAGTTTCCTTTGCGGGCACCTTTTCTTTCAAATGCTGAATTACCTGCTCATACTTTCGCATGACATCCTTTGATGGCTCTCCAGTTTCCTTGTTTCTGGGATACTCTTCACTGGGCCAATCTATGGCTATTTTACACTGGGTCCATAAATCTACCGGAACCACAATGTCGAAAAACCCATCCAGGTCTTTCCACAGACATTTCTGTACCTTCACGAACCTCTCCACCTGCCTGTACCAGTCAACTGGTTTCTCTCGTAATTTTGGAAAATCGTTCGTGAAGGACACAATATCCTGCCTAGACCAGGGGACATGCACATATTTTCCCCCTGGAACTTCGCGCATGGGGCATAACTGCTCAGGTTTTTCTACCTCTCTTAAAGCAAACTCGGGAGTCACTTGTCGGGAGCGAACCTCTTCCCTCTTTTTCGCCCACCTGCTTCTCCATTTTTCCACATCTCCCCATTTCTGCAGTACCCCCATTAATTCTTTAATCTGCAACTTCTTCCCTGCCACATTCAGGTGTTCTATATCTTTGTCTGAGAAGTCTGCTCTGTACGGTTTCTGTAAGGGCTTGGATTTTGAGATATCTACCCCCATACTAACTGCTGTTTCGGTCAGTTTTTCATGGAGCACTCTGGTGTTCCTTGTAAAGCTTTTACATATGAACGACAATTCTTCTTCAGAGTAGGTATTCAATCGATCCAACCCCACATTTCCTGCCATTAATTCTTCTATTTCGACCCTCAGCTTGTAGAGATCTAAAGGCTTTGTTTGCGGAGTCTGCTTCTCTAATTCACGACTCCAACTCTCAATTTCATCCGGAGTTACCAGAGAGACATTCCTAGTACCTGTTGCTGTCTCTAATTTAATTTCCTTTGTATTAAAAGGGTTATACCTCTGCTGTGTTCCCTTTCCAGTCTGTTTGTTTGGCAATTCCAAAAACGCAACTTCAGACTCGCACTCACTGGACTGATCATCTATAATGATCGGTTCCTGTCTCGGGGTTGCCATGACTGGGGTCATAACTGGAGTAATCGGATTTCCCTGACCATTTCCATATAACGGGACCACCGGTCCAATAGTTACTGGAATAGTCAATGCCTCAGGACTGGTATTTAACTGAGAAATTTTCTGAATTATTTCTGTTCTTTGTCTAGCTAGAGCCTCTTGCTCCTTTTCCACTAGTACCCTTCTTAGAGTTGTGTCATGTAATATCTGGGGGGTCAATGGAGGAGTAAAACTCGGGGCAGTAGGATGCGTTTCACTTGGTCCTCCCCCATAATTTGGTTTCGGGAATAAAGTTCCAGTATTAAAGGACCTGCGCTCTTCCCCATATGGAGGTTGAACAAAAGGCAGTCCTGAATTCGAGGGTTTCTCTTCGCTTTCATACAAGGGTCTGGGAAAAAAGGTTTTCGTACGTGAATATTTTTCTTCCTGACTTGCGGGCACTTTGGGATATATATCCCTTGTTTCCGTCAGTTCGGGTTTTTCAGAATAGGGCAATACTTGACCACCCCCTCCCAGTCCCAGGGACCTGTCTTCTTCTTTTAGGAAGTGGCGTCGGGGAACATCTCCTACACTGGAAGGTCGGGTTCCCTCATTGTAAGGTGGCGGACTTCTGGTACAGATGTCATCTATTAGTTCATCATCTGAATCCCCCAGGGCCCCCCAATGCTTACATTTTTCAGTACTTTTCTCACCCGCTCCAATGTTATGACATGCAGGCATCATGGGAAACAGACCCTCAACAATCATGCTCTGCCTCCACTGTTTCATCCTTTTATCCCTGGATTCCTGTTTCTGCCTGGGGTACCACTTGGTCAAACCCTTGTCCATTCGGGGTCTTTCTCTTTCAAAAGCCTCAATCTCCCATTCCTCTAATGCCTCATACTGCGTTAGTCTCGGTCTGGGATGCAGTTCATTCATTCGGGTTCTTAAATTAAATAAGATCCTACCATTGAAAGTACCATCTAACGGAAAAGCCAATACTCCGTCATCTTTTGTGTACTTCACCCAATTCTCCAGCCACACACAGGTATTGTACCCTCGGTCAAACATCATGAATGAGGCGGGAGTATTGGGTGCTGGGACAAGAACACCTTCTCTAGATTTAATCGGTTTGTCCGTTTTAAAATAATTTTTCACCTTACTTACAAGGGACATTTTTCTCTTGGTTCCGTACATAATATCGTATCTATTAGCCTTCCACTGATCCCTTTCAAACCCTAGATGCCTTGGATCAGGTCGAGTCTCTGTAGTCCGCGAGTGCCACATACGACTTCTGCGCTAACTTTGTTTACAAACTACCTCCAATCAGAACGCGCTTCAGAAAATTCGTGCAACCAATGGGTGCGCGACACAAAATAAGCTCCGCCAATGGGTGCGCGGCCCCTTCGTGAGACAGTTCCCACGCTCCGGCGCTCACCCCTCCTTTACGATTTCAGCTCCGCTACCCGCCCGCTGCTTCTACCAATCCCAGCGCGGCACAGAGTGACGTCAGAGACGCTTCGCGACTGACTCCCTCCCTTCACAAGGTAACGGAAACTTTCCTTCTTTTTAAAGTGCTCAGTGCTTGGTTATTTTACAACAAATACACATTCGCCACAGTGCTCAAGTGTCTAGACAGAGAAAGAATTCTTTTACTGCAAGTAAACTACTTCCATTTACTTTTCACGCGCTGCGGGCAGATCTCTTCCGCCTACCCTTCACTCTAGCATCGGTGAACCTGTTATTCCCCTAAACTCATCCAATTCTTTCCGGGATATATTCCGAGTTTAAGGTTTCTCAGCGGACCCCTCTGCTTTCACGCTAGCTCCGAGGAACCTGCTACTCTTCCGATGTGACCCTTACTAGGTTACGCCACTATGGGAATTTTGCCAATGAACCCCGTTACTGTCATTTATTCACACATGTATTCAGAAAACCCTAGTTAGTGCTTCCCGGTTATCCTAACCTGCACCTAACTTTCCTCGAACCTGTGACCTCAGGACAATGGATTCTATTCACCACTTGCCCTTTCAATTCCCCGGGGAGTTCGGACAACACTTAACAATTCGATTTACAAATGCATGAATTAGTACATATAACAATATAAGAACAAGAATAATAACAATACAAAAATTCATGAGTTTCAGCAGCGTATTCACAAGAGAGTGATCAGTTCCCTCAGAACAGCCGCTCTTATAGCAGCATTAATATAATAGCAGCTTCCGACTTAACTAGTCCAACTAATCCCTGCCTTACTCTCAACTAGTCCCTAACCATCCTCTAGCTACCAGAAAACTGATAGAGCGCGCGAGGCCACCCGACCAACAGTTTTCGCCGTTTCCGGCTTCAGGGCCCATATACTTTTCAAATCACCATATACATCGATCAGGTGACTTCACGAGCTCTATCAAGTTGGTGTGTGTGTGTTCCCTGCTACCAAATTTCGGTGCACCCGACTTACCATCCACCGATGCGGGTGCCTAATGACCACAATGAATCAGGGAGCTAGCTGTAAAAGAAAGGCAGCAAAATACAAACCCAAACAATAACATTCAAATACTGTTTAAATGACCACGGACAACTGGAAGTTTTAAAATGTTTATCTAAATTCAATATTTTCTTGCATGAGGTACAATAAAACAAGGCAATCAATAACCAAGATAACGTAAATCACATAGGCAGAAAGAAATAATGACAGAGTAATCATCAAGGTACTAAAATAAAATGTAACGAGAAAAGATACTATGCAAGTCAGTATTATCTAAACAGGGATACCTAAGTGTGAGTAACTATAGGAGAGTTTATAATGAATAACACGCTTCACTTAAGGTGAAGGGGCCTTTGAACAACCTAGGCAACGAAGTTCTAGACCATATCAGGAAATGACACACTGCTATGCAAAATATAATTTCTAACAAATGAGAAGACATAGGAATAAACTTTATGGAAAAATATAAATGACTTTCAATAGTTGCGGAAAGGCATGGAAAATATAACATATGCAATGTTGAACTTTATTAAAGCAAAAGTTAGAAATTCAGAAGGTGCAAGAATTTCAAGAGGTTCAGAGCAATATTTACCTAGAAAAGTGTGGAAACCAAACCCTGGCCACGGGTCAGTTAAGGACAGGAAACCCTCGAGGAAGGATACCCCTCAAAGGACAGCAGGTGCAGAATGGACACCCAGGATAGGACAGGATACCCTCGAAATAGGAATCAGGACAGGACCCTCAGGACAGGACAGCAAACCCTCAGGACAGGACCCTCTTCAGGACAGGACCGGAACCCACAGTTCGGAAGCAACGCCTGCGCTCCACCCGCTCTGCAGCTATCGATCAAGACCCCGATTGAGTCAGCGAACTCCCAGCTAAGTGCTTGCCAGCACTTTAAGGTTCAGTAGAACCTCAGTCTATGGTCAAATTCGGACAGAGTGCTCCGCAGCGCTCTGTATCTTCAGTCACCTATTGAGTGCGTTGGGTCAGTGACAGGTCAGCTAAACCAGACAAGTCGGACGGTTCACTAGGTGAACCCAGGGTAGATATACAGTTTGGGGACAGTGTACCACCCCCCAATGTTGCAAAGTGTCCGAGTCCCTCAATTTCGATTGGTCCTAAGGTAGGGTTTGGGTAACACACCAATCACAATACACGATTTGAAGCCTTCATTAACATATTTGGGTACCGCCTAGCAGGTTTGGGGTTCCCATGAGAAGTTACACGGCAAACAGTAGCGCAATATTACAATGTATCATATAAGGAGCCACATTCGCTGTTCTCGCAGGGCAGAGGTGACTTTCTCAGGAGCATCTCGCCCATCACTGCCAACTGGCTATGTTCCATCAGCCAAGGTCCCTCGTGCTGCCGAATGTCGCACAGGCGCAGAAGGGACCTCCAATATGGCTCTCCTCTCACTCAGACCCCCATTTCCCGCGGTACATGAAAAGTAAGCGAAAACAAATTAATACACAATAATGTCATTATGAAAACACATCACAGGGTTTGTACTTTTAACTCATCATCAAGAAATAAACTTATTGCATCTAAATGTTAGCTACATTGATACGGACACAAGAGCAGTGGCACGAGCAGTACCACATGATAAGCACAGCTATGAATTACGCATGCGCATAACTTTCCCTCCACTTCTGCAGACGCGTCAGGACACGTGAGTGTGGCTGACGCATGCGCAGTAACTAAAATACAAGCGGCGGCCATTTTTAGGGACACGGATTAATTCATTAGAATATACACACAGGCAAGCTTCGGGAACTTTGCTTAAACAAAATAAATGTTAGTAAAACATACATTTTTGTTACCTTATTACACATAAACGAGGTTCTTGATTTCGGCAAGCCGCAAAATATGCGAAGCTTTGCTTCATCAGATGTTCGAATTTCTCAGTTCAGTGTTGCTTCTTTTATCGACTGGATACGCGGCAGTATCAACGCATTGGAATGCCAACCTGGGGCCATAATATTAACAGTGCTCCAGGTACACAATGTGGCCAGTGTGCACCCTTTATGCAACCCCACGACACTATGGTATTAAAAAAGGTACCACAGAGATTTGTGTGTCCCATACCATAACAATAGGGTGAATGTGCCTTCAAGGGATTTATTTAGAATCTATTTGAATTATTTTTTCAATTGAATTTCCAGGCCAAGCAAATGATTGCCTTTTCTCATTAATAACTTTCAATAGCTAATATCACTATATAGTTTTTTCATGTATTGAGTAAAAATCACAAGAGAAAACATTGATTATCATGCAGAGCAAAAATCATAAATGAAAGAAGCCTACATAAAAATTTGAGCAGTAACGGGTATATATAGAAAAATATTCACTTATATGTTGTCAAATTAGAAAAGGATACTAAAAAATACAAACAATGTGACGAGAAGGTAACAGTACAGATTTAAACGCCTTCACTGTAACAGTTGTCAACCCTTTTCTTCTCAATGAAAATTAAAACAAATATTAGAAAAAAAAGCGTAGGTCAACGTTTCGATCTATACATTTAACATTGCAGTTCAGCTGCTGGCAATCATATAGAAAAATAGGCAGTAATCAGTCCAGTAACATTTGTTGCATTAGAATACAAACATTACTTATATCATACATCGTGCATCATTTATGGAGGCAGTATTTACAGTTTTGACCTCAGTTTCGACATGCTATTATATTTGTTACCTTTTACCAAGTTGTAACATACTGTTATTACTGGTCATGTGCAATAACGTGATTAAAATGTGCCTTTGACATAAATAAGTAGTTTTCATATGCTATCCACTTTGTGATAGATTTAGCGATCCTTCACCAAGTAATACGTACTTATATAAGAGCTTAATTTGATGGGTTCACAGATTGACAACACGTTTGAATCTGCTTTACTACTGGCATTATTGTCATACCTCCTGGCCCATTAACTGCGGTATAATATCACGTTGATAAATAGGATACATCGAATACGTGCCCTTTGGCCAGAATAAGGTAAAAATGCTGTTCACATTATTAGATTCCAAATTAGATCGATTATTCAGTTAGTATCAAATGGACCTCTTTCTTCTATAGACTATCATAGCTCAGGCTTTTAAACTTGAGAGGATACTAATCCGAGCCATGAGATTTATTCAACTTAGGTATGTCCATTTTGAAATGCATTGCATCAATGTCTGCATTTTAGCCACTTTTTGAACCAATCTATGTGCAAAACTAAAGAGACATTGAATATAAGAACGATAATATATGACATTAGATACTGACAAGATTTAATTAAAGATATGACCATAAGGGATTAAAATGAGAGATCCCCAAACAAAGGTTATGAGTTTAAATAATCATGCAATTGTGTTTAACTGCTCTACGGGTGATTTTATTGTTATTATGTTTTTATATTTAATATGGGGCAGAATAAATAGTAACTATTTTTTGTTCTACATTATAATAGGGGTCAACAATTGTAATACTGTTCAGTCCTAAAGATGGTCTCGCCTATGAAAAAGTAGAGACCGAAACGTCGACCTACGCTTTTTATGCAAATATTTGTTTTAATTTTCATTGAGAAGAAAAGTGTTGACAACTGTTACAATGAAGGCATTTAAATCTGTACTGTTACCTTCTTGTCACATTGTTTGTATTTTTTAGTACCCTTTCCTAATTTGACAACATATAAAGTGAATATTTTTCTATATACACCCATTTCTGCTCTAATTTGTATGTAGGCTTCTTTCATTTATGACTTTTGTTCTACATGATAATCAATGTTTTCTCATGCGATTGTTACTCAATACATGAAGAAACTATATAGTGATATTAGTTATTGAAAGTTATTAATGAGAAAAGGCAATCATTTGTTTGGCTTGGAAATTCAATTGAAAAAAGAATTCAACTAGATTCTAATTAAATCCCTTGAAGGCACACCCTATCGTTTCATTTTGCCCGAGCCCTCAAGGGTAGATTGGGTTGCCTATTTTTGTACACCATTCCGTAACACATATGTAGCAGCAGTGTTATAGTGAAAGGGTGTTCCCTCATTTGCATGGGGCCTGCTCCAATGAAAATGAGGGAATCACTTTGCCTCTGTGCCTGCGGCCTATCACGGATGCAGGGAAAGAAGCAAATAGGCTCCTAGGAGGTGCAATGACAACTCACTCCACACCACAAAAAGGTAGCATGCTGTTAGGGGGCACCAAGGGCAGCACTCTGACGTGGGGAATGGTGATCCCAAGGACTCTCCAAACATCCCTCCTGCCCAGAGATACCTGTCCCCTCTTGTAAAGTGCAGGGGACTGCTGCCTACACTGTCAAACATCCAGTGCCTTGTAAGCAAGATGATGCCAGAGGAGACCTTTGAGCATCGACTGATCCTGCCGTATATCAAAGACATGTGATTAGATGGACAACTCCATGCTTGACACTCATGAGAGGTTTCAGGTAGGCCTTAGGGTTCCAGTGAAACTGCAATATCTCCATCGAGCTGTGATAGGACCAGCGCTCATACTGCACTTGCGAAGTCTGTGCCTGGTAGGAAGGGCTTCACAATGCAGAGCAAGGAGATCTGATGCAAGGTGGTCGTAGTATTCTGTGCGATCTGAGTCTTAAAGCTGAGCTTAGCATTGATGCAGAATCTCAGAGACACTGTCAACAACCCATCAAATTTCCTCTCTGCAAGCCATTACCTGTCCTCTTGTACTCTGTTGGTGATGGTGATGTGCACATTATTATGGGATATTGTGGCAGGATAAAAACCAGATGAACACATCGGGCCATCTTTGTTTTAATCTTTCAGCACATCTCAAATCCCTCCTAGCAGTGCCATTGAATCCCATTCAGAGTGTGAGGACGTCAAGCAAAGGTCAATGGTCAACTGTATTGAATGCTTAGAATATGTCCTGCAAGACGAGAAGCAGAAGTCACCATTGCCAGAGATTAGGAGGATGTCGACAAAGACTTGGATGGTTTCCAATGACCTGCTGAAGCAACAGAGCTTCGAATAAGGAGTGGGGTGGTGTGAACATCTGCATTACAAACCACCAACATGTTTATCAAGATTTGCCACTCCAGCACAGTTCAAATTACTCAGAACAGAGGAGGAGTGAGCAATAATTCCTAATGAGAAGAAGAGGGGACCAAATTGGAAAATCGCCTAGTAGTACACCGATGGATTTAAACACTGGCAGGAATCATTTAAAGTAAACATAACCTTGGTGTTGCAATACATTTTAGTCCAGGAGATTTGATCACTGGACCCTCCATCCAAAAATTGATGCTTTTATGAAGGGTCCATCAACTCATGTTTGCTCCTTCAGGGTGTGGGGGGCAACTTAAAATAAATTTGACTAGGCTTCAGAAGTGTAAATATTTTTTAGAGTTCTAATGTCTTAACAGTATATGTTTGATGCGGTCAGGGGAGGGCTCTACCAAAACCGCTTCAATTTTACTTAATGCTTCTCTTAGACTAGCCTGAAATAAATTTAAAGTTAAATATAATTACATGTTTCAAAAAGGGCCTAGGACAAAATAGGCAATCCTTTCCAAAGAGAGTGTCATAAAAAAAGTGGTGATTTTAATGTATGCATTACAGATGGCTGGTTATCTGGAGAATTTGACAAATATGAAAGCTAGGTAGTAGGAACTCCCGAGAATGTCACTACAAATCAGTTTCCCTGCTCCAGAGGTAAACAAAATCTTTTATGAAGCTCACATGGGTTCTGGATGATTTTTGGATGAATTCCCTGCTATT
The DNA here is from genome assembly GCF_964261635.1 of Lissotriton helveticus. Classification (NCBI taxonomy): domain Eukaryota; kingdom Metazoa; phylum Chordata; class Amphibia; order Caudata; family Salamandridae; genus Lissotriton; species Lissotriton helveticus. The sequence continues at coordinate 1,133,955,863 of NC_136071.1, read as the reverse complement.
CGTACTTACATCAGTGGCTCACAGAACATACACTAGTGAGTCATGCACCGTTTATAAATTGGTGTTAGCTTTAAGGCTACTGCAGAAGGAGGAAGTGAAGATGGTACCAATGGTAGCTACGTATAGTTTATCAAGATGGCAGAATGAGAATCTTTACGGCATAAGTTTAGGCAATACAGGGTGTAATAACAAAAAGGTTGAAAACAAGAACAGCTACACTATCAATTTGATAACAATTGAGTAAGAAGTTGATAGTGAGAACAAATGTATGAAAGTGGGCCTGTCCCCCAGTTAAGTAATCCAATACAAGGTTATGCTAAAGCTAATCCTAGCGAACCGGTTTGGCGAGATCTGGTTGCAGTAATCTTCCATGTAACAACAGGTTCCATAAAGAACTAAAGTCCTCTTGATCACACCTGTGGAAAAAGCTTACAATGTTATCTAACCTCCCATTCAGCTGCTTGTATAAAAGTAAGAACAAGAAATATCAGAATTTAATCTGTATCATGAACATATTGTGGAGGGTAAAAGCATGGCTGGAGAAGAAGGAAGCAAAAAGAACAGATGATGGACGGAATGCAAAACAATGCAAATATTCACGCCTAGTCACAGATCTGATTGTTTTTTTTGCTCACCACACCACCCCAGTTTGGACCCAGCCAAGTGCAAATTAGTCTTGATCCTATTTCAAATGGGAACATTCCAGCCTGAACTGCCACGCCAGGTCCACCTTGGACCAGTTTTAGGGCATCACCCCTCATCAGCCAGGTTAGCTTGAATCCAGTGGCACAGTGGACCCACATCTGGGCAAGAAAAGAGTCATAGCAAAATATGAAGACTAGTAGCTTTATGTACTCCATTTCTAGGGTTAGTTCAGATTAAGGGCCCAATACATAATCTGGCAGATAGAGTAATTACCATTGGCCTGTCGGAGGACTTAATGTTCACCATGCCAAGACTACTCCGCTCACCAAATTAGAAATTACTGTAAGCTGGCAGTCATTTCTAAGGCATTGGCAGATTCTGCCAATGCTGTTTACAGTCTGGTGCAGTGCTCCGTCAACATGATGGAACCCTGCACCTAACTGCATTCTTTTTTATTATCAAAAAGAAAATCCCACTTTGTGATGTTCTCCTCACTATGAGAGTCCGCTCCCATGGCGAGAGGAGCACTTAGCAGTTTTCCCTGCCACTTACCACCAGGGTTTACTTGGCGGTGAAGGGCAGTGAAAATTGAACTCTAATTCCACCTATCTAAATTAGATTAGCAGAATTTAAGGCTGCCTCCGCAGGGCCGCTGGAGGGAATTGTTCATAGAATAGGTGGAGTAGTCTCTGTGGTAATTAACCCAAGGCCGCCCGCATCCAAATTTGGAATACATTTCCTGGCAGTATAGCTATTCTGTTGCTGTATCTATGCCAACACAAAAACTAGCCACCCTGGGTCAAAAACAACAGGAGGGGGGAAGGAATGTGGGGGTTCCCTTTTCCCACCAACGGGTGGCATGCTTCATCATTGGGAACCTCCTCACACTGCGATCCTGGTCACAGTGCCTTCCATAGGGATCCTACCGAAGGGTGGCAGCCATATTGGGGGTGTAGAAAGACCAAATGAAGTGTGGTACCCTAAATAAAAGTAGACAGATACCCGCAGAGAGGATGACCCTCATTGTTGGTGTCGGTATGTAACCTGAACACCCAGCGTTGTTCTCTTCTAAAGAGGAACTGTATCAGGTTGGTAAACAGATGGGTAATGTTGTGTTTGTCAAGGACTACCCACCTAAAATCATTTGTATCATGTCCTGCCTCCAGGAAATGTGAAGTGAGCCTGTTGATCTGCTTCCTGCATCTTACTGTACTCTTGTCTTCAAGCATGCACTTTTTCACCTGTCTAGTCGTCTGACCAACATACCTGAGACCACAAGGGCATGTGATCAGATATATCAAAGCCTCATAGTTACAGTAGGTATGGTGTCTCTACTCTCATTCACAGTCTGTACCAATATCTATTGTAGTTGTGAGTGTTGTCTGTCGGTACATGCTACAGTTGCCACAGGGAAAGTGCCCCTTAATTGGTGGAAGGTTCCAAAGTGTGTTTTGTTGGGATACTTGTTTTGTGCATGGTCTTGTGTGAACTAACTGGTCCATGAGGTTGGCGCTGCCTTTAAAAGCGAACATGGGCTTGGTCAGGCTGCCACTGCCTTTATTCAAAATGTGCCAGTACTTGTTGATACCCTTTTGGGGAAGGCTAGACCTACTGCTGAATCTACTGACCCATATCAGTCTATGAGTTTTCTCTTTTGCAGGCTGTGGCTCCAAAAGCTATTGCCGATGATTGTTGCACTCTCTTTTCAATGATTTTTTAACCAGAGGTTGGGGATATTGTCGGTCCAGGAGGTGGCCTGCCAAGGTGGATGCATGGTTCTTATATTTGACCACTTCGGAGCAGTTACGCCGGATCCTTAGAAATTGGCCAAACAGTATATTTTCCTGGAGGAATTTAGGATGGTAGCTTGCATATGAAAGCATAGAATTCGTTGCCATTGGTTTGCTATATAGTTCTGTGCATAGACCATCTTCTGTTGTGTAGATCAGGAGGTCAATAAATGGGAGTGGAATTCATTACAAGAATTGAGCCAGAGGTGAAATCTCACAATCTTTTCCATTCTGCCACACCACACCACAAGAACATCATCGATGTACCGTTTCCAGAGGCGAATGTTCGACTCAAAAGGGTTAGTCGACGTCAGGATAGTATTTTGTTCAATCGAGTGGACATACAAATTCACCAGGCTCGGGGCGAAGATGCGGCCCATTGAAGTGCCCAAGATTTGCAGGAACAATGTGTGCTCAAATTGGAAGAAGTTTTCTTGCATGGTCAAGGTGGCACAGATCATGATAAATGACACAGGAGTGATGATATCCAGGTTGAAGTTGTTAAGTAGAGTCTCAAATGTGCGTAGTGTCTGGTCTTGTGGTATGCATGTATATAATGATTCTATGTCGAAGAAGACTAGGTAATTATTGTTTCTGTTGAACTCCAGACGTTCTAAAGTGCGTAGGACATCCTTAGTGTCTTGAAGAAACGTTGGCATTCCTTTAACAATTGGTGTTCCTTAGCCTCATTGACCTGGTCGCATATGATATTGAGTAGCCTCTTGGTTGTGTTAGTCCTGAGCGTTTAGTATGTGCTTGAATCAGCAAAATTGTCTTAGGCATTCCTCCCCATAGGTGGAGGTGCCCATCAAAACAATGCCGCCACCCTTGCCTGCGGGGTTGATGGTCATCAACTCATCTTTTGTCAGCCTCTTGTTCCAATCTCAAGAGGTTCTTAAACACAGTATTCTTGTTGGTAAGGCCCTTGTTAAGGTCTTGTCAGACTGCCTTCTCAAAAGTGATGACTTCAGGAGGGATCAAAAATAGAGTCTAACTTTCCTGTAGAACTGGGCGATTTCCTGGTACAATAGAAGGGGGTCACCCTCATTGAGGGGAACATAGCCAAGGCCTTTGTTCAGGAGTTTGGTCTCCACAGCATCTAACGGTCATTGACTCAGATTCACGTTTAGGCTTTGTGCATGTTCAACTGGTTTGTCATTAGTTTCCTGTTCCTGATGAACATCATTTCGTTTCCCTGCTCGTCCCTGGTTGAGACATGGTCTTGTTCGAGCTCTGTGTGGTCTACGGTGATGGTGGTCCTTCCCAGTGGACCTGAGCCTGAGATCTTCTTCTGCCCCTTGGGTGTCCACGGCCCTGTTCTATAAACTGCCAATATATAAATGAAGATGTATGGGCCACTATCTTTTGTGACTTGACTGATCCTCTGAGCTAGTTGACCGAGATTTTGAACATGACATGTCATTTCTGGAATCAATTCAACTGTCAAGTATAAATAAACCTATAAAATTATAGAGAGGCCTACATGTGTAATCTATAGTTACTAGGTCACCACAGTGGTGGACAAGATTGTACCATCCCTGGTCGAGTTATATAGCTAGTACTGTCTTTTTATGCCACACTTGGATAAGCACAAATAAAAACCTACGTTGAAGAAAGGAAATTGGAAGGGCCATATCTCATTTAGGTTCATATCTATTTTGAATTTGTCTTCAAAAATATTTGCCAACTTGCTACAACAAATCTTGAAACATTTTCTCTTGAAGGAAAGGTCATTCTTATGGCTGAAGCAGCTTTTCCCACGTGGAAACACCATGCTTTTGCATTAGTTTATCTAACACATTTTATCTTGCCAACTTACTACAACAAAATCTTGAAACATTTTCTCTCGAAGGAAAGGTGATTCTGATAGATGAATCAGGTTTTCGCAAGTGGAAACACCATGCTTTTGCATTATTTTATCTAACACACAGTCTATTGGGTGAAGGAGCGGGCAACTTTTTTCATCTTGTGTGGTTTTCCATGCTGTTTTTTATGCTAGGGCGAAAGCTCAATCATTTGGGTATTTCACCTGGCTATAATTCTTGGGTCAAAACGTGTATTTGAGACACAAAGAATCCTGACCCAGTGTGTGTCTGTGTGTGCTTTTGTCTCTTCAGACCAGAGGCCGCCTCCAAGTGAGCCCAGAGCTGTGTGTGTATATGTGTGTTTGTGTGTATGAACACACCCACAACAGCATAGAGCAGAGGCTGCTTCCCTGTAAAACACAAAAAGTACAACCCTCAATTAATGGAATTAGACCCAGCTGTGTATAATAAAACATAATCAGCACAAACAAAGGGATTTGACGGATTGATCTGGTCTGTTTATTTGTAAAGCCTTGATCTGTTGCTTTAATACTGGCATGGACAGGTGGCTTGGCAGTTCGGGCTGTTCCCATTGGGCACAGGGTCAAGACTGATTTGCATATGGCTGGGTCCAAACCGGGATGGCATGGTGAGCAAAAAAACGATGGATATAGGCCCAGATCTCTATACCGGGGTGAATGTATGACATTGTTCTGCATTTTGTCCATCAATTGTTCTTTTTTCATGCACAGGTAGCTGGGCAGATTACAATGATTGTATTACTGGAGTATGGACCACAGAAAGCAGGATGCAGCTTCCAGAAGCACTCCTGGGATAACCTAATTACAGAGCTTCCTGCCAAGAGAAGAGAAACAACTGTGAAGCTGGAAGTGAATTTGGAAACAAGCAACATTTCCCAGACCGATGCAACTTACTCTCCAAGATGCACATATGGCTCAGATACACACATTTTTAAGTACTATTTGATAAGCGTACAGAAAACCTGCACCAAATTCAACAAACACATATACACAAAGAAATGGCAGGTTGATGTGAATTACATGTATGATAAACTTCCTGCAAATAAACAATATCAACCCAAATCAGACTGCATCAGCGATGTTAAGGCACTGACAGGTAGCCTGTGAAACATTATATAGAAGAAATGTATGTATTTTATTATTAATAGCACAAAACAATCACAGGAGTTATTTGAGATAGGCAATTTTATACAATAGCCTATTCCTTTGAATGGAATTGTCAGATTTGATGGTACTACTGACCACAATGCTGACTTTGAATTGAGCCTATGGAAACAATAAAAATATTGAATACAATTCTTTACATATCAGCATTCACAAAATATAGAATCACAAAATATTGAAACCACGATCTTATTAATGATAACGTATCAGAATATGGTAAAATAAATTATTGAGAAACATGTTATCAGCAAAATATTAAAAATATATATATAAAATATAGAAATTGTGAGAAAAACCACTAGTATAAAATCTAGTAAGTAGGCACTAGCACTTTAATTGCGGAGCGTTTGCACATGGGATTTAATGAAATGAATTTTCCCAAAATAGATAGTTGAAATGTGAAAATGTTGGTTGAAAAGGAAAAAATCCTTTTATAACATTTGTGCATGAATCACGTCTGCAATATGGCTTTGTGTTTAGTAATTTTGGTGAAGTAACACATTATAACATGGCTGCCGTACTACAGAGAAATGAGATGTATTTCTAAATACTGAGTCCATTGTCTGTTTCAACTACCCCTGTGAAGTGTATTTTAATCAGGCGATAATGGTGGTAAGACATCGCGAGCGAGGGAGCTTGACTCCTGAAACGCGTAGATGTATTCGTCATTTTAATTAAATAAAAAGGACTTTCGTAATCTACCTTGGAGTGCCGGATGATTTATTAGTGCTGAAATAAATCCTATACTCAATATATATATATATATATATATATATATATATATATATATATATATATATATATATATATATGTATATATATATGAAATCAAGGCTCCTCCTCAGCACACTCTGCGCTCACAGACACCGCTTCCACGCCAGCAGCAATGAGGAACGGACCAACGAAGTCAGCAAAAGATGTTTTTATTACAAAACAGAACCAGCGACGGGTTTCGAGCTAAAAAGCCATTGTTCACTATATATAAAACTAAAGAAATCACCAAAAATTAAATTTACATGCAAATTTACATATACATTAAAATTCTTCATGGAAGACCCGAAATAGCCAATCTTGTTAAAGAAAAACATAATAAATAAGAACAAAACATTATTTAACAAAGCACTATAAATAAAACAACAAAACTGTTAGTTTTGTATCTGCACCCCAAAAAGAAGACAGAAAACTGCCACTCTGTCAAAAAATCTAAAAACCTACCAAGAAAAGGAACTCTAATTATTTAAATTATTTAAATACTCTAACTCCACAAACACTAATCTCTACAATATAAAAATATTTTCTGTATTTTAAATTACCTGCAGGGGCTACAAAAATAAATATAAAAGAAAATATCCACAAAAGGCCAAGTGAAGGAAGTGAAAACCAAACCACAAAGCAGCCAATATGGAAGAAAAACAACTTTAAAATCTAAGCATTCATGATGAAAATGTGTAAAATACATTGTACTAATTAATTAAATCAACAAATAGAAAATATGTGAAATATTATTTATGTTTTAAATTAAATAGAGAAATCAACATGTCCAATGAAGCCTCTTTCATAGAATCACAGAAAGGGAAACCCTTGCTCATGTATCTAGGCTACAAAGAATGTACCACCAAAGAACATGGTCACTGGAAATATACTTAATATTATTTAATGATTGCTACAGAATGGACATCACTGTAAATCATCAAATGGAAAATACAACTGCGCATAATCATGCAATAAATATGGCAGAAGTTGAGGTCCTAAACATGATTCTGGATGTAAAAGAGGCTCAACAAGTTCCACAGCTCCAAGTGGAGTCATATTTTGAGACCATGCCCACAGAATACCTACTCACTGTAACCCAATTACTATATTTATCAAATGTAAAAAGACAAGAAAAAGAAAAAGAAGTAACCCAGCATCAAAAAGTTTTTCATAAGGGGGCGTGGCTTGACGGGTGAAGATGGCGGTCGCAGCTTTGTAGAGCTCCCGCCGGCCCGGACTTAATTCGTTCACTTATCCTGGCCCCCGAGCCCGATACTGCTTCCCGGTGACTGGCACTGAGTCGGTGGAGTCCCCTGCCTGCTCCGGTGCACCGATCCTGCATTTTTCTCTCTCCTGTGCCCGAGGGGAGGCGACGGCGCCCTGCGGCCTGGTGACCGGCTGGAGACCGGGGTCCTCGAGTTTCGAGACGCCCGGTGGCGGTCGCGGGCTCACGGGTGGTGGCGACTTCCACTGCGCCGCTCCTGGCTCCACTCTACTGCTGCGGCTGCCCGCGGATCACAGCGGCGCCACTCCTCCCTGCGCCTTGGGTGGACACCTCTCTCTCCTGCAATCGGGGGGAGGCGACGGCGGAGAGCGGCCTGGTGACCGGCTGGAGACCGGGGCCCCCGAGTTTCGTGACGCCCGGCGGCGGCTGTGGGCCTGCGGGTGGCGGTGGCGTCCGCTGCGCCGCTCCTGGCTCAGCTCTACTACTACGATTGCCCACGGATCACGGCGGCGCCTCCCTTTCCTGCACCTTGGGCGGATTCTTGTGGCGACAAACGTGGGGACGGCCTGTCCCGCCTGGGTGAAGCCGTGACCTTGAGTTTCGTGGCCTCGGGCCTGAGCCGGCCTCCTGGGTCTCCTGCATCGACACTCCATCCAGGGGCCTGGGGCCTCCAGCACTAGTGGCAGTACCAAGGGGGTCCTGAGCCTTGTTGGGAGGGGTGCCGGCCCTGCCCGGTGTACGGTCCCGGCGAGCCCGTGTTGGGCCATGACCAGAACCGGAGGTGGCGGCCCGCCTAAACATGGCCCTATTGATAAATTCACGGGGCCTAGTGGTGGCTCCGGAGCGGCTGGTGGCAGCGGTGGCCCTGGGCCGGACAATGCGGCGATCCTGGCGGCCATCACCCAATCCCGGGACACGCTTGATGCTAAAATCGGGGCGGTAGGAGCGGATGTCGCGCTGTTGCGCCAGGACCTCCGGAATGCGGTGGGACGGATCACCGAGGCCGAATCCCGGATCACGGTGACCGAAACGGACATTGGCGCCCTGAAGAAGCGGTTGGCGGAGGTGGAGGGAGTCCAGAAGACGTTGGCGGCCCGCGTGGAGGATGCCGAAGGGCGCGCACGGAGGAACAACCTCCGCTTTATCGGCTTTCCGGAGCGGTGCGAGAAGGACGACATGGAGAGGTTCTTGACCCAGTGGCTGGAGAGCTGGCTCCCCGAAGGGGTGCTGTCCGCGTGCTTTGTTATCGAGAGGGCGCACAGGGCCCTGACCCAGCGGCCACCGGAGGGTGAGCGTCCCAGGCCAGTCATAGCCCGGCTGTTGAACTATCACGACCGCGATGTCATCCTGCGGGAGGCGAGGACCAAAGGCTCGCTCACCTTTGAAAATCGTACCATCATGATCTTTCCTGACTACACGAAGATGGTGCAGCAGCAGAGACAATCCTTTGTGGCCGCCAAAGCCAAGTTGAGAGGCTTGAAGCTCCAATACTCTCTCCTATACCCAGCCCGTCTACGAGTGGTGCACCAGTCCAGGACACATTTCTTTGATTCGCCCGAGGAGGTTTTCCGTTGGACCGACGAGGCGGTGCAGCTCCGGCCGCATGCCCAGCCGGGTCTGAATCCAGGAGGGTCCCAAAGGTCATCGCCGGAGCGGACGAACCGCCAGAACCGGAAGGGTCGACACCGGAGGTCCCGGTCTCGGAAGCGGTCGGCCTCCGCCAGTGCATCGCAGACAGGTGGTGCGAGGGACTCGGAACACTCTGATGCCGGCAGTTGAACTTTGATGGGACTGGGCCTTGTTGCTGAGTGCTGAGTTGCCCTTCATCCGCTGGTGAGACTGTTCTATTATGACTTCCCTATACTAGTCTGTTCCCGTTTGCTGACTCCTCTCACTTTTAGCGGGAGCGCGATGGGGCTCGGGAGGCACCTTTTGTGGGCCTCTGACCCTCACGGTTGTGAGTGTTGTGGGGGGGTGGTGAGTGTGTGTTGATTGGGGTGTTGGGATCCATTGGTATGGCGGGCCCTGGGTTCTCTGTTCTGGACCCGGGTCTCTCCATGCCGCGACAGATACTTCAATGTTCTCTGAGGTATTGGGGTGGGGGGAGCGGGGCGAGGGGGGATGTTCTTTTGTTGCTAATGGTTGGGGGGGTCTGGGTCTGGGGGGGTTGCTGAGTGTTGGGGTTGGAAGGGTGGGACCACACGTGCCTATGACTATTGATTTTGTTGCTTTGTGGGGTGCGCCGGGGTGGTGTGGAGGGCCGGGTGCTGGTCACTGTGTTGATTATGGCTGATCATACGACTATGTCTCCTCAAAAGACCCTGCGTGTTGTGACATGGAATGTGAGAGGAATTCTAGATAAAATCAAGCGTGGGGCTGTGCTACATTGGGGGAAGAGGGAGATGGTGGACGTGCTGCTGCTTCAGGAGACCCACATGCTGGGTTCCAAGGCCCTTAGCCTCCAGAGGTTCGGCTTTCAACAAGTGTACCATGCGGGTTTCACGAGGGGCTCGCGGGGGGTGGCTATCTTGGTGCACCGCAGGGTGGCTTACGTGCATGAAAAGCAATGGATTGACCCTCAGGGCCGATATGTTTTCATCAAGGGCCTGCTGGGTACCGAGCAGGTGGTATTTGGTAGCGTGTACGCCCCCCCCCTCTCCAATGGGCCCTGTCTGAGCGGCTGTTTGCGCTGTGGGACGAGATTCCGGAGGTGCTGACCATGGTGGGAGGTGACTGGAATGAGGTTATGGATGTGGGCCTGGATCGTCGGAGGCGGGTGCCTGTTGTGGTGGATCCCCCCCCCGCTGCTGCTCCCACCAGATTGCGTGCAACTGTGAGTGGCCTGGGATGGGTTGATGTGTGGCGACATTTTCACCCTGCTGCGCGTGAATTCACATATGTGTCGGCGGTGCATGGGTCCTTTTCGAGGCTGGACTATCTGTTTGTGCCGAGTGCCTGTCTGAGTCGAGTCAGAGATGCTGTGATACTCCCCAGGGGCCTGTCTGATCACTCCCCTGTCCTAGCTACCATGACCCTCCCTTCCAAACGACAGCCGTTTAGATGGCGGATGTCGTCCTGGCAGCTGCAACGGCCCGAGTACGTGCATCACCTGCGTGAGGCGATTGATCACTATTGGCGCGAGAATCTAGTGGGTGATGTGGATGCAATGGTGGTGTGGGAGGCGCTGAAACCCACGCTGCGGGGTATTGATATTGCTTGGTGCGTGGCTGCTCGGCGGAAGCATCGGGAGGCCATTGTGACCGCTGCCACCCGTGTGGAGGAGCTGGAGCAGCGTGGTAGTCTGGGGGGCGACGAAGGCATGGTGCGGCGGCTCCTGCAGGCCCAACAGTCGTACGCCTCCGTCCTATACGATGAAGCCCGGCAGGCATGGCTCGCCACGCGCAGCAGGGTGTACCAGTGGGGCGACAAGTCCTGTACTATGCTACATAGGTTGTGTCAGGCGACCTTCCAGCCTCTTGTGTTGCCGGGTCTTACGGCGGAGGACGGCTCAATTATGACCGACCCAGCCTTACTGGCGGCTAGCTTTGCCCGCTATTACGAGACGCAGTACGCCCCTTGTGATCACTTGGAAGTGGGTGGGATCTCCACATATCTTGATGACCTGCTACCACGGGCCGTTCCTGATGAGACCAGGACCGCCCTGGACGCCCCGCTCACGGCTGAGGAACTCGGGGAGGCCCTTGGTCAACTGAATACCGGGAAGGCGCCCGGCCCGAGCGGATACCCATGCGAATTCTATAAAAAGTTTCACGTCCAGCTGGGGCCCCACTATCGGCGTGCCCTGGAGGCGGCGCGGGCTCGGGGGGAGCTGCCGCCGGACTGGCGCCACGCCGAGATCGTGGTCTTTTTGAAGCCGGGCAGGGAGCCGGACAGGCACGACTCTTACCGGCCATTTTCCCTGTTAAATATCGAGGCCAAGATTCTGGCCAAGGCCTTAGCGAACCGCCTATTGCCCCACATTACTGACCTGGTCCACCCAGACCAGGCTGGTTTCATGCCTGGGAGGGCCACCCGACATAACATCCGACGGGCGCAAGCGGCAGTGGATGCTATGGGTGCTAGAGACGAGCAGGCGGCACTCTTCTTGGCGGATATGGACAGAGCCTTTGATTCTGTGAGTTGGGTATACCTGTTCGCCCTCTTAGCCCGCCTCAACCTGGGGCCGGTTTTCCTGTCATATGTCCGTCTTCTCTACACAAACGTGACGGCCTCGGTCCGAGTGGCCGGAGCTACCTCTGGGCGCTTCCATATAGGTCGAGGTACTCGGCAGGGTTGCCCTCTGTCCCCGTATCTGTTTGCCCTTGCCATGGAGCCCCTGGCGTCGCGGGTACGAGTGGATGCCCAGTTGTGTGGCTTTGTCTGGAATGAGGACCTGGCGGATAGGATTGCGCTGTATGCGGATGACGTCCTCTTCTTTCTCACCGACCTACGGCTCTCGGGTCCCCGGGTCCTGGAGATTATGCGTGCGTTTGGCGAGGCCTCGGGTCTTCGTCTTAACCTTAATAAATCGACCCTGTGGGTGCTGGGTGGCGGAGTGGTTGCTGACCCCTGGGCTGCGGAGTTGCGAGTGGTGACGGATGGCCTGAAATATTTGGGCGTTTTCCTATCGGTGTCGCGAGTCGTGGCCTGGGCGCGTGGAGTCCTGCCGGTGTGGGAGCGGGTACAGGCTGATGTCAAAACTTGGTCCAGGATGCCGCTCACTCTCTTTGGAAGATCGGCCATCTTCAAGATGGTGGCGCTTCCGCGTCTCCTATACCAGCTCCAGAATTTCCCATACCCCATTGGCCTGGAGTGGTTCCGTCAGGTTAACTCAGTGTTGGGTCGCTTCCTGTGGGATGGTGGTGCGGCCAGGGTGGCATTGAGGACGTGTTTTCTGTCCACATACTGTGGCGGCCTGGCCACCTCGGACCTCCTCTCCTACTACCAGGCTTCCCAGCTACTTGTCCTTAATGAGTGGTGGTATGGCGATAGAGGTGACCCGGCTTACGCCCTGGAACGATCGCTCATGGGTGATCGCACGCTCCACACCATCCTTTATTCGGCTCGCCTGCGTCGTGGGTTACCTTCGGTCACAAGGGTGGTCTTTGCTGTGTGGCGACAGTCCTTGCGCCGCATGGGATGGTGGGGCAGGTTGACGGCTGAGACGCCGCTTTGGCATAATGGCCTGCTCCCGGAGCTGGCGGCCTTGACCGGCTTTGAGGGTTGGGAAGTCATAGGGGTTACACAACTGGGCCAGGTCATGTCCGGCACCACCCTCAAATCCTTCGAGGAGCTCCGCACGGAATTCCAAATGCCTCAGTCCCAATTCTTTCGCTACCTCCAGCTGCGATATGCCCTCACCCCGAGCATCGCCGGCCTCGACTCCTTGCCAGAGTTTAGCCCGATCGAGGCTAAAGTGTTTATGGGAGACTTGGGAGACAGAAAGGTCTCCAGGATATACCAGACGCTTATTATCCACTGCTCCTCCACCCTGCACTCTCTTCGGGAGGCATGGGAGGTGGACGTGGGCCCCCTCGATGAAGACGATTGGAGGGAGGCGCTGGAGTCCCCACGTGGAACCGCCATTGCTGTCCGGCTCCGGCTCATTCAATTCAAATACCTGCATCGAGCTTACTATACGCGTGAACGATTGTGGAAAGCTGGTTTGATTGCATCCCCGGAATGCTTGCGCTGTGGGTCGGTGCCTGGGTCCCTGATGCACACTGTGTGGACGTGTGGCCGGCTGACTGGGTTCTGGAGGGGTGTGTGGGGTTGCCTGGCTGAGGTGCTGGGCTGGGACCTTCCTCGTACCCACCGGTTGGGCCTACTGCACATCATGGAAGGGGTTGGGGGTAACATGTATAAACGCCACTTGTTGCTATTGGGGCTGGTCGTGGCTAAGCGGGACCTGGCCCGGGCATGGAAAGCAGTGAGGGCCCCCCCCCTGTCTGCATGGAAGGCTGGGCTGGATTACTTCATGGGTCTGGAGAGGCCGATCTTTGAGGTGCGGGGCTGCCCTCGCAAGCACTACAAAATTTGGAAGCGTTGGGCTGACTACCGTGGTCTATCCCTGGACCCCCCGGCGGAGCGAGAGGAGGACATTTGACCACAGTGACACTATTGGCCCGAAGCGGCGTCGCCCTGGTGGCGCTACACCTACTTACTTTTCTTTATTGCTTTCTATGCACGTGTGGTAGGGGGGGTTGAGGGGTGTCCGGGGTTGGGGGGGTGGAGTTGTGGGATAGGGTGGGTCGCTGGGGAGCTTCTATACTGAGCCTATTTTTTGAGTCTGCTCCATCATTTGCTACCTATGTAATTGCTGTTTTGATATTGTCGTGGTGTTCTTTGGTTGTGGAGATGCCACATTCTTAATGCTCATTTGCTCAATAAAATTGGTTGTGAAAAAAAAAAAAAGTTTTTCATAAATAGACATCCCAGAATATCTCATCATAATCAACTCTAATGACAATTTCCATATTTCAGGATAACCTCAGTAATGAAAAAAGATTATTCGTATTTGCTACTGCAAAAAACATACAAATAATACCATAATGCCCTCTCTGGCTTATGGTTGGAACATTTAAAACCCACCAGCCTCCATTTTACCAGCTATACACCCACCATGGGCAAATACCAGAGAACAACATGTCCCTCATATGCACTTTTACCAAACAAGAGAACCAAACTTACACTGAATCATTGTACATAAATAATGAACGAAAAGAGCAACAACTGTTCACCACATACAATAGTCACAGACATTGATTTTGCCATGATATACACAATAGCAAAAGTGTATCCAAAGAGCCAAGATCAAGGTTGTTATTCCCATCATCTTATAAAAACCTGACCTATGAGTATTCAACAAATGGAACATTTCAATACCAACTAAGATTTTTTTTTACTCTGGCTTTGGTACCACCTAAAGATGTAACCAGATAGTATAAGTTATTAATAAAATCCACTTTCTACAAAGAAAATGAGGAAAACGTAAATACACTCCTTTACTACTTTGAAGAAATAGGGTTTGGCCAAGTGCATTGCTCTGGACACAGACACCATGCCAGGTTCCACATAAAGTGATGGAACAAAAGGAGGACATCACCAAACACTGCACAGGTTCATTTATATTCTTCAAAAACAGCACAGTTACCAGTAATGAATAATCCAATTATCCCTATCCCAAACCCTAAAGCGAAAACTATCCAAACAAAAACAAGCATAACATCTTATGAAAAAGATTGACTGACACCCCTACACTAAAAAGACTCCATAACACGCACTCTACTGTAAATAAAACCATCTATTGAAAAGTAAAAAATAATAATAAAATAACATCACATGAAAAATGAATTAATTATAAGAAAATTCTTGTTTATATGTATTGAATATATAAATAGAAACAAATAAAAACAATAATACATAAATGAACCAAAACTTTCAATGTACCTCTTTTAAAACTATACTTAAAACAACCATAAATCAAACATAATATAAATATAGAAACCAAACACATAGCAAATAAATACATTACAAAAACAGTACTACATCAATACAATTAACAATACCTAAAACAAATACAGTCCAAATATTACATTTGTCATTATTCAAACAATACATTTTCATCATAACCTACCACAAAACATATTAAAATTATATTTACAGTTATGTAGCTGTAGCAGAAAAAAATAAGAAAAAACCTATAAAAGTAATATAAATAAAATAATTGTAAAATGTTTACTAATATTTGAAACACATGGATACTTACATAACAAGTTTATTCTTAAAAGTTTATTTTAAATTTATAACAATAATACTTAATTATTGTTTTTAATTGGAAACATCAAAAATCTGAAAAATAGTTCTAAGCCGATCTACTTTTGTATTAGAAACATATTTCAAACAATCTTAATGAGCATTAAAGAATTCATTTTCATTACATTTATTTTAGATCACTACCCACCCAAATCCATACAAAACCTAACAACCCAAATCATAAATAGTTAAACAAAGTAATTAGTTATTTATTAATTGATTTTAAAAATAGAAATATATATGTAAAATGTATTGAACATTAATAAAATGTAAAAGTATTATGTTTAAACACTCCACACACAAAACCCCTGCAAAAGCAGACATCCCAAAAAGTGAAATATAATAAATAATAAAATATATTTTTAACAATATAAATTTGTGTAAAGAACAAATAAAATAAAAACATTAACTTAAACTACTACCCACAAAAATCCCCAATAAAGCACAACATCCCTAAAAAAATTACAATTACAAATGCATTCAAAAATACATTTCAAACAGATTATTTAGCTACAAAAAATAATAAAAACCAGGTTGGATTTTAAAGTAATATATATTTAAAACTTCAGCAATATTAATACACGCATATGCCTGCAAGGGTATTGTTTTGACTTATACTGGGTGCTCCCTTGTGTCTAGACAAAGCTAAACCTCTCTGAAGAGCTGTAATGACAGCGAAACACATGTCAGGGTATGCTTTTATTCATTTCAGGTTGGCTTGAATGGTATTTCACCAATCCAAAGCTGTAATACTGTGCCTGGAGTGATAAATGGCTTTTGTCATTTTACAGCTCAGCGTGGATAGCACTGAGCTAATCCTATACTTAAAGACTTTGTCCATTTCTATCTCTGCATGGATAGCACTCTGCTAATCCTATGCTTAAAAACTTTGATAGAAAAGCAGACATTTGAGGTGAGCAAATTTAGAGTGTCGCTGATGTTGAGAGTGCTCTACACAGGAGCTGCCTTCCACCTAAACTTGGGAACTACCCAGAGTTCTCTCCTTTTTTGCATAATTTATGCGTGACTCTATGCCTGCAAGGGGAGGCCGAAACGTTATGCTTGACGAAGGTGCCGATTAAAATCTTATCACCTGAACTTCTGGGTCTCGTGTTCCTTGTTGCAGCGGCGCCTGGTATTTTTCAGCGGTGTCCTCCAGCTTTGAGCGTGTGCAAAATATATATATATATGTAGAAAAATTCCTCTCACAAGAAATCAGAGGCCAGAGGGGGGTTCAGGAAACACACGCTTTATTGAGGCGATGTCAGTGGCGGCGAATGCATTTCGGCGGATGAGCCTTCCTCAGCGCCCACACTGCTATGAGTCTTTCACCTATGAGTCCCACCTGTTTAAAATAGGCGCTTGCAACCAAGATCTCTTCCCCCTGATGCGGTCGGCACACCTGTGGTAGTTCGCCTTCAGTCCTTGGAACTTCACTACCCAGCATGCACTGTCTCGGCAAATCTGGGCTGGTAGTGTGAGGGAGTGAGTATGTCAAACAGTCCGTTCGTGCAAGCTGCAAGTGGGGTGTCAAAGCGGCCTCCCATCATCACAACGTCCGCAGTGGCTCCCCTTGTCCCCCTCGTGCCGCCACAGCCGTTCTCCTCAGGTAAGGAAATGGGTGAGGGCTGCCAAATGCGAGACAACAATGCCCTATTCAGGTTAAATACCTTTGTCTGCCCATGTTCACCTTCGGATCCTGGCGGCCTTCCGTTATATCGATACCTCAATCAAATGTCACTACAAGTAGCGGAGTGCCAGAAGTAACGGAGGCTCTTGATGTGACAGGGCCGTCTGTACTGCGTCTCCGGCAGGCGCAGGTCAAAATGTAGAAAAATTCCTCTCACAAGAAATCAGAGGCCAGAGGGGGGTTCAGGAAACACACGCTTTATTGAGGCGATGTCAGTGGCGGCGAATGCATTTCGGCGGATGAGCCTTCTTCAGCACCCACACTGCTATGAGTCTTTCACCTATATATATATATATATATATATATATATATATATATACACATATATACATATATATGTGTGTGTGTGTATGTATATATATATATATATATAGACATATATATATATAGATATATAACATATAAAAAAAATTGAAAAGAGCAAACGTGAAAGTGACGTTATAGTTGGGTACGATAATAAGATCTTAGCTCATTCAGGAAATTTTTATAGTTTAATTATAGGACCTGACCTGAAAGGCTGCTTTGAGTAATCTACAGACCTTGATGCTACTGGGAGCTTGTCAGTGTCATATTTCAAAGTTTGTGCACACTGCCAGGCCTATCGTATTCTTCCTTCGAAGCAGCAGGTGCAGACACTGGAAAGGGATGGTGATGAAATTCATATGAGTCAATTACTGTCAAGTGTATCAGGTCATTACTTCAATAGCATTTTAATCCATCACTTTTTTGCTAAACATGTCCAACCCGAGCGCTATTACCTGATTTCAAGGACAATATGGGAATTGAGACAGGAAAAGTTGGCGGGTGTGTAAACATACACCTGCACCAGTTAAAGGGCACACTCTCCTTGAGTCCATGCAAACCAGACCTTAACCCACCTTTCACTCTGTCAGTTTGAAAGACCCACCTAAGGGCTTGTCAGCCTCTTTGACACCTGCTTCCTGGTGACTGATTTGGGATAGTCAATGCCAGATAGCCCTTCTATCGAGGAGGTTGTGCCCTCAGGGTGGATGCCTGAGAATTTCTGTGTGAAACACAGAGGGGCCTCATTTATGAAAAGTGATGCATCGCTGCGTGAAAACACTCACTTTTCATTGCGCCCTCCTTGCGACATGCTGGATGCATCATATTTACAGTATGCCGCATCATGTCACAAGGAGTTACAGATACGTCAGTATTTCTGGCATATCTGTAGGCGCGAAAATGACGCATTGCTGGAGTGTGTCACGAAAGTGGCGCAGCTCCATCAATGGGTCATTTCACATGGGGCGAGCCCCATTTCAAATGTGCCTGCGTCAGTCTTACGCCTGCTGTGAGGCAGGCGTAAGATATTGACCCATTTGCATCCTAGAAGTGATTCAAGCAAGCCGGGCCGACGAGGCTGAAATGCCAGAAACCGGTCCCCGGTAGCTTGTCTCCTTTCTGGTGAAGAATTGGCTTGGTAGTTTGGTCTGCCCTGTTCCCATGATGCACTGGGCCAGGGACAGACTAATTTGCATATAGCCAGGTTCTGATCTGGGCTGGGGCAGTGAGCTAAATAACTGTGATGGATCAAGCCCTGATCTTTGGACTGGGTAAGAGTGGTCTGCTTAATTCAGACACTCTGTTCATCACCACCCCCTTTTCTGAATCGTTTTTGGCCACTATAGGTGTGGCAGGGTATACTCAGACATGAGTCCCTTGCTCACTGCTCCATCAGGATTCAAGCAAGCCGGGCCGACGAGGCTGAAATGCCAGAAACCGGTCCCCGGTAGCTTGTCTCCTTTCTGGTGAAGAATTGGCTTGGTAGTTTGGTCTGCCCTGTTCCCATGATGCACTGGGCCAGGGACAGACTAATTTGCATATAGCCAGGTTCTGAGCTGGGATGGGGCAGTGAGCTAAATAACTGTGATGGATCAAGCCCTGATCTTTGGACTGGGTAAGAGTGGTCTGCTTAATTCAGACACTCTGTTCATCACCACCCCCTTTTCTGAATCGTTTTTGGCCACTATAGGTGTGGCAGGGTATACTCAGACATGAGTCCCTTGCTCACTGCTCCATCAGGATTCAAGCAAGCCGGGCCGACGAGGCTGAAATGCCAGAAACCGGTCCCCGGTAGCTTGTCTCCTTTCTGGTGAAGAATTGGCTTGGTAGTTTGGTCTGCCCTGTTCCCATGATGCACTGGGCCAGGGACAGACTAATTTGCATATAGCCAGGTTCTGAGCTGGGATGGGGCAGTGAGCTAAATAACGGTGATGGATCAAGCCCTGATCTTTGGACTGGGTAAGAGTGGTCTGCTTAATTCAGACACTCTGTTCATCACCACCCCCTTTTCTGAATCGTTTTTGGCCACTATAGGTGTGGCAGGGTATACTCAGACATGAGTCCCTTGCTCACTGCTCCATCAGGATTCAAGCAAGCCGGGCCGACGAGGCTGAAATGCCAGAAACCGGTCCCCGGTAGCTTGTCTCCTTTCTGGTGAAGAATTGGCTTGGTAGTTTGGTCTTCCCTGTTCCCATGATGCACTGGGCCAGGGACAGACTAATTTGCATATAGCCAGGTTCTGAGCTGGGATGGGGCAGTGAGCTAAATAACGGTGATGGATCAAGCCCTGATCTTTGGACTGGGTAAGAGTGGTCCGCTTAATTCAGACACTCTGTTCATCACCACCCCCTTTTCTGAATCGTTTTTGGCCACTATAGGTGTGGCAGGGTATACTCAGACATGAGTCCCTTGCTCACTGCTCCATCAGGATTCAAGCAAGCTGGGCCGACGAGGCTGAAATGCCAGAAACCGGTCCCCGGTAGCTTGTCTCCTTTCTGGTGAAGAATTGGCTTGGTAGTTTGGTCTGCCCTATTCCCATGATGCACTGGGCCAGGGACAGACTAATTTGCATATAGCCAGGTTCTGAGCTGGGATGGGGCAGTGAGCTAAAAAACGGTGATGGATCAAGCCCTGATCTTTGGACTGGGTAAGAGTGGTCTGCTTAATTCAGACACTCTGTTCATCACCACCCCCTTTTCTGACTGATTTGGGATAGTCAATGCCAGATAGCCCTTCTATCGAGGAGGTTGTGCCCTCAGGGTGGATGCCTGAGAATTTCTGTGTGAAACACAGAGGGGCCTCATTTATGAAAAGTGATGCATCGCTGCGTGAAAACACTGATGCCTCACTTTTCATTGCGCCCTCCTTGCGACATGCTGGATGCATCATATTTACAGTATGCCGCATCATGTCACAAGGAGTTACAGATACGTCAGTATTTCTGGCATATCTGTAGGCGCGAAAATGACGCATTGCTGGAGTGTGTCACGAAAGTGGCGCAGCTCCATCAATGGGTCATTTCACATGGGGCGAGCCCCATTTCAAATGTGCCTGCGTCAGTCTTACACCTGCTGTGAGGCAGGCGTAAGATATTGACCCATTTGCATCCTAGAAGTGGCACAGTGAAATCTCATAGATTTCACTGCGCCACTTCTACGAGGCTTACTTGCGTCAGAACGCCCCCCCCTGCATACATTATACCTGGCGCATGTATAATGTGGGGCAGGTATTTACAAAGTGACGCATCTACCTAGATGTGTCACTTTCTAAATATGACGCAACATGGCGCATTTTTACCCTGCTGGTGCGTCACAAAAAGTGACTTACCGGAGGTGCAAAAGTGACGCAAGGGCTCACAAATAAGCCCTCGAGTGTGTGTACATTTGGCACTCTGGTGTGTGAGGGCCAGTCACATGTCTAAAGTGGGCACTGAAAGTCCATGCAGAGCAGACTGCACTGAACATAAGCTCTGGCCATTTAGGAGAGGAGGGTAAAAGGATTCAGCTATACCCACATCCCGTTCAGATTAAATTGCGTCCCCAAAACGGGTAAAATTAAGCCTGTAGCTGGGGGAGTGGGGACTTTACCGGGAGGGAATGCCCTGGAAGTTTGCAAACATCTATACACTCACACCTTTTGGGTATTCACAAACCACCTGTCACGGCCAATAGTAAACCCCTTTTGAATTTGGTATGGGCACATCACCAAAAATTGGTGGAACGGGTTTCTCTAGGGGAAAACTATTTTTGGCATGAGGAGAAAAGCGTTGCAAGTGCTCCAGAAGTACCTCGTAAAAAAAAAAAAATATATATATATATATATATATATATATATATATATATATATATATATATATATATATATATATATATATATATGTATATATATCACAAAACATTTTCAGGTTTAAATCTGGAAAAGTCCAAATGTTGAAGTCTAAACTGGAAAAGGTTTGTGGATTACAAACTGTTGGAAATCAACACCATTCAAGTTCTTAAACCTGCCCGTGCAAATTCTATCTGTTTTTAAGAATCAGGTCTTTCTTGCATTTTGAAAACCTGCAGATATTTCCTAAATCAAGGAACCATCACATATCTGTCGACCATTCGTAAAATTTAGGAAGGAAATAGCAACCGAGCCAAAATAACTCTGCTGTCTTTATTCAAGGAGAAAAATGTGCCTGCTCCCCACCCATGGTTGAAAAAATAGTGCGCGCTTTAGGGGAATCAACGGAATATTTTTTTTTCTTGAAGACTACAAATTTCTATACCATTTCCATATCAACTCCTCAGCCTGCCCTGCAATTTAATCAGGTTCATATCCGTTTTCCTCACTGTCGAATCCCTCTGCCTGAGCAAGGTTTGTTTTTTTGTTGCAGTGTATCCCAGGGGCACCCTCTCACCACTAAACTCCAATGCTCAAAGAAATTGGTAAAATGTACCTCCAGGTTTACACCATGGCATGTAGATTGACACATTTTCTGAATTTGCAAGTCTTACCAAGAGAGGTCCAGGCAGCCTGGGGCAGTCTGAGGTTTCCAGGAGTGCTCCCAGAAAACTTAGCAGATCCATAACCATGTCCACGTGGAGTAATTTGAGCATGAGTGAT
Source organism: Lissotriton helveticus (assembly GCF_964261635.1). NCBI lineage: Eukaryota > Metazoa > Chordata > Amphibia > Caudata > Salamandridae > Lissotriton > Lissotriton helveticus. The sequence continues at coordinate 1,133,934,024 of NC_136071.1, read as the reverse complement.
TCTAGATAGCAGAGATTCACACGAGTGAAAATGTCTTCGCATTGATGTCAATCAATCAATCAATCAGTGACACTTATAGAGCGCGCTACCTACCCGTAGGGTCTCAAGGCGCTTAGGGGAGGGGGGGGGTGCCGCTACTGCTCGAACAGCCAGGTCTTCAGCTTCTTCCTGAAGGAGAGGTGGTCTTGGGACAGGCGCAGGTCGGTCGGGAGGGAGTTCCAGGTCTTGGCGGCCAGGTAGGAGAAGGACCTTCCTCCTGTAGTTGCTCTTCGGATGCGGGGGACGGCGGCGAGGGCGTGGTTGGCTGAACGGAGGTGGCGTTTGGGAGCGTAGAAGTTGATCCGGCTGTTGAGGTAGCTCGGGCCTTGGTCGTGTAGGGCTTTGTGTGCGTGGGTGAGGAGGCGGAAGGTGATTCTTTTGTTGACGGGGAGCCAGTGAAGGTCTCTCAGATGTCCGGAGATGTGGCTGTGTCGTGGGATGTCGAGGATGAGTCGTGCTGAGGCGTTCTGGATCCGCTGGAGTCTCTTCTGGAGCTTGGCGGTGGTACCGGCGTAGAGGGCGTTGCCGTAGTCCAGTCGGCTGGTGACGAGGGCCTGGGTGACGGTCTTCCTGGTCTCGGTGGGGATCCACCTGAAGATCTTACGTAGCATGCGCAGGATGTTGAAGCATGACGAGGAGACGGCGTTGACTTGCCTGGTCATGGAGAGGGAGGAGTCCAGGATGAAGCCCAGGTTGCATGCGTGGTCTGTTGGTTTGGGTGCGGTGCCCAGGGCGGGAGGCCACCAGGAGTCGTCCCAGGCGGAGGGTGAAGAGCCCAGGATGAGGACCTCCGTCTTGTCCGAGTTCAGTTTCAGGCGGCTGGTCGTCATCCACTCGGCTACCTCTTTCATCCCTTCGTGTAGGTTGGCTCTGGCGGCGGCGGGGTCGTTGGTCAGGGAGAGGATCAGCTGGGTGTCGTCGGCATAGGAGATTATGTTGAGGTTGTGTTGGCGTGCGATGGCCGCGAGGGGGCTCATGTAGACGTTGAAGAGGGTGGGGCTCAGAGAGGATCCTTGAGGGACGCCGCAGATGACTTCGGAGGCCTCTGACTTGTACGGTGGTAGGCGGACTCTCTGTGTTCTTCCGTCGAGGAAGGAGATGATCCATTCCAGCGCCTTGTCCTGGATTCCGACGTTGCTCAGGCGCTGTACCAGGGTGCGGTGGCAGACAGTGTCGAATGCCGCGGAGAGGTCTAGGAGGATGAGGGCCGCTGTTTCTCCGTTGTCCATCAGGGCTCGGATGTCATCGGTGGCGGCGATGAGGGCGGTCTCGGTGCTGTGATTGGCTCGGAAGCCGGACTGTGAGGGGTCGAGGGATCCATTCGTCTCGAGGAAGGCGGCCAGCTGCTTGTTGACGGTCTTCTCGATGACTTTGGCTGGAAACGGGAGGAGCGAGATGGGGCGGTAGTTCTTGAGTTCGGTGGGGTCCGCTGTTGGTTTCTTGAGTAGAGCGCTGAGTTCGGCGTGCTTCCAGCTCTCAGGGAAGGTGGCGGTGTCGAAGGATGTGTTGATGATGTCTCGCAGGTGGGGTGCGATGACAGCGTCGGCCTTGTTGAAGACGTGGTGAGGGCAGGGGTCGGTCGGTGATCCTGAGTGGATGGAGTTCATCGTGCGGATGGTGTCTTCGGTGCTGATCGGGGTCCAGGCGTGGAGGGTGGTGGTGGGGGGTGGTTGTTCGGTCATGGTGTGCGTTGGTTGTTTGTTGAAGCTGTTGTGTATGTCCGCGATCTTGTTGTGGAAGTAGGAAGCGAGGGAGTCGCAGAGGTCTTGCGATGGGGTGATGTCGTTGTTTCCTGCGCTGGGGTTGGATAGCTCTTTCACGATGTTGAAGAGTTCCTTGCTGTTGTGTGCGTTGTTGTCCAGCCGGTCCTTGAATGCAGTTTCCTTGGCGGCGCGGATCAGCTGGTGGTGCTTCCGAGTGGCCAGTTTGAGGGTGGTCCTGTTGTCCGGTGTAGGTTCCCTTCTCCAGACTTTCTCGAGGGCTCGGCAGTTCTTCTTGGAGCTCTTGAGTTCGTCGGAGAACCACGGGGCTTTCTTGCTGCCGTGTCTGCTGGGCGGGGTCCTCAGCGGGGCGAGCTCGTCCGCGCAGATGCTGATCCACTTCGTGAGGTTGTCGGCGGCCTGGCTGGGGTTCGCTGAGCTGGCAGGATGTCAACTACCTTATGTTCTTCACAGGGAAAATGATTTTTCCCTTGGAGTATCTTCTTCACCAAAACCACCAATGTTCCTCCCTTCGTAGTCCCACGCTGGAAGCATACTTGCTAATGTCTTATTACTTACCGGTAATCTTCATTACCCCGATTAGGGTCCTCCCCGTCCCAGTCCTTACCACGTGAGGCAGTCCTGCCTCCACCCAGCCAATCAAAACGCCAGAAATCCAAAGGTCGGAGGTGACATAAGCCCCTCCCACCCACCGCCATGCCTGTTATCAACAAGACTCAGACACAAACACAGCGGGAGGGAGGGAGGGAAGAGGACTGGGACGGGGAGGACCCTAATCGGGGTAATGAAGATTACCGGTAAGTAATAAGACATTACCCCCTCATGGGTCCTCCCCGTCCCAGTCCTTACCACGCGAGGAACTCACAAGCAGAGAACCAAGAAGAAAAAATGCAGGACACCAGGGATCCATGCAAAAGTACAAAACTTTAAACAATAAAGCATCAACGAACAGCAGCGTACAAGACGCCAACAGAAATCGTCAGAAGAGGCAAGAAAAACATCAATCCGAGAATGTCGCATAAAAGTGTGACGGGACCGCCAAAAGGCCGCCCCACAAAGCACCAGGATAGAGACCCCGCCGCATCAGCACAGGAAGCAGACACAGAACCCACAGGAGACAAACAGGGCAGGAGAAACCCGAGACTGTAGTGAACATTGGAGGCAAAACAGAAGAGCCCCGCAAACACCCAAAGAAGGGGAACAGAAGAAACCCCCACAGCAGGCAAAACAGGAAGCAACACCTCCAGGCGCAAAAGGAAACACGGAGAAACAGGCAGAAAAGCCCGATCTAAGCCGCAAAACAACTCAAACCAGCAGAAACTGCAAAGAAGGAAACAAAACGAGCAAGGCACCTAACTCACCCAACCGACAAGCGGAAGAGAAGGCCAGCAAAAAAGCCACCGCAGTGGGCAACCACAACAAGTCCGCCACTAACAAGGACATGAAAGGGGCAACCGCAGACCTGCAAAACAGCAGGCAAGGCCCAAAGAAGAAACGAGCACAGGAGAGCCCGGACAACGAAGCAAAAGCTCCGAAGAAGCCGACTCACCAAAGGGCAACAACCACCGAGTAAGCCCCAAGGCCCCGATAAGCACAAACCGCCGTCAACGAGCAGACAAAGTGAAAGGGGAAAAATCCCAACAACAAACCCAAGCTGGAGAAACCAGCACAGAAACAGGAACCCCAGCATGGATTCCGACCAGGAGAAGAGCACCAGGAAACAAAAGAGCCCCAAAGTGCATCACAGCTCCAAAGAGCGGAAGGCCAACGCGACCAACACATGCCACAGGCCACCACAGAAGAACAGCCCAAAGACGCCAAAGACAGCCGCTAAAGAGACAGGCAGTCAGAAGCAAGCGCCAAAGATAGGGCAAAGACAGCTGCGGACCCAGAAGCAGAGCCGGAGGCAAGGGAGGCTGGCCAAATCCGACTCCCACCAGCAACAGCAGGAGCGGAAACCAAAAACAGCTAGGCCAACCCAACAACACCGACACCCCCCAAACCTCCTCAGAACGCCCGGGAGGAGAAAAACGGGAGGGAAGGTATACAGAAAACCCGAAGGCCAAGAAAACGAGAGAGCAACCCCCGAGGACAGACCAGGAGGGGAAGCAAAAATGACCAAACCAAGAGTCCCAAACCAAAGACAAAAGGACCTGGAACAGAGGAACAGACAGAGGGAATGCTACACGAAGCAGCAATATTTAACAACAAGGGGTGGTGATGGACAGAGTTTCTGAATTAAGCAGAATACTCTCACCCAGTCAAGAGATCAGGGCTAGATCCAACACCGTTTTTTAGCTCACTGCACCATCCCAGTTCAGAACCTGGCTATATGCAAATTAGTCTGTTCCTGTCCCAGTGCATGATGGGAACAGGGCAAACCAAACTACCAAGCCAATTCTTACACTGGGAAGGAAACAAGCTTCCGGGGACCGGTTTCTGGCATTTCAGCTGTAGTGTAGCTCCTATCTTCCCAATAGGCTCTGCGCATTGGAATAATACCTACAGCAGTAAAGGCCTAGACCAGACGTTAACTAGGTCTACTACTGTCGATACTAGACTTAAGTTTTGGGTTTGCCAGCTTAGCTCAGAGTTCGCTAGAAACTTTCTCGAATGTTCAAGGAGGACTTAACTTCCCTGATTAGACAAGAAGGGATTTAGTTTCTGACAACCATAGAACATGACAACTTTGCTCTCCCCTAATCAAGAGTGTATCTCCAGAGTAGTGTGAGCACAAGGCAATTATTTTACTCAGTCAGTACGTGCATTCTTAGTCTCATCAGAATGTAGAGAAAAGGAAGAGACGGGCGTGTTCAATAAAAGGTGTTATTTATTGATCAGTCTCTTTTCTCATACATGAGAAATGGATCGATATTATTGCAATACTTATAGTTAAGTAAAGTGCATACATTAAAAGCAATAGTATAAAATAATACTGTAAAAACATTGATATGGTTTCTGAGCCATATGATGTTTTAAAATGATTAAAATATATTTACATACACATATACATTTGACTAAACGTACTCAACTGGTGTTTCTAAATACGCCTACCCCGTGTACCTGACCTAAGTCTAATGCGTGGGCGGGAATAGAAAGTTACAGTTTAAGTTAAGTTTGTTTTTGCCAAGTGAATAACTAAAGAATTCTCTGTGAGGGGTTATTCAGTTCTGTACCTGGAATTTAGGATGAATGAGGAATGGTATCTCTTTCTCTGCTCTCGATATTCCAGGCTGCCTGCGAGGGCTGCCCGAAAGCGCCGGTGCTGGGTCTCTCGGCAGGAGATAGCAGCGCGTCTCTCAGTGCGTCAGGAAGGCGGGGCTGCGCCAGCGGGGTCTGCTCTGCTTCTGGGCTTCGGCAAGTATGGCTGCTCCGTCTCGTCACCACGCGTGTGTTTGCATAGGGCAAGATCGGTAATATTTATACCTTAAAGGTGCCGAGATTGACGTAAGGATGGACATAGATACGTCAATAAAGATGTCATACGACTTGCTCGTTAGCACATTCTTTTACTAAAGTTCTCTGTGAAATCAAAACAATGGCCGCACGGATTATCCAGGTTGTCATAGGTTTGATTTGTTATGAGAACGTCGTATGCCTTATCAGGGGCTGGAGGAATGTCGCTTGTCTAATTAGATCTCAAGCGTTATGACCTAATCAGATAACACGTTCCTGTGCCGTAGTGTGACTGCGTCAGATAACGGTATCTGCATCATGGGGGCTTGTCTTGCCTCATGGGCTGACTGTTAGTTAACTTTATAGTTAGTTTAACCAGAACAGGGTCAGGAATAGGGGGATTGATTCAGAACCTATAGGAATACACGACACCCACTCCACGCTAACTATGGTCATATTTACTAATCTATGCATAGTATAACATAGTACAACATACTATAGAGTATAGTGTATACCTTACCACCCCAAAATACATAAAAGCATTTTGAAATTTTCAAATATACTGAAAAATTGCAGTCATATATATTGTATGCACTTAAGCTATGAATTAAATGCAAAAGTAAACACGCATTTGTATGCATTATTGCTAATTTGGTATTTGAGAAATACACATGAAATGGCTCTTAATATGGCTATACAGAAAGGAAGTCCGAGACCATTTCATCACATAATAAAACATTTATGAACATACCAGCGGGCAACTAAAGTTTATAAAGTATCTAAAAATAGAAATCTTAGTTCTCTAGGAATAGTTTCTTACTTTAAGCAGAAGACAAGTGTCCCGAAAATTTAGTAAAAAATAATTTGGGGCTTGCTAAAAAATTGTTGTCCGTGAACTGGTGGAAAAATTGTTCATGTGACTTTATTTTTAAAGTTGAAGGCCGAATTCAGGGAACGCCGTGTGCGAGCTTGCTCAAAAGTCTCTATTTCTGTTCTGGAGAGAACATCATATCATTAAGGCTTTCGAAAAAACTGTCAACAGCTTCATGGGAAAGTTCCACTAAGTCGGAAATAGGTGTAACCATGCATTCGTGCGCATGATTGTCTCCATTGACATTCTGATTTGCATTACTGACAGAAGGTCGTACCTGTTCGATGCTGCTTTCATCTTGAACTTCACTACTCTTCAATCGTAGTGGTGAAGATTCCACGAATGCCGTCATCAGGATTGGCAGCCTTTGAGGGCAGCACAAAGCGTGAACCTTGGTAGGAACCAACAGTGTATCTGCATCCACCGGCGCATCTGATTGTAGCGTCAGACAGGTGTCTAACACGCATTCTTCTCCGCATAGCAGACACCTTAGTACAGGTAAAACACACCTTTGCCACATTGGTCGAAATGATAGAAACCAAGTCATGTTCAGGTCTCCAAGCCGGGAGAGTCCCAGGATTTTTGATATCCGGTCCCGGTATCCAATGGCTAGGATCGTATCTTCCATTGTCGCGAGAGTTTGATCTGTGACATGGGTTGCCATAACGAAAAATAAGGACTAAGAATAGGATTCCTGCAATTAGTCCCAGGATCAGGGGAAGTCCGCCAAAAATCGAATGGACGAAATCTGGAAAAATACCCAGTATGGCTTTGAATGGTGTTAATGCCATCGAAAATACTGTCTTAAATACCCCTGAGATCCCATTGGTATCAGAAATATTTAAGATTTCGCTCAGGATTTCTGCGAAATGTACGGGGGAATTAGTTGATAATAATGTATGTATCTCTGCAGTCGTCCTTGCGACTTGTAGATCATACGTTTCTTTTGATGACGTGAGCCTTGTAGGCGTCTGAAGAAGCACTGTTTTCATTCTGCTTAAAGTATCTATTCGAATAGAAGTAATTTTCAAATTAGGCCATGCCCTTGCCTCCCTGTCTGGAAAGGAGCTGGGGAACAATGAACGTCCACAGCACTTGACCTTCGCAGTCGTAGTGACTAGATAAGGAGTCCCGGGCATAAGACTACAACATCTGCGGTCTACAATAAGAATGTAACTCCCATTATAGAGTCTTTGAAAGAATGGTTCTATTTCAGTTGCAGGTGTGCCTTGCTGGTGACATGAAAGGTTGTATGAATTCCCTTCACAGGCTCCATGCAAACTAATTCCGTTACACAGAAGCGTGCCGCTTAGTGACATAGCACAATTGTTGCCACTAAGAAACACTTTCTGTCCTTTATTACTGACACATGCATGTGAATAGGGCAGGTTCCATGTTGTTTTAAGGTACCCTTTTCCCAATTTCTCGTACATGCCAGCCTGTATATATTTTTGGCAGTATTGAAACCTGAAGGTTGAGATAGGAATATTTATGATTCCGTGTATTATCCATTCACTGACAGGTCGTTCTGACATTGTCATTGGTAATCTTTCTAGTTTTTCAATGCTCAAGATTGTATAATCAGCACCCTTTTGCGCCATACCGATTTGTCTATCAGTAAGGTTAAAGATTTGGAATAGTGACGTTGTGTTGATTAAACGCCAAGGCACATAGCCTGAACGCAGATTTTGTAACGTCCAGCCAAGCTGTACAATAGAACGCAATTGTGACTGACCATGTTGTAATAACAGTAAGTCTTGCGATAATATATCGATTGCTGAAGACACAATGCTGTCCAATGAAAAAACTCTGGAGGACAGAGTCATTAACCCATTGTCCACTACAGAAAGTGATTTTTCCAAATTGATACGGTCAATTTCCCGTATTCTTTCTGCTGTTTCAATTTGAGTAACCTTCCAGGCCTCATTGTATGCTGCATATACAGAGGCTGCTATGAAACGCTTTTGACGCTGTTTGCGTGGTCCCATTATGAAATCACGCAAGTCAGCACCATCAGTAAGTAAAGTTAGGTGTTGCTTAATTTCAGGCAGTGTGGAAGTTTGAAGCCATTGAAGGCATAATTTGCCCACACTGTAGGTTGTTATTATCCCTGGGTGATGTCTTTGAGGATATCTAGGGTCTGGCCTGGTCATTTTGAACCCCTGTGTTTTATTCAGGAATCTGTCTTGACAGTTATTTGTATCTGTGGGCCAGATCAACCATTGTTTCCAATCAGGATGTGTTCTGTTTTGGTTTAATATATGGTTTACGTCTATCTCTTCATCTGTATCAGAGCTATTGCTAAACATTGTTGGCTTTGGAATAGACGGTTTATTTAAATCTTTGATTTTGGCCAAGCCAAGACAGGTGGTTTGTTGAACAGTGTCATTTAAAAATATCATTTGTTCTGGGATCATGCAGGCTCTAAACAAAGCTTCTATACCCTGTACTTGCCATTCTTTAGTACCCCAAACACTTTTCAAATCAACATTTTTGTCCCAATAATCAAATCCAAAAGTATTCATTTGTTCAAAGAATGAGTCTGAATAAATCAATTTTGTGTTGGTTATCATGGTTTTCATCCCTGTCTTGTTTGACAATTTAAAATAAAATGTTTCAGCATTACTTGTGTTAAAACCTGAAAAATATGAATATTTGTCATATACGGTTCTAGAGCTCCCTTTTGGGGGTGTAGCACAATGTTCCCATTGATTATAATTTAAAACATTTCTAGGTTGTGCAGATTTATGTAAAAAATGGTTACCATAATGGTTATAGCAATACATACTATCATAATTTGTAGAACCTTGCAAATAATCATGTTTTGTAAATTTAGCAGACATTACTAAGTCAGACATCATGTTATTAATGCTTTCGAAGTCCCAATCATCAGCAAATGAGTTTGGTTTTGCAAAGTCACTCAAGGAGATCTTGATTTGGTGTGGATATTTCAGGATCTCGACCGGACCATAAATTTCATAGTCAGTGTTGTCCCAGGCTACCCCACCAGGTATCGGATTGGCTGTGAAGTTGGCTGAAGAAAGTTCTGAAGAAAGTTCTCTTTTCTCGACGTGTGAAGATGTGTGTGGTTTGAGGATCAAGTTGATGTTCTGACTTGCTGTGTCCATTTTAGCATATTTTCCCTCAATGAAGCGTCCCAAAGTAAATACCATGATGAGCCAAAGTATGAGGATAAATGCATCAAAACCCACCCAAAATTCAATCCATGGAGAAATCAGATATGTTTCTTTCAGTTGTTTCAAAAGTTCCTTAGCTTTGTCTTTAAAGGATTTTGATGATGGCTGTATCTTTGATTCACTGAGGCTTTCAGAGGAATCATCGAAGTTTATGAAGTAGCCGGATGCAGTTCTGTCAATTGTTCCAATTGGTTCAGGATTTTTGTTTCTTGCATTGTCACTTGGTACTTCAGTATAGATTGGTGTGTCTCTGCTAAATGTCTTTATTTGGGTTTTCAGAGGTCTGAGTTCTATTGCATTGTTGCATAGTCCTTCTTGTTCTTCTGTAGGCGTTTCGAATGTGATGAGCCTCTTCGTTAGGACCTCTGTACTGGTAGCAAACCTTGGTGTTCTGCTACTTATTGGGAGTCCACTTGGCCTACTGTTTGTTATCGGCCACATGTTGTGGTTTTACCAGGTCGATGGATACAACTCGGTTCTCCTTTTTTCCAGCAAGTGGCGGTAGTACAACTGATCTTGTCCCGTTGACAGACAAGACAGGAACTGCTTTTCTGTAAGAAGGCCCAAATTCCTTCTTTACCGCGATCTTCTCCCTGACTAGATCCCCGACTTTTGGAATCCAGACAGGTCTTGCTGGGACAGGTGGTGATTCTTCAGTGGTTGTTGGCTGTTGTTTCAACTTTTTGTTGCTCAGGTCTTTTCTTGTTTTGTTTAAGTCCTGCAAAATAGCCAAACGGTCTTTGATATCAAAGGTTTTTTCTTTCACCACTGAAGTCTGACTATCAAGGTCAGAGATCATCATCCTAGTTCCAAATAATAATTCGTACGGACTGAATCCCTTCAGAGAATTTCTTGGCAAGTTATTTAGACTACGTTGGACACTTATTAGATGTTTGACCCACCCAGCTCCCGAACCTAATATCCTTTCTGCTATAGATTGCTTTCTGCCTTGGTTTTTTCTTTACACCATCCCGTACCCTCAGGAAGGAAGTGAGAAGATTCCCGCTGGGCTGTGCTCATTTGGTCATGTTTCCCCCCAGGCTGGTGGGCCTGAGTGAAAACAATGGTCGAACGTAGCATGCTCTTAGCGTATATGCCATTTAGACTCGCAAATCTTGTATAACAGTCAGGACGTCAGCCGAGTGCTGGTGATCTACATTATAAGTGGAAACTAGCCTGTATATGTTAATCGCAAGCCATTCTTTTTACTGGTAATATTATCTGCCTTGATACGACGAGGTATTAAACTGTTTCTCTCCCCACTGCGATCTCTGTTGCAGTTTGGGCAGTTTTTTACAAACATGGTGTAATGCAGGCTCATGCCTGGCCACCAGTACCGTGATTGTAATTCTTCCAGAGAATCTTTTAATTTAAGGTGTCTGAGACCCTCGCCCATGTGTGCGTCTGCGATTAACAAGTTTCTCCTGTCCATGTTTGGAATCACTCTATCCCCCACTCCAGGGATTCGAGCAAAAGGGACGGAGTTTGCATCGATTATGTATGTATAATTGAGTGGATAGTTGATCGGCAGTGCTGAGCAGTCGCCTTTTGATGACGTTTTCACCGCCAGCAATGTTTCACCGTCAATGTATTTTAATGTACGCTTTTTTCGAACTACGGGAGCCGAGTTAGTGGCTGCCGCTGCGGCTGTTTCAGCCAATGAATTCCCTGCAACGTGAACGCCATCACGCTGGTGACTCAGTGAGTGTGTCACGTGAGTCTTTGGTAGTTCTTTTTGTAAAAGAGCTATTTGTTCCCAGAGCAGTTTCTGCTTTATTGGCGCATCTGTGTCATCTTTGTAACCGTTTTGAATCCATGTCTGCAAATCCTTGTTGTATGATTTGACGCAGTAATATGAATCTGACACTATAAGTGTCGGGAATTCGCGATCCGCATTATCTAGCGCCATTTTCAATGCTATTATTTCAGTTTGTTTTTCTGAATTAGTTTCTACCGAGTGTGATTTTGTTAATAGAGGTCTCAGTTTACCTCCGCGCCACACTTCTTTTGTAATCTCACATGTGGGGTTGTATGCTTGTTCTCCCCAAACGGAGGGTTGAGCATGTCCGTCTGTATAGATTACACAGGCGTAATGTCGTAGAGGCAGAATGTCGATTGGCAGAGGATATGTTTTTTTATATTCTAGATTTTCCATTTCTTCTAGTTCTTAGAAAATTGTTAGCCAGGCTATACTTGATAATTCATATCCTACGTACAGGACTGTCAGATGGGCAATTCTGGACTTTTTAAAGTTGAATTTGTAACCCTCTGCAGCGAACCCAAGTATTATGGTGTTCACTCTTTTCAAGTGAGTCTCCAAGTCATCATCTGTTAAGTAAATGTCATAGACATAGGATAATGCTTCATCATCATATAGTTGTAGTAATTCTGTTACTCTCGCTGAGAATACCCCCGGGCTGTTCTTGTACCCCTGGGCTAACCGACAGAATTGTTTTTGAGTGCCATTTACTGAGAATGCAGTTAAATATCTGCTCTCTGGTGCTATGTTTTGACAAAAGAATCCATTGGAGATGTCCAAGGTTGTTTTGTATTTTTTGCACACTATGTTATTCATTAGTGCAGCACTGTGTGAGTTTTGCACTGCAAAAGTTTTGCAACATGTGTTAAGGTGTCGGTAATCCAAAACTAGACGATATGAATTGTCTGGTTTGGAGACCGGAAACAAAGGATTGTTCATTTGTGAGGTGCAAGTTTCAATCACCCCCTGGTATTCTAGCTGATCTAGTATTTCATTTACCTGTTTTTTAGCTTCTTGTTTAATTGGGTACTGCCTTTGTGCAGTTGGTTGTGATTTTAACTGGATTTTGTGAGGAGGAGAATCCTCATCCCATCCTACATGATTTTTATATAAAGCAGGTGCTAAGGCCACTGCCCACTTTCTAGCAAGTGTGTATTTTTTATGAATCGGGATTTGATTCGAGAGGGCAGGCATAATTACTTCTTCGCCATGAGGGCACTCCCTGACAAACTCTGGTGGCCAGTCTTTTTCAGCTAGGAGGATGTCATAGCCCTTGGAGAGGTTATCCCAAAATAGTCCCCTTATTTTCCTAGTCTTATCTCCCTCTATACGTAATGTTATCTCGTATATCTTGTGGGGTTTGCTAACTCTGGTGTCTGCAGTTTCCACTTGAAGATATTCATTCGTGTCCACTGTCTCCAGATGATTCATAAGGACTTTGCGAGCTATGCTCACCTCTGCTGCGCTGTCTAGCATTGTCTGAGCCCACTCTCCGTTTTTCAGTTGTGTCCTCAGTATTCTCGGCATTGTTAACTACCTTGATACTGGCTACCTTCTTTTTTGGAAATTGTAATTTCTTTTTTAGCTGAGCAGGTTCCTTGTCTTTGGACTTGGCGTGCTCTTCTGATCGTCCTCTTCTTTCCGATTTCTGCGAGGAAGTCTGAAAAGATTGAGAGGGACGTGTATCAATGTCTTGATATCTATCAGGTTTTTTAATATTATCCCTATTTCTAAGGTTATATCTATTCCCAGAGGGGTCACCCTGCGGTGACCTCTGTCTTCGGTTTGGAGATTTCTCTCTTCGCCTAGGAGACCTTCCTCAGGACTGGAATTTCTTTTCTTTTGGATTGGATTGTTTGTTTCCATCCCAGTTCTTTTTTGGTGAATTATTATTAAAAAATATTTTTTCTGGACTTTCAGTCAGTTGCGGTTTTACTGGTATTCCACCTAGACTATCTCTGCCTAGTTCCTCATAGGATTTTTCTATGATTCTGGCAATTTCAGCTGGTTGGTCTGCTATATCTGTCTCTTTTAACCTCTGGCGGATCGCTACGTTTGCTGCTTCACCTTTTATGTTGGCTAATAATATAGCCGAGACCTGCTTGAAGTCTTTCAGTAATTTCATACCAAGAGTTAAAGCTGGTTCTGGACCGTATTCGTCTTGAATTTGTTTTAGCACATCTGGTATTACCGAAATGGACGGAACACCGTGTGTTTTTGTGTAGATGGAAGCAAAGACTGTACCCCAAGTGTCACAGTCCTCAATGTGTGGTGCGATTCCCATTGGGAGACATATAGTCAGTATCCTGTGTTTTTCTAATGGGGTGGTGTCAGGAAACACCGCCTCTATTTGGGTAATTTTCTGTGCCAACCAGAATGGTATTTGTTCCCGTTTAGCCGGAACTTTACCTAGGCAGGATTGGATGTTCTGTGGTGTAATTTTATTTGTGTTCCCCTGGTGAGGGGTCAGCTGTGGAAGTTTAATCGCTGGCTGAATTGTTGAAGTCCGCATTACATACTGAACTAATTGTCTGTGAATTTTTAGTAATTGTTTTAGCTGTATTAACAGCTCTCCTGTAGACATCCCTTCGATGTCTGGGTGTGGTGTGTATCCGGCTAAGACCGGCCACGTTGCTCCTGGTCTACCTAAAGGACCGAGCCTGGTGATGTGATTATTGTGTTTTAGGGCGCCATCAAATAAGAGCAAATGCTCTTGGAATTTGAGTGGTACTTCCACCTCCTCGAAAGGAGTGTACTCATTAGGAGGTTCCTCTACTTTGTAATAGTGGAAGTACTTTGTTACAGCATTAGCTGCTGGAAAATGTATCCATGAATAATATACCTCTGTCTGCCGATATTCGTGTGCCTCAATTACGAATATGACTGTGCCACCTCTAGGTGTCAGTCCATTTTCTATAAGTTTTAAGGTTATAGATCTCCTTTTAATGACCGGAATGAGTGTTATATTCGGGTCTGCGTCTTGCATAGTAGCATCCGCTGTTGCGAGTTCAGTTGCTAATCTAACTGCCTCTCTTTCTTCATCACTGTCTCCCATTTTACCGACAGGATGGTTATTTTGTTTGTTTGCAGATCAGGTTTCTTATGGAAACAGAGATTAGATGCACAATATTTTGGAACAGTGTATCCTTCAACGTTGACTATACCAAGAACCATACATAGGAGTTCCCTCCTGCGAGGTTTTGGAGGATATAACCTTTCACCCACTCCAGACGTCTTTGGAGTATAATGGGAAAAGGGGTCTGAGTGAGAAAGCACGACTGAGTTACTTTAAATGTCTTACGTTAGTTTTATCGCCCTTTCCAAACGCGTTGGGCGCCATGTAGTGTAGCTCCTATCTTCCCAATAGGCTCTGCGCATTGGAATAATACCTACAGCAGTAAAGGCCTAGACCAGACGTTAACTAGGTCTACTACTGTCGATACTAGACTTAAGTTTTGGGTTTGCCAGCTTAGCTCAGAGTTCGCTAGAAACTTTCTCGAATGTTCAAGGAGGACTTAACTTCCCTGATTAGACAAGAAGGGATTTAGTTTCTGACAACCATAGAACATGACAACTTTGCTCTCCCCTAATCAAGAGTGTATCTCCAGAGTCGTGTGAGCACAAGGCAATTATTTTACTCAGTCAGTACGTGCATTCTTAGTCTCATCAGAATGTAGAGAAAAGGAAGAGACGGGCGTGTTCAATAAAAGGTGTTATTTATTGATCAGTCTCTTTTCTCATACATGAGAAATGGATCGATATTATTGCAATACTTATAGTTAAGTAAAGTGCATACATTAAAAGCAATAGTATAAAATAATACTGTAAAAACATTGATATGGTTTCTGAGCCATATGATGTTTTAAAATGATTAAAATATATTTACATACACATATACATTTGACTAAACGTACTCAACTGGTGTTTCTAAATACGCCTACCCCGTGTACCTGACCTAAGTCTAATGCGTGGGCGGGAATAGAAAGTTACAGTTTAAGTTAAGTTTGTTTTTGCCAAGTGAATAACTAAAGAATTCTCTGTGAGGGGTTATTCAGTTCTGTACCTGGAATTTAGGATGAATGAGGAATGGTATCTCTTTCTCTGCTCTCGATATTCCAGGCTGCCTGCGAGGGCTGCCCGAAAGCGCCGGTGCTGGGTCTCTCGGCAGGAGATAGCAGCGCGTCTCTCAGCGCGTCAGGAAGGCGGGGCTGCGCCAGCGGGGTCTGCTCTGCTTCTGGGCTTCGGCAAGTATGGCTGCTCCGTCTCGTCACCACGCGTGTGTTTGCATAGGGCAAGATCGGTAATATTTATACCTTAAAGGTGCCGAGATTGACGTAAGGATGGACATAGATACGTCAATAAAGATGTCATACGACTTGCTCGTTAGCACATTCTTTTACTAAAGTTCTCTGTGAAATCAAAACAATGGCCGCACGGATTATCCAGGTTGTCATAGGTTTGATTTGTTATGAGAACGTCGTATGCCTTATCAGGGGCTGGAGGAATGTCGCTTGTCTAATTAGATCTCAAGCGTTATGACCTAATCAGATAACACGTTCCTGTGCCGTAGTGTGACTGCGTCAGATAACGGTATCTGCATCATGGGGGCTTGTCTTGCCTCATGGGCTGACTGTTAGTTAACTTTATAGTTAGTTTAACCAGAACAGGGTCAGGAATAGGGGGATTGATTCAGAACCTATAGGAATACACGACACAGCCGTCGTCGGCCCGGCTTGCTTGAATCCTGATGGTGCAATGAGCAAGGGACTCACATCTGAGTATACCCTTCCACGCTTAGGGTGGACAAAATATTTAACAACAAGGGGTGGTGATGGACAGAGTTTCTGAATTAAGCAGAATACTCTCACCCAGTCAAGAGATCAGGGCTAGATCCAACACCGTTTTTTAGCTCACTGCACCATCCCAGTTCAGAACCTGGCTATATGCAAATTAGTCTGTTCCTGTCCCAGTGCATGATGGGAACAGGGCAAACCAAACTACCAAGCCAATTCTTACACTGGGAAGGAAACAAGCTTCCGGGGACCGGTTTCTGGCATTTCAGCCGTCGTCGGCCCGCTTGCTTGAATCCTGATGGTGCAATGAGCAAGGGACTCACATCTGAGTATACCCTTCCACGCTTAGGGTGGACAAAATATTTAACAACAAGGGGTGGTGATGGACAGAGTTTCTGAATTAAGCAGAATACTCTCACCCAGTCAAGAGATCAGGGCTAGATCCAACACCGTTTTTTAGCTCACTGCACCATCCCAGTTCAGAACCTGGCTATATGCAAATTAGTCTGTTCCTGTCCCAGTGCATGATGGGAACAGGGCAAACCAAACTACCAAGCCAATTCTTACACTGGGAAGGAAACAAGCTTCCGGGGACCGGTTTCTGGCATTTCAGCCGTCGTCGGCCCGGCTTGCTTGAATCCTGATGGTGCAATGAGCAAGGGACTCACATCTGAGTATACCCTTCCACGCTTAGGGTGGACAAAATATTTAACAACAAGGGGTGGTGATGGACACGAAGCAGCAAGACATCCCAGCGCAGGGCCATTCCAAGCACCAGCGCACAGTCCCAAGCACCCACGCAATGTCCCAACAAAAGGACACGTCCCGTCGAAACGAGCACCAGACAGCACCAAACAGAGGACGGCAGGAAGCGGCCCAAGCCACCAAAAGAAGGCACAACTAGAGTACCATTCCATTAAAGAAAACCAACCCTTCGTAACAGGGATGCCTCTCAAGACCCTCTGAAAGACAACAGAGAAGTCGCCGCCCAGACACAAGACAGGGAAGCCCGCAGGAACAGAGACACGTACCGGGACCCCCCAAGAAGGCCCAAACAACAATGAGCCCCCGGAGCGCCAGCCCGAACAACAGACAAGCCGGCCACCAAGGACCCCAACGGGGCCCCCAACCCAAGGACAGGCATCTAAGGACAACAAGAGGAGAGAGGGAAGCAGAAATGCACCCCCCACACCAGGTCGGGAGAGCAAAGCCACCAGACCAGGGGAGAGATGAACCAGAGCCCCGTAACCAGCAAGAAAAAGGACCCAACGAGTCATCAGAAGTAACACCAAGGACACGAGGTGCACAAGAGCCCAAGGAACCACAGCCGAGGAGGCAACCACCATCCGCCGGACACAAAACCAACCCCGAGCCGGGGCAGGAGGGAGACCCAGTAGGACCCGCAGAAGATCCAACAGGACAGAGAACAGATCCGGATATATGGAACGCCTCACAAAATGCGTGTCATCCTAGCGCAGGGGCCACGTCAACCCCCTCCAGCAACGCTCAACAGAAAGCATACGAGCCGCTGAAGCGAGCACTGAGAAACAGCCCCCAGCAAAGCGTCAAGGAACTGAAGCCCCCGAACAGGAACCAGACGAGGAACGGCCAGACCCAATAGTACCCCAGAACCAGGCCGGCAAACCCCCACAGCAGGAGCCAGCCCCGTGGAAAAAAACAGAGGAGCATGAGAGAGACCGAAAGGAAACACCTGAAAACAGGAAACGGAACTCAACCACCGCAAACCTCTGAGCAGCCGGATGGAGGGGAACGAGAAAAACAGGCGACTCCCACACCCAGGGAAGCCAAAATCACCCACCAAGAAGAGGGGAAAACCGGTCTGCAAGGGGCACAACCGAAAGGGACACAGCCACACCAACCCGACCAAAGCCCCGGGAGGCAGAACCGAACAGAAAGATCAACGGGAGCAGCGGAACAGAGAGAAAGAGGACCCCCGGCCCCACTCCGTCACCGAAACCAGCACCACAGAGCGAAGCGACAAAAAATAGGCCGACGCCAAAGAAGACTGCGGAACGCATCACAGTGCCAACGGACAACGAAGCAACCGTGAAAACACCCTAAAAGGGGGACAGCCCGGAATGGAAACCGGCAACCAAGAATGAAGACCAACAGGAACCATCATTCTCAAAGCAGACCGGACCAACGAGCCAGGAACAACGGAGCCGAGCCCCCAAATCTCAACGACACCAAAGGAGATAGGTGACCCACAAGCAGGTCAACACCAGGAGCGGAACACATAACCTGAAGACGAAGAGATGCAACCACCAGGCCACGGAGACTCCTCCTGGGCACAACATATCCGACTGACACTCAGGGGCAGCAGCAGGCGCGCAGAGGCAGGGAACCAAATGGAGAGCAAAAAATGCAGGCATAGGACCAGGGCACCAGGGGAATGGCAAAGCACCAAAACGCAGGCCAGAGAGAAATCTCACAAGCCCCCGCCGCCCCGGTAGCCGAGGACAAGGCCCAACCATCCGGGACTGGAAGGAGGGACCCCTAAGAAAAGAACCTTCGAAGCACAGACCGAAAAAGAGCAAGCACACACCCCAAAAAGGAGAAGCAGCATACGAACTCTTGGGAGCGGAATCCACCAACCGCCCAACCCGGACCTCCAGGTAAGAAGCCTCCGAAGACAGAGGGAGAAGGTGCAAAACAGAAGAAAAATGGAGGATATCAGGTGACAAAGACCGTCAGGCGAAATTGTGTCCCCAGAAAGAGAGGAACACCCCGCATGGCAATGCCAAGCCACACCGCAGCCAGTACAGCCAACAGGACAGCACGAAATGGCCGGTAAAAAACGGGAATAAACCCCGCCGGAGCAAATGAATCAGGGAGAAAGACCCAGCATCAAAACGCCAGAAATCTCATGGACCATCCCCGAATGTATACCCCAACAGGGAAAAACGTCCACGATCCCACCAACAAGAGATGATGGCATAGCCGCATGCACCAGCAGCGCAGACAGCGCAAAACAGTCCAAGAAAAACTGAAAAAGATGCTACGTGGACAAAGAGAATGCAAACTTCCAAAGCACAGCATGAAAATGAACATCCCAAGTCACATTGACAGCATAGGCAGGACTTGAACCCTCAGCACATGATAGCCTGTGACACCAGAGGCATATGACATACCAATGAGCAACAGCTCCGTTGATGCACCGGAGAGGAAGTCCCCTCAAACATGGCGAGCAAAGGAGTAAACCCCACAGGAAAACACCCAGCACACCAATAAAGGAAGTGCCCAGCAACCTCCAGGCAACACTGCCCCAAACAGCAATCTCGTATGTGAGATCAGAAAATAAACAAAAAAGGATAGCCCTGCAGTCTCCACCCACAGCCACATATGAAGAACATGGCTGCAGGGGCCGGACGCTGCACTAAAGCACCAGCGCCGGAACGACCTGGGGCCAGAACACCAGGAGGGCTCCCCGCCCCAGCCCAGCACATGAACGGGGAGCATCCTGACACCAGAACAGGAGCGTGGCCGGCCGGAGGACCGGAGCGGCCGCGCTGGTAAAAATATGAAACGACCATAAACAGAAGCATTTAAAATGCAAAAGAAACACTCACGGCACCGCCAAACCATCCAGAAGTAAACAGGAACAGAGGCAGGAACCGGGAGCACCAGCGTTCCGACAGCCGTCGGAGCAGAAAAAAAACAGGCATGGCGGTGGGTGGGAGGGGCTTATGTCACCTTCGACCTTTGGATTTCTGGCGTTTTGATTGGCTGGGTGGAGGCAGGACTGCCTCACGTGGTAAGGACTGGGACGGGGAGGACCCATGAGGGGGTAATGCACCTGGTAGTAGTGCAGCTCCCAGGCTTGTCAGACGTTTTTGCAAGGCATGGGGCAAAAACGTAATGGTGGGCTTTTAGGCCATTCATCCGTTTTTGGCATGTTCAATTTGAACCTGTTTCCAAAAAGTTAAATAAATGTAGTGCAGGGAACGAGGGCACTTGGCATTTGGCGCCATCTAGTGGTATGCCCCCATAATTGAAATTCATAAAGAAGGCAGGTTTCCAGAAATAAAATTTGGCTCAGGGGAGCAGATCCTGGAAAGTGCAGGATATGGGTAATAGTAGCCCCTCTGCCACCCACAGCCCCAAACGCCCTTGTGACAGGCCTCACAGTTTCAGCTGTTCTTTGGGGGGGTCTGGGTCATGGAAAAATGAATGCATACCCATAAACTCAGATGCTGCCAAACTCTTCAGGGCATCCCACTCTTACACAACCATTCCCCAGGAGAAGAGTCACGCTGACGTAACATGACACCTTACTGGCGTAATATCACAGCACGCTTGCGTAATATTAGCCCGTACTGGCGTAATATTATACCATGATGGTGTAATATTTACAGTCAGGGTGGCATTATGGGCAGATGAGATAGGCCAAGTTTTAGGAGACTGGGGGCTGTTTCTTGCCCCCCGCCCAGAGTGGTTGCAGCAAAACCAAGCAGTAAATATTAAAATGACTCAAATAAAAAAATGTGAAAGCGACCGCAGCTCAGCTGCACCATTTTACAAGCTGGATTCTCTCTATACAATGCAGCAGCTTTTATGGTCCTTGCTTCGTGCGCTGTAAAAACAGCCATATTACTGGCGGCTGAACGCCCACCTCTGTCTCCGGTGAGCGAGGCCGGAGATGAAGTAAAAACGGGAATTTGCCAGAAGAGTTGCAAGAATCTGCGGCTGTACCTTCTGATCAAACCTTTTTTTGTTGGTCTCCGGCTTTATGTGACTTGTTTATATTTGAGAGGATGTTTCAATCTTTTGACTCGTTTGTAAAATTCCAGTCACAGACCCTACTTTCTCCTCAGATGAGCTTTAAAAAGTGTCACCTCCTTACGGATGCTTTTCACAGCAGAGGAACATTTTATATGAAGGCTTTGGATTCTAGGGCGTCACTATGCTCCCATGGCTCTGGGCTGCACATCGAGTGCCGGAAAATATTTGTCAAAAGAATCAAATAGAGAGAGAACATGGAGAAATAGAAAGAGACCATGGAGAACGGTACTTTATTTGTAAAAGTTATCTTTCACCCCTCCGCTGCGCCGAACGTTCTGCGCTGGTGCGGAACGTTCTATTGCGCGGGCGGGGCCGGAACGTTCAGCGGACGTGCGCAGCACTACCAAGGTAGTGCACACGACGTCCGTCGAACGTGCGCCGCACGGAATGGGTTAAAAAGTGAAGACGCTGAAAGATGTTCTGGTCTCCCTCTCTCCCAAAATTGAAAGTGATATCATAGTTAGGTGAGAATGTCAGTCACAACCTAACATTTTGAACTAGAAAAAGAAACACAGTAGTACACCAACTATAGTTAGCAGAGCTAACTTTAACTTGTTCCAGCTATGCACTGCTTATGCCCTTCCATATTGCATCACTCATGACCTGTTCTGTGACATCATTTATGACATCATTGATAATATCTCAAATGACGTCATTGACAAGATCACTGCTGACATCTTCCAAGCGACTTTTGTACACATTAGTTTGTAAAGGAGTATGGCATTAGAGGTATGAAGGTAAGCACCATATGACAAGCATTGGCATAGCCGATAGGTCACGCCTTTGGGACCTTATAAGTGTTTAGACAGAGCTATTGGCTTTGTTAACGTTTTTAATATGTGTTGTAGAGGATTGTGAATGTTGTAAAGCATGTTTAAAAGTTATGTTATAATAAAAAAAGTGTTATAACCATTTTCATCTTCTTATATATAACCTAGAAAACATTATATACAACTGAAGTACCCTAATAAAAACCAGAATTAACACCAAAAGTGTGTTCTAGTTTTTTTGTTTATGCAATCCTGTCAATTTTTCCCTGCCTGTTCTAATGTTTTTTTGTTATAGTTTTTATTGTTAAGTGGGGGCAGTTCATCATAGTAACATAACATAACATGTATTTATGGATGGATGATCCGACATCATAAACGGTTACAACGCGTGCTTTTACCACAGCATTTCTACATCGCAATTACTGTTACATCGCAAGTTTTTTCACTGCATGCCATTTCAACTCCAATGTGTTTCCCCCTATGGAACAAAGCATTATTACGTATACGAATACATTGTGTTACCATTACAACACGTTTTTTTCCTTTTTTTGCCTCTATACGAGGCTGCAGGGAAACCAGGGGTTTTTGTGTGGCCAGCTGTCCCTCCTGCCACCCCCCCCTCCCCGAGATTTTTTTTCCTCCGCGCATATGTGACAATTGGTATGTGTGCTCTGCAGAGAGGCCAAACATTGAATGGGCATGATATCTGCAGGCAGTTATAAACATGAAGCAGGCATTATCAGCAACTTACATTGCTTTTACATCAACCTTAGATGATAGACTCCACTACACACCTGCTGTGACTACCATGTTATGCAGACTCAAAGCATCCCGATCATTACTTCGATTTCTTTATTACTGTGCAAGCGTGCCAAAGAGGCAACAACCGCGGGGGTAAAAGCACAAACGAAACAAACACAAATTGACACCCTTGTTGTAACCCTAACAATTAAAGCATAAATTAAATAGCACATAAACAACAGACCTACAACACTTTCCATAAAGGCACCATCAGCTGTCGGTGTACAAAATAGTGCATCTCAACCCCCGCACCACCCCCCCACTCCACCCTAAATGTTTTCTATTTTTATTTTCCTGCTTAAATATACATTTCACCCTCATAAATGCTACAACGTAAAATGGTACATTACACATAATTTACATGCAATAATCGCCAAACTTCAGGGGCAGGCCCGGACTGGCCTTTGCAGGCACCGGGCAATCCCCCGGTCGGCCACGAGGGTGGGGGCCGGTTTTGGACCCCAGGGGGCCGGTTTTTTTACAGGGTCGTTTTTTGCAGCATAGCTGCAAAAACGGCACTGTAACAAAATCGGCCGAAAACCGGCCCTAGCAAAGAGCGCGGTCGCACCCCCCGAACCCCCGGGGGGGAGGGGGGGCCGGCCGAGCACTTTGCCAGGGCCGGTTTCGGTTCCCAGCCGGCCCTGTTCAGGGGGGGGGGTATAAAAGGTGGCGTCCCTCATGTCTCCAGCCATTTGTGACATGATTCCACGGCAGACCACACGTGTTGTGGCTTCAACTTCTAGCAGACATACACCAAAACCAGTAAGTTAACTAAATTCAATAACTATCCTCAAACCCGATCTATACAACCAGTAACTGTAGTGAAAGTATGATTTTTCTCCCCTTTACAGAGCATAGCTTTGACTCCCATTCGTCAAATAATTGCAAAACTTTAGAGAGTTGTCCTCCATCCTTCCACCCGGTTCTGACCTGAGTGAACGGGACACCTGGCGCGTTTTGCCAACGTTGGGACAGCTGCATTGAGCAGAGGCATTCTGCCAAAGCAGTAAGTGTACGGAAGTGAATAAATGTTAGTTAATCCAATTCCTAGTAGTTGTAATTTTACATTAAACTACTCCTTATTTATTTATTTATTTATTTATTTGCGGTTTTTGTAGAGCGCGACACTCATCCCAAGGGATATCAAGGCACTTATTGCTGATGACTGATACTGAGGAGAGTTTAGACATTTGGGAAAAGGTGGGTTTTCAGCTTTTTCCGAAACAGAAGATAATTTGTGGTATGTCTTAAGTCAACAGGAAGCTCATTCCACCTCTTTGCTGCCAAATAGGAAAAGGAACGGCCACCTGTTCTGACTTTATATATGCGCTTAGTCCAAACCAGTGCCGATTGAAGTGAACGTAGGTTCCTGGTGGGGACATAGAATTCGATCTTCCCTTGAAGGATAGTGGGGCCAGTCTTATGCAGAGCCCGATGGGCATGGCTAAGCAATTTAAAGGCAGCCCTCTGACGCATCGGGAGCCAATGAAGTTTCTTCAAGCATTCCGAAGCCGAGTCTAGCTTGCCTTTGCTGCAAATAAGTTTGGCCGCCGAGTTCTTTAATACCTGTAGGCGAGAGAACAGATGTTCGTTCATCCCTACAAACAGCACATTACCATAGTCTAAACGACTAACCAATAGGGCCTGTGTGACGGAACGTCTGCAGTCCAGGGGTATCCAGGGAAATAACCTAGCGAGAAGTTTTAGGATGGCGAAACCCTTGCACACAGAGTGATCGCACATGATCCTTCATGGACAAGGCGTCATCCATGATGATGCCCAAGTTCCTAGCGTGTTGTTTCGGAGTGGGGGCCAAACCCAATGAGGGTGGCCACCACGAGGCATCCCACACACGTTTGGCACCGCCAAACAAAAGAATCTCAGATTTTTCTGCATTCAACTTTAAACAGTGTGAATGCATCCACTGGGCCATCTCTGAGAGGCAGTCGTGTAGTTTGGTTTTTGTGATATCAGGCTTCTCATCCAAGGCCACCATCAGCTGCGTGTCATCTGCATAAGAGCAGATGCCAATGCCCCACTTCCGTCCAATGTCGGCAAGAGAAGATATATAGACATTGAAAAGAGTGGGGCTCAGGGAGGCACCCTGGGGGACCCCGCACCTGATGGAATTAGGCCTGGAATGGAACCGACCCATATGTACTGCCTGAGTACGGTTGCTCAAAAACGAGTGCAGCCAGCTCAGTGCAGTAGATTGAACTCCTTTACTCTGAAGTATATTCAACAGGCAACTGTGGGATACCGTGTCAAACGCCGCTGACAGGTCGAGCAGTATCAATGCCACTGCCCCACCTTGATCGGGGGAGGATCTGATACTGTCCGACACTGCCAGCAACGTTGCCTCGGTACTGTTGTTAACTCTGAAGCCCGTCTGGGAGGGATCCAGGAGGAGGTTGGTTTCCAGGTACCTTGTCAATTGTGCATGGACCAGTTTCTCCAAAACTTTAGAGAGATAGGGAAGCTGGGAGATGGTTCTGTAGTTCTCTGGATTGAGAATATCAGATCCAGCTTTCTTCAGGAGGGGGATTACCGAAGCATGCTTCCAAACATCAGGGAAAATGGCAGTTTTTAGTGATTTATTAAAAAGTTGTGTGATCAGGGGACAGAGTGTGGATGCAACCTTTGAGAACACAAAGTGGGGGCAGGGGTCCGAGGGAGAACCAGATTTGACTGTGTTCATGGCTGCTAGGACCTCGTCCACTGAGAGTTGTTCGAAGCCAGCTAAAAGGGGAGTAGTTCCCGAGTCCTGTGGCAGGGCTGTTGATGCTTCTGTTGTGATCACAGTGTTGGGGAGTTTATCTGTATTGCTATGCACGTATTGGGGAGTGAAGGTAGAATAGATTTTCTTAATTTTCTCAGCAAAGAAGGTGTTAATACGGTCACAGACCTCGGCCGAGGGGGTGAGTGTTTGAGAGATGCAGGATGGTTTGCTAAGCTCCTTCACTATTTTAAACAGTTCCTTAGCTGAGTTACTGTTATCTTGGATGCGCCGGGTAAAATGATGTTTCTTTGCATTTTTTATGGCAAGGATATACAGTTTCCGTTTAAGGACATAGTTTAGTCTAGCTACACTGTCCTTGGACTGTCTCCAAAGGTGTTCAAGTTTTTGACATTCCCTTTTAAGACTTTTTAAATGAGGGGTATACCATTTCTCCGTTATAGCTTTTTTTCTAGATTCCCGCATCAGGGCTAGTTTGTTTAATATTTGCAGTATTCCAGTGTCTAGTAGGGTGACATCTGTACAGACAGAGGAATCATCCGGGAATTTAAAATGGAGCTCTTGGAAATGATTATCAAAATTGAAGTCATTGACTGACCTCTAGGCTCGTTTGGAGATCTGGGGAGCTGTTATAGGTTTCAGAGATTTGCAGGGAAGGTCGAATGAAAAAGATATAAGGGAATGGTCCGACCAGGATAAGGGCTGGACCTCACGTATGTTAGTGGATTCAATGTTGGTGAAAAGTAAATCCAGTGTATGGCCAGCTATGTGTGTGGGGCCCACTACCCACTGCTTATGGTTAAGGATCTCCATATCATATTCCAACTGGGAAACACTCAAAGCATCCATTTTCTCATAGTGGATGTTAAAATCACCAACTATTAGGTAATTTTTATGTTTTAGACAGAGTGGCAGGAGTTGGTTGAGTAATTTAGCGCCAAGATTGGCTTGTTGTCCATGAGGGTTATATATTACCGCTCCAGCTAAAATGGTGAAACCCTCATGGAGTACTCTGAAAGGTAGGGTCTGATGTTCGTAGTGGGCAGTTATTGGTTCCACAAAACATGCTAGATATTCCCTGAATATCACAGCGACCCCCCCTCCTCTTTTACCAGATCTGTCT
Source organism: Lissotriton helveticus (assembly GCF_964261635.1). Taxonomy (NCBI): domain Eukaryota; kingdom Metazoa; phylum Chordata; class Amphibia; order Caudata; family Salamandridae; genus Lissotriton; species Lissotriton helveticus. The sequence continues at coordinate 1,133,908,014 of NC_136071.1, read as the reverse complement.
TGCGTAATAATTTTATAATTAAAGGGGAGGGCGTTTGTTAGGTCCGGGGTGTTGGTGTCAGATAGCCAGGTTTCAGTGATGAAAACCAGGTCCGGGGACTTGGACGTAAGTAAATCCCAAATATCCAGAACATGTCTAAGTAAGGATCTGGCGTTGAAATATAGACAGTTAAGGTTCATGTGATTGTTAGTATGGATTATGTGATGGTTCAATGGGAATTGACTCATGCTAGACCAACGACAAGCGAGGCAGGAAATAGGTCCATAGGATAGTCCTGGGCCAGTTTGAGTACATGGCCTTTCCTTGTTGCTATTTTTATCGGCGTAGGCTAGCAACTCGCTACGGGAGTAGCGGATGGTTGTGGAAGAGTTTCGTATGAAACCAGCAGGGGGTATGGCCCCTGGTCCCGGTTGGTCGCGGACGGGCGCAGACGGGCTTACCTTAGGCGCACCTTCGGCGCGCCATTGACGCGCCCGCTGCGCCCGCCCGCTGCGCCTCGGCCAGCACATGGGGGTAAATAGGGAGGGGGAAGCGCGGGCTCGTGACTCCGCCCTCTGGCTCATGGTGGATGGCCCCCGATTGGTCTGCCTACCTCCCCTTAGGCTCTCCACGTAATCGGCACTCAGCCGTGGTGGAACGGAGCCCGAGATTTGGCAGCCAAAAATGCTGGGGTGAGAGGAGCAGCCTGACTCGCTGTTGTCCTCACAGTGCAATAGGCAATATTAGAAGTATACGGAGGAGCAGCCTAATTCGCTGTTATCCTCACAATACAAAGTAGAAACATTAACAGTATTAAAAGTAACGAGGAGCAGCCTGACTCGCTGCCGACCTCGCAGTGCAAAATGGGCAGTTTAAAAAATAACGAGGAACAGCCTGACTCGCTGTTGTCCTTGCAGGATCAAATGCAGGTAACAAATAACATGTAACAGTTTTAAAGTGAGAGCAGTGCGAGCGTTCTGTGCAATTCTTAAAATTTAGGTATAGCGCTGGGCAGCAACAGCAGTTACAGCAAGGTATGCTGCGCGATTGTCAGAACAGTAAGTTATTAAATCTGAGTTTATACTCCAGGTCACTTATCTTTGTTAAAGTCTGCACGTACAATCGCTAAGACTGTAAGTAAATGCAGGGTTGATTTTTACAGTATCGGTATACGGACGGTTCAACTTTTTTAGAGTGTAATCCAGCATGCAAAAACATGAGGTCGATTTAGTTTCCCGAAAAGTGTGCTTCTCTAGACGAGTGTACTCAATAGTGTGGGTTTAAAATGTCATTTTTTTGCTTCTATCGAAAAATGCAATGTGTCACAATAAACTAGACACATACAAATGAAAGCACATTTATCAGGGAACAGGCCTTGGACATGACTTTCCCAACAAAATCAATAGGTGCTGTTGAGAAACAAGAACGAGATACTGGGCTTGGGTGAGTTCCTTCCAAGCGCCAGTCTTTGAAACTAGGTACAGACGTGCCCTCTTGCTGACCTTGGATTTAGCAACAACAGCAATCACCCGCGTGATCTCACCAAAGGGTGTAGGAGCCCCAAAATGCAACGCACCAAGGCAAATACACCTACACTGGAAACTGTATTTTTTTTGTTGCATTACACACCCTTCTGTGTTTAATGAACCACAACAGGCTGATATGTATTGATAGTCAATGAAAGCAATTCCTTCACAAAACAAACGCACTATCAAAAATGCCAACTTTTCACAAGTACGTAACAAGGAGTAGTAAGAGAACATTTTTTAAATCCTACTAATGGGACTGGCATCCACTCGGGTTACTAGTCAGGAAACAGATTTTTTCTCAAATCATTCCCTGCATGCTCCTCCACACATTTGCTCCAAAGTGTAATTAGTTTTTAAACACTGTGGGCCTGATTCACAGAATGAACTTAAGACTAAATCCTAAACTTACTACAATTTGGTATTCACAGAATGCACTTACTCCATTTTGGTATTCACAGAATGCACTTACTACTTTCGGGATTCACAGAATGAACGTACTACTTTCGGGATTCACAGAATGAACTTACTACTTTCAGTATTCACATAACAGACTTACGACTACTAACTTTACGTCCACATCCGGGCCGTAATTTCCACCACCGGGCTGGAATTTACGGCTCTATGGCGGAATTTACGATTCCGGCCCGCAATTTCCAGCATAGTCCTGTAATTTATGATTCCGGGCAGGAAAATCCGATTCCGGGCAGGAAGATACGAATTTTGGCAGTTGGTTATGTTAGCCAAGGGTAAACACCTGTACAAGTGCCTACCATCCCCACCATGGATCACCTGACACACTGCAGCCAATCCCAGCCCTGCAGCATGTATGAATGCAGAGCAGACACAAACAAACCCTTTCAGGATGTCACTGAATGTGTTTGTAGCACTGCCCCATGCCATGCGGCAAAACTACTTGAAGAGGAGGAGGAGAGCAGAGAGGATCTTCAGACAGAGGATCAACCTATTTGGAATGTCCAGCCAGGATGTAAGGGCCAGGTACCGTTTCCCTCCAGAAGTCATCTTGGATATTGTATGTGAGTGGGAGCAGGAACTTGACTCTGTGACCTGCTGCTCACATGCAATACTAGCATATCTCAAGATCCTTTCTGGTCTCCACTTCTTTGACACTGGGTCCTTCCAAAGGGTCTCCAGTGACCAAGTGGGCATTTCCCAGGTGAGCCAGTCGCGGTGCCTGCATCAGGTACTGAGATGCATCACTGCTAGAGCCCCCAACTACATACAAATGCCACATACACTGGCCATGAGACAAACAGCAGCAAGAGATTTTTATCTCCTTGCACAATTCCCACGTGTGCTGGATGCAATTGATTGCACCCATGTGGCCCTTCAGCCACATCGCCACATTGCACGCATCCTCCGCAACAGACACAGATGGTATTCCATCAATGTGCAGGCTGTCTGTGATGCCAGTGGGAGGTTCATCAATGTGCATGCAGTGTTCCCAGGCAGTACCCATGACAGCTTCATATTCCGCATGTCACCTCTTGCCCGGCGTATGACTGCTGGAGAATTTGGTAACATGTGGCTACTGGATAAGTTCAAAGCACTAAAAATGAGTGATATGTTTCATTGAAATGTCTGAATGCCCCCCAATATTAACCATTGTACAATAAGAATCATGGCCCAACAGACACTGCATGTACGAACGTATAGATCATGTTCTGTGCAAGTCAAAGAGGGAAATGTTAACAACTGCCCTTTCTTCCCCCCTCAGGCGATGCTGGGTATGCACTCTCCCCACATCTCCTCACCCCTTACAGGCGTGCAAACACTGTACCTCAGCGTAGGTACAATAGGGCACACATACGTACTCGAGCCATCATAGAGCGCACTTTTGGTCTGTTGAAGTCGCAATTCAGATGTCTTGACCGTACAGGGGGTGCGCTTCTGTACTCCCCAGAAGTTGTGTGCAAGATCATATTAGCCTGTTGTGTTTTGCACAACATTGCTTTGAAGCATGGCTTACACATGCTTCTGAAACCTTGGCTAGCTCTGAATGTGGGAAACCGGGCCATTGCACATGACCGACGTCAGGGCATGCAAGTCTGTGATCAGCTTGTTGCCACGTTTTTCACATGAGCAACCTGTAGTGTCACGGACAACATGTGGTTTACTGTCTTTTGTCAATGATGAAACTTGGATAGACATGACAGTGTCACTAAATCCCACCCTGAGACAAGTTTGCAAGCCACACTAACTGCATGCAAATCACAGCCGCTGACAGTAGTCAAAAGGTGGAGTGCGTCTCAGGTAATGTGCCCATGTAGTGGAGTGGACTTCGCTAAAACCAACTATTCTCGCTGATGACAAACAATACATGTCCTGAGGGACATACCTGGACCTCATAAGGATGGGTCACCAAATCACAAAAGGTTGCATACTCAGGCCTGTGACCTCAACAGATTTGACTCACCCTCAAATGATGAATGTGAGTGATGATGTCATGGGAGTATCAGGCACCATGGGTCAGATTTACAATAACTGGTGTTTCCCTGCATATCAGCAGGGATGCCCCAGTTATTGTGCCTCACAGCAGACACCCCTAGCGCCATCATGGATGCGCTGCATTTACAATGCAGCGCGTCATGGGGCATATATAGACAGAAGTGTGACGCATATACTGCCATAAAGGTGAAGCACTGCTGGAGTTGCGTCGCAAGCGCAACGCAGCTCCAGCAAGGGAAGCGGTGACCCTATGTCTAACATGCTGCGTCAATCCTTACGCCTTCTACAAGCAGGCGCAGGGTTCTGACGCAGCATGGCCATTAAAGTGACTGAGTGAAATCTTGTAGATTTCACTCAGCCACTTTTAGGAGGCGTTCCTGTGCTGGAACGCCCCCTCCCCCCTGCGCAGAAACGCTCAACTGTGGCGCAGGGCCTTACAACATGACACATTTCCCAGATGCGTCACGTTGAAAATACCCCACAGCATGGCGTTGGCTTTGCGCTGCCGCTGCGACACATAAGTGACGCAACTGTGGCGCAAATGTGGCATACAGGGCTCATAAATCTGCCACCATGTGTCTGTGAGGTATCCACACTGCCCCACACCAATGTTACGTAACACATCACACAACTCTGATACTGAGCACTCAATATTGACTACATGTCCCATAATGCAAAGTAGGAGAAAATGAAACTGGGGTTTGATGTTGTGTCAGCCCCCCCTGTCTGTGCAGAAATGTCAGGAAATGATCTGTTCCTCCTTTTGATACATATTCATGATTCACACCTGCACTGTCATTTCACTTTTTCCTACAACAGAACAACAGGATTGCAGTGGATTTGATTACTGATTGTGGATGGACCAGGCTGAATACAAAATGGCTGCCAACTACTTCCTGTGATCTATTTCCTTTCTCCCACTTCCTGTATAACATCTCCTGTATGATATAATGTGTTCTGGGTCATTTTCGGAGGTTAAGGCGCAAGATCGTAAGTTCCGGTGTCGCGGAGTAATGCGCGTGCGTGTAAACGACGCTCCGGATCTGGAAACTACGTTTTCGGGCCGCAAATTCCGAAAAAAAGCTGGAACACATAATTTCATACAGGCAATGTTATACAGGAAGTGGGAGACAGGAAATACATCACAGGAAGTAGTTAGCAGCCATTTTGTGTTCATTCTGAGTCATCCTCTATCACTGATTAGATACTCAGGCATCCTGCTGCTCTCCTCAAACTTATTTCCCCATAATGGCTGAGGAATAGGAGGAGAGAGCACCCCCTTTCTCAGAAAGGGAATCAGACATCTTGGTGGTGGGGTGCTGGAGAAATGTCCTCAGCTATATGGGGACCCTGAGCACCAACTGAGCACTGCAGCCCAGGCCAGGCTAGGGTCAACATCGTCGAGCGCTGCAGTACAGTGGGAGTGTCCACCAGGAGTGCTAGGGCGCGCCGCAAGCCCTGGGAGGACCGAAAGCGCTGGGCCCGTCACACGGCTACGGAGCTGGCTGGCCTGTCTTCCCAGCACCATGTGCATCGTCCTCGCCTCTCCCCACTGTACAGGAGGGTCCTGCGAGCAGCTTGGCCAACCCTCCATGCTCAGCTGGAGGAGCATGAGCAGCAGGGACCTAGTAAGTGCATCATATGCAATATGTGTCTGGGAGTATGATGTGAGTGAAACAGTGCGGTACCATTGTGTGTCCCATGCCTCCATTCACCAATTCCGTGTCCAAACAGCAGTAACCAAGATTAAAGAAGCACCCCGTGGCATATGGACTGTACAGGGCAGAGTGCATTTTGGGAGTTGTAGTTCCTTCATGACAACTGGGTAAATGAGCCACACTCATGCATTCATATTGAATTCTGCTCTGCCAGCACCACTACCATTGAACCAAGTAAATCATAACTGATGTGTGCATTGGATGAGCTATGGTCCAGAGACTGTCCAGTGTGCGCATGGCAGGCCATAGGGTATTGGATGTTGTGATTTGCATTGCACCTGTAGAGTTGGGTTCCAATTGAGACAGATCATCATGTGCCATGGAGTCAAGACAGACATTGAGATCCTTGCATCACTCTTAAGTGTTCCTAAATTTTCAAGGTGTGTCCACTGACAGACGTTTCACCCTCAGTGGCCTGTATGACATTTTACATGTACAGGTAGCTGTCACAACCACCCACCACTGTTCACTGGTGTACTGCACTACCGTTTAAGTCAACAAAACCAATATGTGGCACTGGATTGTTTGATGATGTGTGGGGACGGCAAAAGACTAGACTCACAATGTAGCTAGAGGGGTAGTCCAGACCCTATGTGGATGTGTGACCCACATTCGGCTTGTCCCATACAATGCTACAAAGCAGATGACACTTGTCCAGACGTTAAATAGCTGCAAATCCATATCAATGGCCAAAATCTATTAAATCTGGACTCTTCATGTTCTCCTTTGGTGGACTGGTTTTTGAACTGGCACATGTAGCAGTGACAGGACACACAGATCACAAGAATGCCAAGGTTGAGGTTTGGCCAAAATAGTTGCGTAAGCCACAATAATACACATGAGATGTCCATGTCAAACTCAATTCAGCATATGACAGTGAACATACATGTAATGTAAGTTCATAAACAGAATGGGAGTTGGGAGCACACTGCCTCACAGTCCCAGCACAGTTCGCCCCTTTGCATCCTGGTAAATGCAGTACACAGTTCAAACGTACTTCAAAATTATCTGTAGTTATTCACCAAAGTTGGTGCAGACATTGCTGTATATCTCTAGACACGTGTTTCTGGATTGAGAGCTTCATCAGTAGAGAGCAGCAGTTTTAGAGAGCAAAGAAATATCATCTGGGGTTGCTGTGTGCCTGTGAGTGGTACTGTGACCTGAAAGGAACATGGCAGCATTTCCAGCAACCCCAGATGATTTTGAAGTAAGTTTGAACTGTGTACTGCATTTACCTGGATGCAAAGGGGCGAACAGTGCTGGGACTGTGAGGCAGTGTGCTCCCAACCCCCATTAAGTTCATAAAGACTGAGGGGCAGATATACAAGGCACTTGCGCCTCTCTTACACCACCATTGGGTCACTTTTGTGACGCAGCGGCGGAGCAATCAAAGCGCCATGCTGCTAGGTAATTACAACGTGACGCATCCGGTGCAGGAACGCCTCCTAAAAGTGACTGAGTGAAATCTACAAGATTTTACTCAGTCACTTTTAGGGCCATCCTGCGTCAAAACTCAGTGCCTGCTTGAAGCAGGTGTAAGGATTGATGAAGCATGTTAGCGATCGTGCACCCACGAGCCTTGCTGGAGCGGGGTCGCACTTGCCACACCACTCCAGCAAAGCGCCGCTATTCCACCGGGGATGCATCATGCATCTGCCCACCCAAGCGCCACAGTGTGCCGCATTGTAAATGCAGTATGAACAATAAAGAGTTGGCTCTAATCAGTTAGGCTGAGCACCTATAACCTATAACAAAAGAACGTGCCTGAACTGATACCACAATTTAGAATGCAATTCACTCAACAGAGAAGAAAGCTCATTTCAACCTGCAATATTGCCAATCAATAGCGATTTATTTGTTCAATTTGACGTTATTATTTTTAACAAAATTTTACATTTTATATACAAATACTACACCAATATCCTATGTAACAAAAATCATTCATACTAGTCAGTCATGTCACAGTCATTCAACAGCAAACGTCCATATATACACAAATCTGGCAAATTAAACTTTTGTGAAAATACCAGAACAGAGATTGTGAGTGGAGGGAAGGAAAAAATGAAGAAAAAATGAAGAAAAAGACAAAGGTTGCTCAAACAATCAGCGCGTGCGGTATAATGTACTATACATATATATACTTGAAATTTAATCACAATCGACTTGATTGATAAAGCACAATGTGTATAAACCAATTGAGACACAGGGTTTCTCAACTTTTAGATTTAGTGAGAGCAACACTCTGTACATGGGCCAACGCGTTTCGAGTCCTAATCAGAAGTTGGAAGGGGGACTCTCATCAAGGCCGATAAGGTATCTGAAAAAAAGAAATGTCTCTGAGTGAAAAAATTCAAGCGGGGGCCTATATGGCACTCAAGAGTGAACAACCATTCCCTCAAACAGCTTACCCCACTGGTCTACAAGGCCACTTGGAGGGTGTAGAGTTGTATAAAGTCTATAGTGACAATGCGCAGCGGGTAGCGTTCTATCTTTGGCAGGGCACCTTTCTGGTGGTGGAGACACACTGGAAAGTAAGAAAGTTGGACATTATCTTCCGTTGGCAACACTAGATGACCTAAGTACACAAGGCACCTTGCACTGTGTCTTACCTAGCTCGCTCCCAGCCTGGGGATTCAATTGGGCCCACTGGTGGCTGGATTTGTATTTCACAGCTTATCAAACGGATGAAGTCGAGGATTTACACCTATAAAAGATGAAGGATGTCTCAAAGACTGATAGCGCTGTTTGACCTCGAATAGTGGTCTCGTGAGTCCGAATAATTACCTGCAGCAGCAGCACATTCACTTGGTCGGAAGGAGTTACGAGTGAGAATTCAATTGGACCCACTGGTGGCTGGATTTGTATTTCACAGCTTTTTAAACGAATGTAATCCCCCAATTGAATCCCCAGGCTGGGAGCGAGCTAGGTAAGACACAGTGCAAGGTGCCTTGTGTACTTAGGTCATCTAGTGTTGCCAACGGAAGATAATGTCCAACTTTCTTACTTTCCAGTGTGTCTCCACCACCAGAAAGGTGCCCTGCCAAAGATAGAACGCTACCCGCTGCGCATTGTCACTATAGACTTTATACAACTCTACACCCTCCAAGTGGCCTTGTAGACCAGTGGGGTAAGCTGTTTGAGGGAATGGTTGTTCACTCTTGAGTGCCATATAGGCCCCCGCTTGAATTTTTTCACTCAGAGACATTTCTTTTTTTCAGATACCTTATCGGCCCTGATGAGAGTCCCCCCTTCCAACTTCTGATTGGGACTCGAAACGCGTTGGCCCATGTACAGAGTGTTGCTCTCACTAAATCTAAAAGTTGAGAAACCCTGTGTCTCAATTGGTTTATACACATTGTGCTTTATCAATCAAGTCGATTGTGATTTAATTTCAAGTGTATATATGTATAGTACATTATACCGCACGCGCTGATTGTTTGAGCAACCTTTGTCTTTTTCTTCATTTTTTCTTCATTTTTTCCTTCCCTCCACTCACAATCTCTGTTCTGGTATTTTCACAAAAGTTTAATTTGCCAGATTTGTGTATATATGGACGTTTGCTGTTGAATGACTGTGACATGACTGACTAGTATGAATGATTTTTGTTACATAGGATATTGGTGTAGTATTTGTATATAAAATGTAAAATTTTGTTAAAAATAATAACGTCAAATTGAACAAATAAATCGCTATTGATTGGCAATATTGCAGGTTGAAATGAGCTTTCTTCTCTGTTCAGTGAATTGCATTCTAAATTGTGGTATCAGTTCAGGCACGTTCTTTTGTTATAGGCATTGTAAATGCGGCACATCAGGGGTGGTGCACGGGTGGGCAGATGCGTCGCAACCTTCCTGGCACACCTCTGCTGATTAGCAGAGATGCACCAGAAGTTGTAAATCGGCCCCTGACAACTGTAGAGTGTGATCAGAGAAGAACAAAATCTGACCTTGGTTCATCTATGTATGTGTATCGTCCTGCATGAAACAACCACCACATCAGGATTTTGCTTACACTTCTGCCGGCACGGTTGGTGAGACAGAAGATACGCAGGAACAAGTCCGGAGCAGGAGGACATCAGTTCGCCGGCGGCTACACTCTATTTCAACCGGCGAGGAAGAAGAGGAGGAGAAGGGGACCTCAACATCTGCAGGCCAGGGGGTTGCGCCCACCCGGGCTGAGGAAGAACACGACTCTGGAACTACGTCCCGGGTGGAGGCTGTGGACATTGTAGGGTTGGGAGGACCGGACACCTCGGACCATGATGTGGTGGAGAGCCACTCACCCACACACTCATCACCAGTGGCTCACGAAGAGGTGTCCCCGGGGCAGGCCAACATTCAATCTGGGCCTGCCATCTGCCCCTCCCTACCTCTAGAGTCCCCCATGCCATCGGGGGCTCCAGCTCGATCCCCTGAAACCTGTCCCCCTCCTCGTAGCCGCCAAGCCGAACACATCAGCTCCGGACCAGAGGTGCCACATCCCTTCTGTCCTCACTGACCCCTCCCGGTGTTGTTCCTCCTGTGGCTGTGCCAGGGGGCTTGAGTTGGATGGTCGAGGGTCAATCTGACATGTCCACTCGCATCTTGCTACAAGTGTGTCTTGAGATACGCACGATGCGAGCGGACCTTGTCTGATCTATGGACAACCTCGGCACCCACATCCAGTCCTTGAGCACAGCCATGTCGTCTTTTGTCTCCCAAATCCCTTCCCATACCACCAAGAATGTGTCCCCCTGTCCGTTTCCCCACACTGTTTCCCCCCATACTCCTCGTGTGTCACGTACCCATGTGGTGCCTGTTCCTGCACAAGCCAGCCGTGTGGATGTGTCAGACCCTGAGGATCTAGACATTGTGGTCCTGGAGGATGACCAGAAAGACACTTGACTTTTGGACTGAGACATTGTTCTGGACGAGGATTTCATTTTCCCCTTGTTAATAGACTGGTTTCCCTGACGCTCCCTGACGTACTATATTTGTTTTGCCCCACCCCAATCCAAGTTCCCTTCTCCTTCTGCATTAAGATCATTATTTGTTTTTCTTTCTCCCTTCCAAACGGACGGTTAGTTTCTGTTCCTACATAAATATCTTTGAGGTATTCTACTTTGTTTAACTTGTTTGTCTTCATTTTGAATGTCTGTTTCCAAATATGGACACATATTTTGTGAGTCATATGCTATGCACATAATAACGTGTTGCTATGATGTGTTACACTTGTAACTGTCTCACACACACACACACATGGCTACATCGTTAGACAGGACATGATACACAACAGGATATTACTTTTGTAGATCTTTATTTTGACTATACACCTAAGGACCCCAAGACAAATTGGCCACGTGAATGTCACTGGCGATCGTGTTTGTGTCTCCGCAATAGTGGGGGTGATGAACAAGGTGAGGGGTGAGGTTGAGCTTGACACCTTCCTGTATGTGGCTGTTGTACAGGTTGATCAAGAGGTGCAGGTGGTGGGAGTGACTGTCCAGAGGTTGGTGGTGTTTGTGCAGGTTGTGGGGGTGGTGGGAGTGACGGTCCAGAGGTTGGTGGTGTTTGTGCAGGTGGTGGGGGTAGTGGGGGTGCCTGTTCAGGGTGCCGGTGTGTTTGTGTACCTTTGCTGTGGTGCTGTACAGTTGGTGTTACAGGTGTGTGGATGTGCTGTCCTGCAGGCCGAAATGATTATTCCCCTCCCTGCATTGGGCGTGAAGGGAGACTTTGGATCACTCTCACCATGCCCTCCATCATCTTCATGGCCAAAGCATGGTGTCTTGCACTCTCTTCCCTTTGGATGGATATCAGGTCTGTCATATTCCTACACATTTCCTGCCAAGTACTATCCATCCTATCCAAAGCTTGGCACACCATGTCCACCACCTGAGGGAATTGGACCATGTCCTGCAGGGACCCAGACATGTCTGACAGGGTAGCCCCTATGGCACGAATATCCTGCCTCACATCTGCCTGCTGTTGGTAGAAGTCCTGCTCCCACTGGCCACCATCGCCACGTGCAGGCCCCCTCTGCAGGTGTCTGCCAGGGATGAGATGAGCAGGTCCAATAACATGGGGGGTGGCAGGTAGAAGACTGTGGGCAGGAGAAGGGTGCCCAGGGGTTACCTGCACCACAACAGGGCTGGTACTTCCCAGAGATGGTGGAGAGGATAGCAGGGATACACTGCGTAGGGAAGAGCGGTAGGGGAACCAACATGTCGGTCTCGGATGTGAGGGCTGGGAGGGAGTGATGTCTGTGATTGGATGAGTGTAAGCCGTGGCTGGTTTGATCTATGCTGAGGACATGGTATTGTTTGTTTGAGAGGAGGCAGACGAGCGTTGCTTGGCAGAGGATGTGATGCCATGACATCAGTATCGTCATCCACGGAGTCAATGGATATGTGGTCATCATCCTCCTCAAAGTCAACGTCCTCATGATCTTGATCCTTCGCTTGGGCATGATTTGCTGCAGACATCACTGCCTGGAGGATCAGGGGATTCTCCCCTCTGATTCCCCGTCGCCCAGCACTGGTTGTCGGTCTGTCATCCTCTCCCTCAGCATCATCTGAAACACAGAGGTTGCAACCGTATTAGTGATTGACCATGTATTACATGTGCTGCAACACCAGGGTTGTATTAACTGTACTTTGCATCAGCAGATAAGGATCATGTGATCTGGTTAGGGTACCACCACAAATGACTGCTCACACCATAGCACTGAGGTGTTACACGGAGATGTACATAATACTAGCAAACTCATCAGCTCCAGCCACAACTCTCTGTCCCTTTGCGTTACCCCCTGGTGTATCCTGCTGCACCTGTCTCCTCATAGTTGTTGTAGACATAGCTGTAGAGGGTAGAAATAACATTCTCAATGATCTGCCTCACCAATTGACAGGCAGGCATATGTGACACTCCTGGTTTGTATTTTACTTTGTAAACAACAACTGTTGATTCCATGCAGAAGGGGATCTCGATCTCTGTCATGGCTTTGTAATCTAAGCTGGTGACACTCCTCATACCTGATTTATCTGAAGGACAGGTGCGCGACGGTTTCACAGCTGCAGCCAGGATGTCATGGATCCCCGGGGATGGTGTCCGCTGCAGTGGTCTCATCCAGTCAGCACCTGTGATGAGAAATACATGTCCATATTTTAGTACAACAGATTGTAGCTATGAGCCAACATGTCATTCTCATTAACCATTTGCGGATAATCAAGGACGATGTGCAGCATGTTTACCTCGTTGACTTTACATGTGGGCACCTGATCACAAGCAGCATTTGTCAGCTGTTACATCCATGCAGCACTGACATCAATAAGATGACACATCAACTGACAAACTTGTATGAGAAGGTTACTGATATTTCAAGGAAGGGGATAAATGACCCAGACTCATCTGCATTACACTGATTTCACCTTTACCATTGAGACTAACTTTTTTATGGGTGTAATGTTGTCTGTTGACAAGTCAGAAAGGAGTTCATGTGTGAGATGTGCAGTTGTCAGGGACATGATGTTGCCCATTTGTGCTTCCCTACCCATGAGGTCACACAGCTCATTTTTGAATGAAAGAACACAGATTACTTATGTCCATCCTTTGAGTATTCTCTGTTCCCATACTCCATTTCCAACGTCATGGTACTACTTACATGACAACGGATGGCGTCTTGTGCAGCAGACATCCAAACCTCATATGTCAAACACTTACCTATACATGTGAATACGATAGAAGGAAGGCAAGCAGAAAACAACATTTGGTTATGATCACGCATTGCAGATGAGGTGAGAAGCTCTGAGGCTTCCCACCTGCACTGGATTATCGTGTTGCTCTTCAGCCAATTCATTTTGCAGGTGTAACTGCATGAAGAGTCACCTTAGCAGCGCCTACACCCATCTCAAAGGTACACAACTGGCACCAGTGTGTGCCTCAGCCATACCAATTTCATTTTGAATTAACCATGTACATTTTGCTAGGGATTTATCCTAAAATTGAATTGCAAGCCTGTTGTGTTTTGGTCAGTTCATATGACACATTGTTCTATTGCATGCCAATTCTGCACACACTTGGCATACATTTTGTGTCAGCCTCTCATTTGCCACCAGGGTCTGATCGGCCATGCGTTCAAATGCCCTATGTGAGCATATTGTGATGCAGGACAACAGTGTTGTACAACACATACTGTGGAGGTGAAAGGCACAATTAATGAGCATTCAGCCAGGTTGACTTACCTCGGCCCAGCACCGGAGCAGTGTGTGGTCCCTGGACAGATGTCAAGTCCAACCTAGTAGCAGAAGTCAGTGTGCGTCTTTGATTCTGGGAGGACCGCATTGTACCTACAATGATAAGTGTGATTTGCAAATTTACATTCCTGCTGCCACACGTGATGCACTCAATTTCAGGCACAGAGGACGAGCACAAGCAGTTGTGGGCACCACCGTTGCCGAAGTGTGTCATACATGATGTAACGAGTGATCCCACATATAACTTAGAATGGGCCCACTACCTTGATGCTACCTATATCATAATGACATGCCTACGAATCCAGAGGTAAGGTCCACTATCATGTTTTGTTGATGCCCAGAAAATTATCCATTCAATGTTCACAGTACATGACCAGCTGTGTGGACTGTGCAATTTAATGTATGTTGGAAAGATTTGAAGTTGGACAGTGTATGCATTGTCAATACTACAGGGACTGGTATCTCACTGTTTGTTTTTCATTTCCATGTCTGTGCAAATACAATTTCTTGATTAGGTCTACTGGTACTATTACAATATAGTGGGTACACCCTTTTGACTAGTTGTGGCCCTCGATTACAGGATTGGTTTCCCCGGTCTGGGTCTGTTGGTGAAATACATGTTGTGTACCACAATTACAAAGGTATGATGAGCCAAGACATTTTATATTTTGTCTTTCGCTGTTCACAAATGTCGTATGGTAAAGGTGAATGTACATTGACAACTCCAATTGTAATGAAGCAAATTTTGCATCACTGGATGACCGAACCACCGCCCCCCACCACCACCCTCCGCGCCTGGACCCCGATCAGCACCGAAGACACCATACGCACGATGAACTCCATCCACTCCGGATCTCCGACAGACCCCTGCCCGCACCACGTCTTCAACAAGGCCGACACTGTCATCGCACCCCACCTGCGGGACATCATCAACACCTCCTTCGACATCGCCACCTTCCCGGAGAGCTGGAAGCACGCCGAACTCAGCGCTCTACTCAAGAAACCATCAGCAGACCCTACCGACCTCAAGAATTACCGCCCCATCTCGCTGCTCCCGTTTCCGGCCAAAGTCATCGAGAAGACCGTCAACAAGCAACTGGCCGCCTTCCTCGAGACGAACGGCTCCCTCAACCTCTCACAGTCTGGCTTCCGGGCCAACCACAGCACCGAGACCGCCCTGATCGCAGCCACAGACGACATCCGAGCCCTGCTCGACAACGGAGAAACAGCGGCCCTCATCCTCCTGGACCTCTCCGCGGCCTTCGACACTGTCTGACACCGCACCCTAGTACAGCGCCTCAGCAACGTCGGAATCCAGGAGAAGGCACTGGAGTGGATCACCTCCTTCCTCACCGGAAGGACACAGAGAGTCCGCCTCCCCCCGTTCAGATTGGAGGCCACCGAAGTCATCTGCGGCGTCCCTCAAGGCTCCTCGCTCAGCCCAACACTCTTCAACGTCTACATGAGCCCCCTCGCAGCCATCGCACGCCGGCACAACCTGAACATCATCTCCTACGCCGACGACACCCAGCTGATCCTCTCCCTCACCAACGACCCCGCCACCGCCAGAGCCAACCTGCACGAAGGGATGACAGAAGTAGCCAAATGGATGTCGAACAGCCGCCTGAAACTGAACTCAGACAAGACGGAAGTCCTCATCCTGGGCTCCTCGCCCTCCGCCTGGGACGACTCCTGGTGGCCCCCCGCCCTGGGCAGCGCACCCAAACCAACTGACCACGCACGCAACCTGGGCTTCATCCTGGACTCCTCCCTCTCCATGACCAGACAAGTCAACGCCGTCTCCTCGTCGTGCTTCCACATCCTGCGAATGCTACACAAGATCTTCCGATGGATCCCCACCGAGACCAGGAAGACGGTCACCCAGGCCCTCGTCACCAGCCGTCTGGACTACGGCAACTCCCTCTACGCCGGAACCACCGCCAAACTCCAGAAGAGACTCCAGCGGATCCAGAACACCTCAGCACGACTCATCCTGGACATCCCCCGCCGCAGCCACATCTCCGGACACCTGAGAGACCTGCACTGGCTCCCGGTCAACAAGAGAATCACCTTCCGGCTCCTCACCCACGCACACAAAGCCTTACACAACCAAGGACCAGGATACCTCAACAGCCGCCTCAACTTCTACGCTCCCACACGCCAGCTTCGATCGACCAGCCACGCCCTCGCCGCCATCCCCCGCATCCGAAGAGCCACCACATGTTAATGTTAATGTTAATGGGTGACTTATATAGCGCACGGCTACTCCAAGGAGTGTCCCGGCGCTTTCTGACCCATTACTGAAAAAAGGAGAAGGACAACAAAAACATAACAGAATTACTGATTAAAAAGCCAAGTTTTCAGGGCCTTTCTAAAGGCAAACAGGTTGGGGATGCGGCGGAGATCAACGGGAAGGGAGTTCCATAGTTTGGGGGCGAGATGTTTAAAGGAACGTCCACCAATTCTGGCCTTCTTAATGGGAGGCACCATTGCCAGGCCAAGATTTTCCGACCGGAGAGATCTGGTGGGCTTGTAGAAAGAAAGCCGTTTCTGAAT
Organism: Lissotriton helveticus; assembly: GCF_964261635.1. Classification (NCBI taxonomy): domain Eukaryota; kingdom Metazoa; phylum Chordata; class Amphibia; order Caudata; family Salamandridae; genus Lissotriton; species Lissotriton helveticus. The sequence goes on along the minus strand of NC_136071.1, from coordinate 1,133,891,539 downwards.
GTAGGAGGCCCCTACCAAATGGAGTGCCTTATGGGCCAGTGTAAGAGCTTTGAATGTGATTCGCTTCTTAATCGAAAGCCAGTGCAGGGAGGAAAGCAACTCAGATGATCTGGCTTGCCGGGGTAGGCCGAAGATGGCTCTGGCCGCAGAGTTTTGTACAACCTGGAGTTTGTGCAAGAGATAATCCTGCTAACCCAGGTAGAGGATATTTGAATAGTCAAGCCTGGAACAAATCAGAGCTTGTACTGTCAGCTTCCTATGGGCTAGAGGGAGCAGAGGAAGGAATTTGCGCATCATTTTTAGCAGACCAAAACAGGTACCCGTGAGACCTGTGATCTGTGTTTTCAAAGCAAGGGTGTTATCAATTTTGACCCCAAGGTTTTTGGCGACCAAAGAGGAGGAGGAGGGGGGGGACATGCAAACCGGCCACCATTCCTGCCAGGGCGGATCTGCCTGACAGCCGAAGAAGAGCACCTCAGATTTATCAGGGTTGCACTTGAGGCTGCTTCGCTGAAACCAGTTGAAGACAGCCCCAAGGCAACCACGGATGCTCTCCCCGTCGAACTCCATGCCCTTCTTGCAGGTGAAGAGGAGCTGGGTGTCGTCAGCGTATGATATGATCTGGGCACCCATTGACTCCGCCAGTACCGCCAATGGAGTCATGAAGATGTTAAAAAGGGTCGGGCTCAGCACCGACCCTTGTGGGACTCCGACATCCATAGGCGGCATCTCGGCGGAGTACGGGGGGGCCCAGACCACTTGTCGACGACCCGCTAGGTAAGATCTCAGCCAGCTCAACACCGTCCCTCTGAGACCGATCTCGTGAAGTCTTCTCAAGAGGGCATCATGCGGGACGGTGTCGAAGGCCGCCGACAGATCCAACAACACCAGCATTGCTCTTCCGCCTGTGTCGAGAACTTCCTTAATGGCTTCGTTAACTTCCAAAAGAGCGGTCTCAGTGCTCAAGTTGGAGCGGAAGCCAGATTGGGTAGAGTGAAGTAACCCATGGTCTTCAAGGAAGGAAGAAAGCACAGAGTGAACGTGCTTCTCGACGATCTTAGCCAAACTGGGCAGGAGAGATATGGGCCTATAGTTAGCATGTATCTCTGGATCAAGGCCTGGTTTTTTTAGAAGGGGAACGACCATTGCCTTCTTCCAGGCTGGCGGAACCATGCCGCAGGACAAAGAAAGGTTCAAAACAGAAGAGATTAAGGAATTCAGAGTCATGGCATTCCTGGCTAAAAAGCTCGCCGGACACGGGTCAAGCGGAGAGCCAGATTTAATCCTGAGTAGAAGATCCAGAGAATTAGATTCCAATAAAGGAGGAAACTCCGATAGAATGGGGCAGGAATCAGGAGATAAGGACGTCAGATTGGAGTCATGCAATGATGCAATAAGGGCAGCTGGTGGAAAAGATTCTTGAATCAATTTGATTTTAGTGTTAAAGAAAATGGCCAGCTCCTTTACCCAAGGTTCGGAGAACTTGTGCTGGACTATGCTAGATTTGGGAGAGATAAACTCTTTGACAATGGTAAAAATTTCTTTACTGGAATTTGACGCAGACTCAATTCTATCTGAAAAATAGTTCTTTTTGGCCTCAAGAATGTCAAAGTGGTAAGATTTAATAGATAGTTTATAGGCAGACTTAGCTTCTTGATCATAATGCTTCCGCCAGAGTCTTTCGGCTACCTTACAGTTACGCCGTGCCAGAGCAAGTGATTTAGAAAACCAAGGGGCCGAGCAGCGCTTGACAGATGAAGAGGGGGTAGAAAGAGGAGCAAGATCATCAAGCCTTTCAGTTAACCATTCCTGGAAGGTTTCAAGGTCCCTCTCCAGATGGCCGGATAGGATACAGGGATATTCCTGAAGCGCTTGAGCCAGAATCTCAGGAGTAATTTTATGCAGAGGTCTTCTGGGGTGCCTGAGGTGGTCTGAATTAGTATAAGATGTTTTACTTCTGGCCTGAATTACAAAACTGATCAAAGAATGGTCAGACCAGAGAACAGGGGTGGGATGGGACATAATAAGGGGAAAGGTGGAGAACACTTGGTCAAGCGTGTGACCCTTATCATGAGTCGCACTTGAGATGTAAGGAATTAGACCAAGAGGAACAGTGATGTCCTTGATTTTAATCGTTTCACTGTCCAACTCAACGTCCATATGGATGTTAAAATCCCCTAACATTATGCAATTTTCCACCTTCAAGCAAAGAGCAGTAATAGCAGAATGAAGATCATCGAAGAAGGAACCCCGCAGACCCGGAGGTCTATAGACAAGAAGCCCGGTAAAAGATTGATGCGGGGAGAGTGCAATGGAAAAGGCGAGGGATTCGCAGCCAGGAATAGGCAGGGATGGAATAACTGTGCAGGCAAAAGATCTTAGAACTGCAAGTGCCACACCACCACCTTTTCCCACTGTCCTATCCTGTCTGTAAACAATATAATCAGGCGGAAAGGCTGCCGCGATGTCAGGATTAGACGACTCGCAGAGCCATGTTTCTGTGAGCAAGAGACAGAGTGGTTTCTCAGAGGTAAGTAGCTCAAAGATGTCCAGAGCGTGCCTATGCAATGAGCGGGTGTTAAGCAATAAGCACTTAAACTGTTTAGATGGGAATGGACGGGAACCCTCAGAAGCCCGGTAAATGTTAGGATACCAACCACAACCTGGGCAGCAGCATTTGCCTTTGAATCGGCCAGGAAAGACATACCGACAGGTAGCGGTATTAAGGTTCAATGATAGTAGATCCGCTGCAGAGTAAGTAAGCCTAAGTCCAGGGCCTGCCACCGCGACATCCGCTGCCGTGTCGCGGACGGGCGCAGACGGGCAGGACTCTGGCACGACTCCGGCGCAGATCCGGCGCGCCCGCTGATCGCGTCCGCTGCGCGGAGTCATCCCTGCCCGTTTTTATGACGCTGCAAATCGCGTCAGGAAGCCCAACCCTACCCAAGATGGCGGCCAAAAACCGGTGCCCTGCCCTCGGCGTCAATACTCAGCCGAGAGCAGGTCCGGTGCAAGAGGGGAGGGGGTGAGAAGGGGATTTGAAGCGCTACAAGCGCTGGGGGGTCAGAGCACAATAATACACAATAATCCCACCTTTTAAGCTCAGGTGAAACGAAGTGCAAAATGCAAGAAGCAAAATTTTAAAATCAGTTAAAACAAAGAGGAAAGGCAAGAGACCTCCCGGCTTCCGCCTCAGGAGGGGGAAAAGCGTGCAGAATCAGAATTACCTGCACTCGCCCTCTCGTCCCTTTTATGACGCTGCAAATCGCGTCAGGAAGCCCAACCCTACCCAAGATGGCGGCCAAAAACCGGTGCCCTGCCCTCGGCGTCAATACTCAGCCGAGAGCAGGTCCGGTGCAAGAGGGGAGGGGGTGAGAAGGGGATTTGAAGCGCTACAAGCGCTGGGGGGTCAGAGCACAATAATACACAATAATCCCACCTTTTAAGCTCAGGTGAAACGAAGTGCAAAATGCAAGAAGCAAAATTTTAAAATCAGTTAAAACAAAGAGGAAAGGCAAGAGACCTCCCGGCTTCCGCCTCAGGAGGGGGAAAAGCGTGCAGAATCAGAATTACCTGCACTCGCCCTCTCGTCCCTTTTATGACGCTGCAAATCGCGTCAGGAAGCCCAACCCTACCCAAGATGGCGGCCAAAAACCGGTGCCCTGCCCTCGGCGTCAATACTCAGCCGAGAGCAGGTCCGGTGCAAGAGGGGAGGGGGTGAGAAGGGGATTTTAAGCGCTACAAGCGCTGGGGGGTCAGAGCACAATAATACACAATAATCCCACCTTTTAAGCTCAGGTGAAACGAAGTGCAAAATGCAAGAAGCAAAATTTTAAAATCAGTTAAAACAAAGAGGAAAGGCAAGAGACCTCCCGGCTTCCGCCTCAGGAGGGGGAAAAGCGTGCAGAATCAGAATGGGAGGAAGATCCTTCTCCTACCTGGCCGCCAAGACTTGGAACTCCCTTCCGGCCCACCTCCGCCTGACCCAGGACCACCTCGCCTTCAGGAAGCAGCTCAAGACCTGGCTATTCGAGCAGTAGCGGACCCCCCCCCCCAGCGCCTTGAGACCCTCCGGGTGAGTAGTGCACTATACAAATGCTCTGATTGATTGATTGATTGACATAGGTGGGCACTGTTTGTCCCTCTGTCGTCTCCTGACAATGTATGCATTTTGACCATCTCCTGGCCAGTTTGACTTACCAGTTAGTCTGGTTGTCATGCCTTCCTTTGTACATTGCCGATTCCTCCCATTAGATGCGGTGACCGCTGCTACTGCAGTTGTCTGTGTTCTGGCTGGATGTGTCAATGGGTGAGAAGAGAGAAAAGTAAACAAATGGGAAATGTGCTTGTGGAACTTTTCGGGGATTTGCCCATATCTTCTGCATGCTAACAGTGTTGTGAAGTACTGCCGCAGACGGGGCAGGTAGGAGCAGTGTTGTGTTGGGGATGTAATGGCATGGCAGAGTGGAAAATGGACAACAGAATATGTGTATGATATATTTACATCTGATGATACTCTCACCTTCTGCTTTGTGATTAAGGCTGGCACAGGGTGATGTACTTCCTGGAGAATTTGTGGCAGGTTTACAAGTCCCTTGAACAAGATTTACACTGCTGTTGCATCACTTCTGTGACACAACAGTGGTGTACAACAGACGACACATTTAGAATTATTCGCAACGTGACGCTTCTATGGTGAAACATCACATTGTGAGGCCCTGCGCAACATTGAACCTGCGTCAGCTATGATGTAGCCAGGGTGGGCATTCCTTTGGGATATGCCGCGTACAAGTTATTCAGTGAAATCTACAAGATTTCACGGAGTCACTTTTCATAGGCCGCTGCGGCTAAACCTTACGCCTGCTTGAAGTAGACGTAAGGAGTGGCGCAGCACGTTAGGTATGGGCAGTGCATCGACATTATTGGAGTTGCATCGCTCTTGCAACACGACTCCAGCAAAGCCCCCCTACACACCATCAGATTCAACACACATCTGTCTATCCCTGCTCCACAGTGCACCATCATCTAAATGCGATGCATCCGTGTTTGCGCAAGGGTTGAATTGCATGTTACATTGGTACTGGCGCTTTCCTGCTAATATTTGTCAATTGCTACTTTAATTTTTTTAGTTTATTTAGCATTTCCATATATCATTGCACATTTTCAGTCAATATGAACAGTTATTGAATTAGCAGGGTTGTGTATGTATGGCAGCAGTACTGTGCCATGTTTTTAATAGGGGGAGGGATTAGCTTTTCTGATGCAAAGGATTCTGGGACTTGTGGTGCCACGTAGAGGGTGACACATGAGTCTCTGAATGACTAAATTTTTATACACACTTTAGACAACTTCCATAATCACAATGACAGTGTAACACAGACAATCTTTTCATGCACTTTTTCTTTTCATTCCATTTACCTTGTACCACGTAGCGGATGTCACTGACAGGCAGCCCATGGACCAAGTAGGTGTGTATTGTTGTGAGGATATCCTCCTCCAGTGGGGTGAGACGGATGCGGGGTCCAGGGCATGCAGCAGGGAGGATCCTGCTTAATTCGATCCTGGAGTATTTCTCCTTCACCCTCTGCCTTTCGTCCTGCCACTTTTTTTTTATGTCCTCTACTGTGCGCCTCTCCTCCCCCAAGGCTGAGACAGCAGTGGCTATCTGCTGCCATAGGTCTGCCTTCTGTGTCCCACTGGTGCAGTAGGGTGGGTGTCCATATAGGCGCTTGTGGTGCCTGACTATGAACTCCACAAGCATGGTGTTCTCCTCTGCTGTAAAGTTCCTTTTTCTCCTCATTTCGATTTTCCTTGGCACTGTGAGTGTTGTAGACACGAACTCTCTGTGGCCAAACCTGTTCCTTCAATGTGTGCTGCTTTTATGTGTTTTGTGGTGCTGGTCAATTAGTGTTAATTGGCTTCAGCTGGTGCGTGGTGGGGGATGGTAGGCACTGGCAACATTCACCATGGCAAAATGGAGCTGTTGGCTGGGATTGGCTGCAGTGTGTCAGCTGATCCATGGTGGGGGATGGTAGGCACTTGGACAGGTGTTTACCCTTGGCTAACATGACCAACTGCCAAAATTCATATCTTCCGGCCCGGAATCAGATTTTCCGGCCCGGAATCGTAAATTACGGCATTATGCCGGAAATTGCGGGCCGGAATCGTAAATTCCGCCGCAGAGCCGTAAATTCCGGCCCGGTGGCGGAAATTACGGCCCGGGTGCAGACGTAAAGTTAGTAGTCATAAGTCTGTTCTGTGAATACCGAAAGTAGTAAGTTCATTCTGTGAATCCCGAAAGTAGTAAATTCATTCTGTGAATCCTGAAAGTAGTAAGTGCATTCTGTGAATACCAAATTGTAGTAAGTGCATTCCGTGAATACCAAATTGTAGTAAGTTTAGGATTTAATCTTAAGTTCATTCTGTGAACCGGGCCCACAGTGTTTAAAAACTAATTACACTTTGGAGCAAATGTGTGGAGGAGCATGCAGGGAATGATTTGAGAAAAAATCTGTTTCCTGACTAGGAGGTTACATGAAGAATTAGAGTGTAAAAATTAAAAAAAAATTATTATGAAGTGAGAATCCCAACGATAATATGAGAAGTTGAGATTTTCTGGGAGACAAACTAAAGCAATTAAAAAACAATATAGGTTGTAAGGGATATTTTGCTTTCTTAAATAAATACATTAGTCTTTGAAAAAAACAACATTGTTGGATGTAATGAGACTAATGAAAACCTATTTGTGTGCTAAATTGCATGAAAGTGAAAAAATACCCAAAAACTAATTTATGACAGTTTTTTAGAGATCTACCAAATCTTTTAAAGGAAAAGTGATGTGTAAAACTAAGATACAAAGAAAGTGAATACAATCCGTAATATTGCAATGAAGTGTTACGCTTTGAGTGACTATGCGGTTCATTCTCCAATATGATACAATAGTGTAACTAGTAGTTTACTTGAGTACTAGAGAATTGTCTCACCTTGAGAGCAGGCCCAGTCGACAAGTGTACTCAATAGTGTGGGTGTAAAATGTCATTTTTGTTGCTTCTATCACTAACGTAATGTGTCACAATAACATAATAATGCTTTTGTCCCTTACAGCTGAATTTATACATTGCTCTTAAAGACCCCTTAAGTAATCCAACTCCCCTTACGCTATACAGGTAAACCAAATGGTTGCTCTTACACGATTATGCCGCATAGTCGCATCGCATTTGGTGCTGTAAGAACAGCGTTTTTTGGGTTCAGTCAAACAGTAGTCTGTGCATAGGATGTTAACAATGCAGGTAATAACAATGTGTTAATGCATTATACTTGAAATGGACAGAAAGCAACCCACTAATACAATCTTCTAATGTTATAACTAGCATAAGACTGAATAATTTGCTGTATTACACAACCATTGGCACATTTATCTGCAGTCACTATTGAGTGTAGTCATTAAATAGCTCAGTATACAAACCCTATGCCACTCTATGTTATACGTCCATTAATCCATTTATTCACCCACTGGCTCATTCTTGAATTCAGTCACCCATGCACAATAAATAACACATAACAACTCCAAAAATATCTACAAGACCACTTAAATAATAGATGTAGAAAAAGGCTAATTGTGCCTGTGTAAATGTGACTGCCAAGTGCTTGCAAGAACCAATAAAAAAATCTAGTGCAAATGGGAACATAATTATAAGGTTTTATTATTCTGGCTTTTCTCTAGTTATTAATACTAAAATTTCCTGCTAATAACAGCTTGAACCTTATGCATAACCATGTACACATATCAAGTGTAACCATTTAGTGGCATTATAATTCTTACTGCTTCCTCAAAGGATCCAAATCCAAGCTCAGTTTAATTACTTTAAACAGCTAAAAAAATGCTTAAGGTTAAATGTTGATAATTTGTTCTCACAAACCATATACCATCAGACTGAATGTTCGAATAAGATATTTGCAATGCTAATCTTAATCTTAGCAATTGTGCCCCGTAATGTACCTAAAAGCGTCTACAATGCTTTTGTATTACAACATGAATTTCTGACCATGTCTGTGTATTGAAACTAATATGCCTTTTGTATGTCCTTTCCCCCAGCTAATGTCTGCCCCAAATGTGGCGAAATACATCACCTCCAGCTGAGGGAACCGCCTACTTAAACATAGTGGTTATGTATATTGCAAAGAGCGCAATTCCGAGCCTAGGTGTCATTGGAGGTGTGTGCAATACTACAGCGCCAATTGCAAAGGCAGAGCGGTTACTCTGGGCAACTCTGTTTTAAGAAACACAGACCATAACCACTCTGCATCTGCAACGGCGATTGAAGTGAGATAATGTGTTAATGAAATAAAGTAATGGCAGGTAACTCTAATGAACCGTGTGGTGCGATTTTAATGGAGGTAGCCCAACATATCCCTAAACATGTTGCAACAAGTATGCCTATTCCAAACTTGCGAAGAATTATACAACATAAGAAACAGGCATGTAACGCTAAATGAGTGAACCCCCAAACCTTTGCTGATATAAGTATCCCACCGCAACTGTCTGTCACTGTTTGTAATGAACCCTTCCTTGAGAGGTTGGAGAACAGTGAGGTGTGGATGATGGATGGTACATTTAAAGCATGCCAGCCCCTTTTACCCAAATATATACTATTCACGGCTACACAAACAACACAGTAGTCCCGTTGGTCTACAGTTTGCTCCCAGACAAGCAATCCTCAATGTATACTGAGCTTTTATCAGTTATAAAATCTAAAACTTCAAGCAAAAGTCAGCGTAAAGTTTTAATGGACTTTGAATTACCAATGATAAATACTATAAGCAAATTGTACTTAGATCCCAAAATCCAAGAATGTTTTTTCCACTTTTCACAGGCATACTGGCGCAAAATTCAAAAAACATCTCTGCTTAAGAATTATGTGTCTGACAGCAAACTTCAGTTTGAGCTAAAAAAGCTAACAGCCCTTTGCTTTGTTCAGTCTGAAAGTGTAGAAAAGTACTACACATGTATTACTGAGTCAGATTACTTTACGTCAAACGAGGAGAAATTGGCACCTATTCGAAATTATTTTGAAGACACCTGGATTGGCCATCTAAGCAGGTCGGGTCTCAGAAGGAAGCGACGTTTTCTTGTGGATTAGTGGAACTGCTACTCGACCTGCTTAGAGGGAGAAGCTAAGACAAATAATGCCATAGAGGGATGGCACAACTCAGAGAACAACTCAATTAGCAAACTGCACCCTAATTTGTACAATTTCTTGGAAATTTTGCTGAAGGAGCAAAGTTTTCAAGAAATGCTCATGTCCCAATCTTCCACAGGTAGTCTTAACCCACGTATGTCCCATAGAACAAAGGAAATGTCGGCAACACTATTGGCAGCATTACAACTCTTTAAGTTGTCTGTGGCTTCAGACTACCTTTCTAGCCTTGCCAACATACTGATTTCATATGTCTAACTGTATTTGTATTTCCTTTTTAACCGACATAATGCACCCATTTCAGTTGTGTATACAAATCGATAAATGTCTTCACCACAAACCACTGAATATAGATTGTACGCCAAAGCCAAAAACACCTGAAACCAAGAGCCATGTGGAAACAAATGAGACAAAGCAAGTAATTGGCATCCCTGTGGCTAATCTCGAGATAACCTCTTTGAACTACAAGAGCCTTCAAATTATGAAATGACTAAAAGCATGTAGGAGCACAACGATATTTCAGAGAAGAGCACCCTCAACACAATCAGACAAACCCAACAGAAAGAGGTACATAAAGAGATGCTCTAAACTCCAAACCTTTTATCTCAATTCCAAAAATGAACCGATAGAGACTCACAAGACGACTAACACCCATTACAACGAAGGACATAAAGTAACACTTTCAATTGTGTATAGTAATCGAGAAATGTCTTCCCTTACCTTGAGAAGCGTTCTTCCTACTACTCTTGGCCTTCTCTTCTGTCCATGTGTTCCCAAAGAGTCCTTTTCCCATTGTATGCCACCCTCCAAATGAACCATTGTCCATTTCATGGTCGGTTGGATTCCATGTAGTCTTCCAAATCCAGCAGTGCAATCCAAATCCATCTGGTAGAGTAGTAATCCAACCTGGCCTGCAACAGCAAATATCCCAACCAAATTGCAGCAAAGTCCATCCAAAAACATGCCAACAGCAAAGATTTCAAACAAATTGTGCTAAATCCATCCTAAGAACACGCCACTAAATCCAACGATGGCATTGCACAAAATAGAGCCCCCAATCGTCTTCCGATCAGCATCTGCAGCAAAGATTCCATCCAAATTGGGTGATTGCAGCAAAGTCCTTCCCAAATCCAAGGTCCTTGTTAAAAACAAAGTTCCGCTTCCGAACACGCCACCAAATCCAACAATGGTATTGCAAGAAATAGACTTCCGGAATCGTACCCCCATAACCTTCTGCACCTGACCTTGTAGATTGAAAGTGCAGATCCAAACATTGCATTTGCCGACTACAGCATAACCTGTAAAATCTACATGTCCATCAAGCAATTCCTAATGAATTTTTCTGACAAAGTTCAATGTCATGTTAATCAAGCTTGTAATAAAGTTATTACTAATGGATGTATGTAAGTAACTACAATATCTTGTAAACCTACCTTTCAATTCTGATTTTTGTACAAGAAAGCGAACAACACGTGGCCTCTTATCATTCTCCTTACTTTGTCTATTCTTGCGATATTAAACCTTACTGTACATCAACTAATAAAATTGAAATTGTAGTCCCTTACCTTGCCGTAGCTCTCAGTTCCACCTGCTGTCTGTTTCTAGACGAATTCCGGAATGAGGTCAGGTCCGTTAGCACGTCTGCGTCAAACGCAATCTATAAAAATTAAAAAGGGACAAGCGTTATGTGCACTAGGTTTTTATGAAACAATGAAATGAACCCATATCCATGTAAGATCAACTTTACCACCACTATATGTATCCAATAGGCATTAAAAAGTGTCCTACATTAACGGAGTTCTCTAGGCAGCTTCTCAGTCCCGCGGTGACCCAACGAATGATGCAATGTACGCCTGGACACCGACGTCACCATACCTCATAGTCGTGTGTAAAAATCAAACAACCATTTGCAATGCAATAGGTCTCGCATTCGCGAAATTTTAAGCTATTGGCATTGTAAATGACAATGCTTTTTATTTATCTGTTTTCAAAACCAACACATAGATAAAATGTTTGTAATTTACAATGCCAGTAGCTCAAAGTCTCGCAAATGCAAGACCTATTGCATTGCAAGACCACTGGTGCTGCTCAGTCCTTGTGTCCTTGTATACGTGAAGGGGCGTGTGATCGTGTGCACTGATCCCTGGTGTGTGTCCTGGGAAGGCTGCCTTTACGAGCACATAGAAACATCCGGTGTGCCAGCCGGTGGACATGGAACTTACAGTAGTGCTCATCCTGTGTGTGCTAGAGTGATCGTGTTCAAGGGGCCCTTGTGCAGTGTCTGTCCTGGGAGGACAATCTTCACATTTTCCACTACATGCCAGTGTGCGCCGTATCAGCCGGCAGGCACAGGAGCTTACAACGTGGCTCGGCTAATGCTACACTGAAGACGTGTTTAAAGAAACTCTCCAGATAGACCCCCCTGTCGGTAAAGTGACTTCTCTTCTGCTCCGCGTGCTCTACCACCCCTCAGTCAGCCTCCAGCCCCGCCCCCCCTTCTTCTTCAGGACAGGGCATCTAAGCGCGTGGTGCAAGGAATTGATAATAAATGTGTGTCCAGCTGGAAAATAATGCAACGTGCCTAGCTCAACCTTTTCTCACTTCAGAATCGCAAGGTGCTGTAAGTTGTCTGAAAAGTGACATGGCGCTATGCAATGGACTGGTAAATAATAAAGGACTCCCCAGCTAAAACCAATGCCCTAAGCACAACTCTACGTTCTCCACGAAAATGAGGCGCACTGAACGGCAAAATGCAGGCACTACACATATTTTAAAAGTTAGCCATGAAGAAATGTAAAATGCGTATTTTATATTGTATGCAAATGATAGAATGCGTCCAGATTTTACCCCTTGCCGTCTCCAGAATCCCTAAGTGGTGTAAAGGAGCTATATCAAGCTACAGTAAATACAATTCAATAAACCGGTCTGTTTACCATAAAAATTTGCACGAGCCCGGCGCTTTTTTCCCCCATTTAGAAACGCTATAGAGTGTATGGGCGCAACATGTCGGCACTACACAAAATACTAATGAATAACTAAATATACACAACTAAAGAAACGTGTTTCTGCTTCGCGAGCAAGATCGCGTTACATACCTAGTTTTTATCAATTGTTGCATGCTAAGCGTACTGAAGCGCCTAGAATGGCAGCCTGTCAGTGCTACGCAAAACGGGGTGCCGGGAGGAGGGAAAAAGCATGGACAGCGGCTCCCTATGTGGTGTAAAGGAGCTATATCAAGATCCAATAAATACAATTAAACGGTTTGTTTACCAAAAAGATTAGAACGAGCCTGGTGCTTTCTTTCCCCCATTCAAAACGCTATAGAGTGTATGGGCGCAACATGTCAGCACTACACAGAATACCAATGAATACATAAATACACACACAACTAAAGAAATGTGTCTCTGCTTCGCAAGCAAGATCGCGTTACGTACCTAACTTTTTTTAACAATTGTTGCAGGCTAATCGTACTAGAGCCAATGCAATACAAAAAAACCAAAATGCCACGGAGTGCTAGCGGAAGTCAGGCAGCCTTCGTTGGGACGTGGGCGGGGCCTGCAAAGAAACAGGAAGGAACTGCCGGGAAAACGTCCTGGAACACTGCACGCTGAATGCTGGCTGCGGAGGGACACGCGGAAAGAGTCCGGTGAGTGGAGGGGGGGGGTGTACGCGCGTGTGTCTGTGTGTGTTCGAGTGTGTCTGTGCGTGTGTCTGTCTGTGTGCGCGTGTGTCTGTTTAAGGGGGGTGCGTGTGTGTATGCAGTGTGTGTGTGCCTGTGTGTGCGTGTGCATGCGTGTGGCTGTGTATGTGCGCATGCGTGAGTGTGGCTGTGTGTGTGTTTGCGCACGGGAATCAGCGGCAGGAGATGGGCACGGCGCCGTGCGCGCCCACGAGGTGAAATCTGCACTCGTGCACATCTCGGGTCCACATTCCCAGAAACGGGTGACAATAGTTGTCGAGCAGACAGCAATCAATGCTTCGCATTGATTGCACGTCTAGGTTCGACCTAAAAAGGACAATCCCACCCATTACATCCAATGGAAAAGCGTGGGGAAAGCAATATTACGGTTCTATGCCCACAAACATACAAAAAGTAATTGTGCTGTAATAGGTTGTAAAAAGTAATGGCCACAAGATTCTGTATCTGGGGCAACAAGCACACACACAACAACTGTCAACAATCTATACATCAGCTCAAAACAAATAACACACCCAGAAACTTCTTATCTCCTTCACTGATTTGTTTAACTTGGTTTGAAAACAAACAAATAAGTAGTGGGGTAACGTGATGAGAAGACCATGTACAGGTGACTTTCCCACCACTCCATGTATCTAATAGGCATTAATGTATCTAATAGGCATTAAACAGTCAAAGTGTCCTACCTTAACAGTGTTTAGTGGGGTAATATGATGACAAGACTATTCAAAGTGTCCTACCTTAACGGAGTTCAGTGGGGTAACGTGATGAGAAGACCATTTACAGGTGACTCCGGGCAGCTTCTCAGTCGAGCCTCGACCCAATGAATGACGCAATGTCCGCCTGAACGCCGATGTCACCATATGTCATAGTTGTGTGTAAAAATCCAAAAAGGACAATCCCAGTCATTACAGCCAGTAGCAAAGTGTGGGAAAATCAATATTACTGTTCTATGTCCATGTTCACTGTCCATAATGCAATAAAATAAATGTTCACTGTTCATAATGCAATAAAATCAATGTTCACTGTCCATAATGCAATGAAAAAAATACGTCACCATACGTCATAGTGTAAAAGAAATGACACATTCATTATCACTGTCCATATTGCACTTACATAAATGACTGGTCGCCGACGTCACCATACGTCATAGTGTAAAATAAATTACACATTCATTATCACTGTCCATAATGCACTTACATAAATGACTGGTCGCCGACGTCACCATACGTCATAGTGTAAAATAAATTACACATTCATTATCACTGTCCATAATGCACTTACATAAATGACTGGTCGCCGACGTCACCATACGTCATAGTGTAAAATAAATTACACCTTAATTATCACTGTCCTTAATGCAATAACATAAATGACTGGCCGCCGACATCACCAACAACATGTGTAAAAATGTAAAAAGGACAATCCCAGTCATTACATCCAATATAAAAGCGTGGGAAAATCAATAATACTGTTCCATGTCCATGTTCACTATCCATAATGCAATAAAATAAATGTTCACTGTCCACAATGCAATAAAAAAATGACACATTCATTATCACTCCATGTATAAAATAAATGTTCACTGTCCATATGCAATAAAATAAATGAAGTTAAACTAATAATGACAAACCTGGGACTACTTACCCATATTAGCGATGTAACAGCATGCCTTGTTGAGTACTATGCGATGTAACAGCATGCGTTGTGGAGACATACTATGTAAACCTTTCCGCGATGTAAAATTTGCGTTGTTATGCAACCGCGATGTGCGCTCATCGTTGTAATGGGTGTTTGCCGTATTTATAAAGCGCACTTTCACCCACAAAGGGAAATTTTGGCGCTGAATAACAGAGGTCTATTGGTTACCCAACTCAATAGGACTCATTTTCTCGACCTCGGAAAGTATGAAAGGCTGAGTGAATTTGCCTGGATTTGGACCTGTGACCATGAGGTCGAACACAGTCCCCACAGTGATCACAAATACATGTAAAACCCGAGAAACATGGTGTAAGTTGAGCAGAGTGCATGTGTGTATAGGACAGAGTAAGTGTAGAACGCAGAATGTACACCACACGGCAATATGTTGTAAAATATATGCACAGCAGAGTTCACAGTAGGGCCCTGTTGTGGCAATACATACTTAGAGCTTGGTGTACGCAAATCGCGGGGTAGAAAGGGTGCATGTAAAACACAGGTAAGAGGGTGGTAGATGTACAGCACTGAGACCACAGAACAAGGCAGGCCACGAAACACAAGGTAGTAGTGTATTGCACAGAAAACATGCAGAGCACAAAGCACGCGCACACAACTGCCACACAGCACAGAGTACACGTACAGCATGCAAAGTCGATATGGAAGTCATTCAGGTGGTTGTAGTGCATTTAAAAAGGGTGAAAAGACATAGAAACATCCGTGTACACGTAAATCAAGTACCAGTAGAAGAGAGTACACAGAGTTAAGCACGCAATACAAGGTAAACGCAGAGCACGCACTATACATACAACACAGAGGACACAGAATGGGTGAAGGAATAAGTGGGCGTGGAGTAAGTTAGTATAATAGGTAGAAAGGGATGAGTGGATTTTAGTGGAAGAGAGCTGGGGATGAACGAGGGCAAAGAGGGGTAATTGATGGCTGGTGGAACAGGGAATGGAGAGAAAAGAGGGTGAAGGTGAGTGAAAGAATGGGAGTGGCTATAAAAGATGTGGGGAGGTGGTAAAGGAGGAGATGAGGAATGAGGGAGGCAAAGTAGGGCGTGAGGATGGGGCGGGTAGTAAAAGAAGGGGGTAAATGCACGAGGGGAGGGGCGTGGAAGTGAGATGGGGACCTCGTGAGGGTTGAGGAGGCAAGATAGGACTCAAGCAAAGAATTAGAGTGTTGGGGCAAATGAGTACGGGAGGGCAGCGAAAGGAAGTGCAGGAGGGAAAGTGTGAAAGGGAGTTAGAATAATTTTCAGGGTGAGGGGTAAAAGGGTAGTGCGAGTGGTTTCATAGAAGCGACTTGGGAGGGGAAGTTAGGGGTTGTGAAGTGGGCGAGGAAAGCATCTACGGCTATGGGGGTGAGAGAGAACTTAGGGGGAAAGAGGGAAGCATAGGGGGTCAAGGCAGAGCCGAGGTAGGAATTTGTGAGAGGAAGTAAAGACTAAGTTAACATGAGTGGGCAGGGGGAATGAGGGTGAGGGGAAGGCGTATGGGGCATTAATTGAATATGTAAAGGGAAATCAAACCAAGAAAAGAGGTGAAAGTGAGAGAATACGGATGTGAAACTCCTGGAGAAGGCAGAGAGGCTGCTGGGGGCAGAAGGAGAGGAGGCAGGTATGTCAGAGAGGAGAGGTGGGAGTTAAAAAAAAAGCGTGGCCGCTAAACTGAAAGCGCCCGCACTGTGTTTAATGATCCACGACAAGGAATGCAGCTGGCACCCTGTACACTGCAGCTCGCCCCCAACAGCTGGATGCCGTGGGAGTGAACATTTACAGAAAAGGTGGAACATGCACCCGCTTTTGGCCAATTCCGTGCTTTCATTTTTGAAAGCCACATACAAAGGCCAATAGAATGTGTGGTAGTTGAAAAACCACACAGACAAGTTTCGAGAAAGTCTGGAGTGATTCCAAGAGGCCTCCCCAGCGCATGCGCGCTGCGCTAGGCTCGACCTAAAAAGAATTACATTTCCTTAAAAAAAGGAAGTTATTATTACCATTATAACGTTGCTTTAACTTTGTTTTTTTCAGTCAATTTGTATTTTTTTAAAATATAAAGTAAGATGTAGGGTGGGAGAGGGCCTTTAACAAAGGGTATAGGCCGAGGCAGAAGGACTATAAGGCTATTATATCATTCCCACCACTGAGAGTAGAATGTTCTAAATCAAAAAAGGACATACAGAAAGACAAATATTGGAATATGGGAGCAAAACGCTTAAACCATCCATTATATGTTGTGAGCCACTTCATTGTCTTCAATGGAGCTTCCAACATTCCAATGCTCTCATATTATTTAAATATAAAATTATAAATGAGTAAAAAAAGACTCTCTTGTAACTTTAGAGTAAAGACCTATTAGAATAAAATCATTTGAGGGTATAGACTAGTAGACAATTGTAACGTATGGTCACACACAATTCAAGCAGCACAGCATTTTGTCTAAAATTTCAAACAGAATAGGCAGCTCTGAAAAGAGACTTTTTTGTTTTTTGTCACAATATCTTTTTGTTTTTAGTGTTTTTGTTTTTTAAATGGAAAACAGACATAAGGTTTGAGCATGCATCGAAAATGACAAACGTGTGTGGGCCGTTTTGTAAGTTTATGGACTCAGATTACTATCAGGTGCGGAAGGAAATTTCTGTCCATTGGCTTGGAATGCTTACTTGTTTGGATCAACTTATCCTTCACTTTGACTCCCTTTGTTCTTATTTTTTGTCAACACCGGATATTGCTGGTGCTTATGGGAGAAGAATGCAGAGGCTATTTCACTGCTTTAAGAACCCTATGACTGAGATCTATTGCCTGTTCCTTCAATCATCATTACCAGCATTTGTGAATTTCAATCTCTTACAGCAGAGAGAAGACCCGGTCTTTCATCTGTTGTATGACGCAATTGTAGATCATCTGGCTTTGCTAATAAGTAGAGCTTGTGTGGCTCAAGTTGTTCAATCGTTCATGAAAAATCCAGAAGCCAGCATTCCAGATCAGAGCTCCTGTGACTGTCAGATCCCTGATTCGAGTCTCTACGTTCGTATCAGTGTATGTGGAAAGCGGAAGAATATGTTTGAAATGTGGATTATTGAGCCACAAACACGATCTAATTTCTTTGAAGCTGTTTGGTCTTTTCACTAAGCAGCAGTGAAGTGTGCATCGGAAGTGCTCCCAGTTCATGATGAGGTGCTCAAACATGCTAAAGTCTTCAACTTTTTTGAAAAACATACATATGGTTTTGAAAGTGTGCTCTTTATGGTGGAGCACTTCAACGCATATAAAAAAATTACACAAGGAGATCTGGCCTGCCTAGTACAAGAGTTTGTCACTTACAAAGTTATTGAATTTGCAGTTGTTCCTGCAAAAATTTAGGAAGATGCTGCACTAGTGGAGAGGTTGTTTCATATAGAACAGATGTTATCTGGTTTCATCTTGAGCGGGATTTCATCTTTCGAAGAACACAAACAAGCAAGTTCTTCTACTTTCTAAAATTGCAAGACTTCTCTTTACTTTACCACACAGTAATTCCCATGAGGAACGAGTGTTCTCAAGTGTAAGAACAGTAAAACTAAGTCACATCCAGTTTCGTGTGACAATAGGACCTCATTGTCTATGCTGATATTCCAAACAAATAGGCCACCATTCTGCAGCAGAGTCAAGCCAGAACCAAGACAGAAGTTAATCTGAAATCCAATACTTCAAAGAGGAGCAAGGGAGTGAAACTTTGATAGTTTAAACTTTCAGTAAGCGTATTGAAATTTTTTGGGGAGTCAAGCGATAGTTCATCAGATGTTTGGTTGCTTTTGATGCACATTTGGTTGTAGAGATGTGATTAGTCCTATTAACTCTTTACAGAAATACCTGATCCGTCTCTAACTCACTTCTTAAAAAATTCCTGAGTCAGACATTTAATTTGAGCCTAACATCAACAGTCATAACTGCTGAATACAAAATAGAAAAGTTGTTAATAAACAAAGACATAAGGAAATTCAGGAAAAATTAAGAACTTTGAACTGGGAGAAAAATCATAACTAACAAACTAATGCCTAAGAGGGCATTTATGGTCCAATGCCAACTTGTCCTGGGCTGCAGCAATAAGTTCGGATGAAAAGATGATGATATTACAAAGTCAGCAGCTCATACATCTAATATATAAAAACAAGTTATGAACTGTCCATTCTCAAAGTATGCGTAGTATGCCCTAAGAAGACTGAGCTCTCCGCACAGACCTCCCCCCAGAGTGAAGGGCGTGCATAGTAGACATCGCAGAGGGACTAGTTTCTCCACTGAGATCTCTCACTTGGATAAGAGGTGTGTGTAGTTGGGTTGTAAGGTGGTACTATCCTCTACACTAAGACCTCTCGCATGGAGGGTAAGCATAGAAGGGTGTGGGGAAGGTCTGCTCTCAATGCTAAAACCTCTGTGTTGGATGACGATGTGTGCAGTAGGATGTGGGGAGGGATTACCCTTTCTGCTGAAACCTCTCGCTTGGATAACGCGGGTGTGTACTACAGCATGGGGAGGGACTGACCTTTCCACTTAGACCTCCATCTTGCATGATGGTTGAGTGTAGTAAGGTGTGCAGAGGGACTGGCCTCAGCTGAGACCTCTCTCCTGGATGACAGGTGTATGTAGTGGGGAGTGCGGAGAGACTGGCCTCTCTTCTGCGACCTCTCTATTGGAGGATGGGTAGGCATATTAGGGTGTGGGCGGGGCCTCACCTCTCCTCTGAGACCTTTCTATCTCTTGATATACACGTTTGACTCGATACTGACTTTCTAGGTGCTGATTTCAAATCCTGTGTTCTTTTAAAATTGTTGTTTGACTGTTGCATTGAATTTTAATTGTTTTTTAAAATCGTTACTGCCTATTTGCACATTTAACTCCGGACCAGCTGCTGTTGGCTGTCACGCCCACTCGGGAGCCTATCAGAGTGAAGGGGTGGAGTCAAGGCTGCCACTGGCTATTTCGTGCCGGTCGCAGCGCGGGAGCAGGGATTTTGACCCAATACCGACGTTCTAGGCGCTGATTTCAAAACCCGTCTTCTTTTCAGTTTAAATTTTTTTATTGTAGTTTTGTTATTGTTATTGTTATTTTAATTTTATACCGCGCCTAATCACCTACAGGTCTCTAAGCGCCAGGAAAAGATGGTACAGGACAATAACATAACGGAATCAGAGCAAAGAGCAACACTAAATTATGCTATGCTCAGGCTTCTCCTAAACAATAGCGTTTTTAGGCTCTTTCTAAATCTTAAGAGGTTTCCTTCCTCGCGCAGCCCTCCAGGCAAGCTGTTCCACAGCTGGGGAACCAACACTGAGAAGGCTCTCCCTCCCTTCGTCGCTAGCCTATGGCGAGGACAGGTCAACAGCTGCGAGTCCGAAGACCGAAGTGTTCTCACCGGACAGTACAGCTGCAGGCGCTCCTTGATATAGGCCGGAGCCTTACCATAAATTGCCTTATGAGCTGTACACAAACTCTTAAATGCAACACAGACATATATATATTATTCTCATAGCAATGTCACTCAGTTGTCACTGTGGGGTGCGCTACAGTCTATAGATCACCAATCTGCTGTAACGGGTGATGTGTCCCTTCTGCTCACCGCTCGACACCAAAGGGAGGGCGAGACTCGCGCTAAGCTTGTCTCTCGCTCACCGCCGAGTCATTCTCCTCATTGTGAAACAGATCGCTGTGCCCTCCGCCAAGACAGCTCCCCGCTCTTCCTTGGTGTGCTCCCCGCCTCTCACCAGCCGCTGGCTCCCACCATTCCGTCAGTCTCACCTCTGTGAGGGCCTGGTCTTGTCTCTCGACCCTTCCTTAGGCCTCTCACTCCAGCCTCGGTCGGTAGGGGAGTACCTGCCGGGGCGGTGACGTGGGGAGGGGGAGGGGCAGGGTGGGGGTTAGTAATGTATGGATAATGGAGGTGTACAGGTAAGTAAACATTTATATAAATCAAACGAATGTTGTTGCGCGCACTGCATTGCATTTGGGGAAATTCGTCCGCGCACTTCCGGGCCTGGGGCCTGTCATCATGCTCCAAAAATCAGTTACACCGCCTTTGAGTTGACATCATTGCACAAAGTCCCTGTCAAACCCAATCCCCCTATTTACTCCAGCTTGACTGAACAGGGATTTCTGGCGTCCAGAACAGCTTATCCTGAAATTTGTGGTACCCATAGTACTGGTCTCCACCAGCCTCAAGAGGCCAACGGTGCTCGGAAGTTTTCTGTTATATATAGGCCTCCTCAGAGGATGCCTATATAAAAATGCAAGCTTACAGCCTTTGCTGGGTGGGCAATCCAGTCAATGAAGCACACCAACTGGGAGCTGGGGGCCCGCTTTCCCCTCTCTGATTTCTGTCAAAATCACATGGAACAGATATTAAAATGGCATCCCAATCCCTACAATACAAGTTTGCAAATTTAAACAGTGCAACAACTTTAACCACAAATGTACTATACATGTGGTAAAAGTAGAAGCACTGTTGTCACTTACACACTCTAACTCATTGCGAGAGCGAGGTAGCCTCACGGTAGAAGAGAAGATGAGGGCTTGGCATTAGAGCTGGACTTGTGTGCAGCACCCGCTGAGCGTATTATTTCAATGCACTGGCATCAATGGTAGTACACACAGAGCTGGTAACCCAGCCGAGTACCAACAACACTTTGGTGGTGGATTGCGGTGCTGAGTTTTTCACTGACAGAGGTTGATGCGAGGGGAAGGCGGTGGCTGCCAGGCCATGGTAGTTGAATATTAGAATTCTGTCTAAGTACCACATCTCTTGCTTCCTATAGTGCAGCAGACTCATAGCTCTAATAAAGAATTTAGGGGCTGAGATTCTAGCTAGATGATAGAACGAATGTGAGAGAGCTGTGAGTATCATGCTGCAGGAAAGGAAGCTGTAAAATTATCAGCATTTGACACGTCCAATGTTGTTTAAATGTGGAAAATTGTGGCATTTATTAGACAAAGAATGAGTTAAGCTAGCTATGGGTCAGTATATTGCCTGCAGGTCTATGCCTGTGGCCCGGAGAGAGCCTATCTAGAGTTGACATTATCTGGTGGCATTTATGAGGACAAAAAAAAAAAAAGTACATTGCCTGCACCTGTGAGCAATATTGGCGGTTAATTACTGCCTCTCAATTATAGCCCTGAGCTGTATGTGAAATTTCCTAATGACGGGGTAATTAACCTTCTATTAGTGCTAAATTTGTTTAAAAAAAAGAGTGCCAGGTCCCTCCTCAGGAAGCTGATGCAGCTTGCCCCACCCATTGCCCCGGACAGTGTTGCCAATAGCAATGCAAACACAACCACTGACCATCACACTCCTACAAGTGTGACACTTCAAACTATACCAGGTCCCCAAAGCTAAAAGAATGGCTTTAGTGGAAGGTATCAGTTATTTTTAATGTATATTGAATTAATAAACAATTGTTGTTATGCTCAACTCTAAATAAAACAAACAGCGCCACCATGTGATAGACTGTCATAAGTGCTGATGTTAGCAATTAAGCGTTGGTGTCGAGCACCAGAAACCACCTGCTCAAATTAAGCACTGAACTGTATCTAACCATGTGGTCTTGAAAGCAGTTCGCTGCCCTGCAGGGCTCTGAAGCCATTATCTTCAAAGGAATCTCATAGTGCCTCAGGCGGCTTTCTGTTTTGACGGTAAATCACTCCCAGTGACAGGCTCCTTCTCCCTTTAAAGTAATAATATATTTCAATGTTTGCACTTCAGGAGTGACTGAGAAACATTTAGAACTTTACCCTAGATATTTGAAAAACTACTTAAAATGCTGAATTTGGCCACAATTATTCCAAATTATTCTTGAGAAAGAACCTCTTCTTACTCCCACAGAGAGGGTTGGGCTTTTCCCTACGCGCACTTATTGCAATGTAGGGCTAGTTTTCATATTTTTTGCCCCTACTGTTTTTAGTTCCCAGTCCGAGCCTTTTAATATTATTAATGCATGAATGCCTTTCCAGGGTTAATCTGTGATTTGAAAAAGTCAATTTGAACTCGTATTTGAATCCATTCCATGTTCTACTTACACAAATGGATTTGTGAATTGGGCCCTGCCGTGCCAAACAATTGAGTCCAAAAAGAATTAGGCTTTTCATTCACCTGTAGCTGATTGGATTAGAAAGTGATCATTATCTTAAAGTGACTTTTAAAAAAGGTATTGACATTACGGGGAGCAATTACATCTACATTCAAAATGCTAATTCTGAGCAGATGAAAGTAGTATCACTTGCTAGCAGTGCAGAAGTGAGGGCCACAAACTAGTACCCAATCTAAAAATCTGCAAGTCTTAAGGCAAGATATGATAATGATTAGTTTCCATGGTAATGTGGCTGCAAAGAGTGATTGGCTGTTGCATGGAGAGGGATGCCTGGGAAGAAATTACATTTAAATGCAGGACCTCTGCTCTGCTGTTCTCCACGTTTTGATGAAAATGGCGATATTTTAAGGTGTCGGGAAATGGATGAATGGAGAACACTTTAGTCAGGGCCAATTGAATTATTCGACAATTGAGGACCAAACTATATGGAAAGATTTACTAGATTATGCACCAAGAAAAATCTAATTATACAGCATGAAGCAGCACATTTTGTGGTCGAATTATTTCACTCTTTTGACATTTCAACACGTATTAAATATGTCTAGGCAAAGGTTTCATCTCATTAGTACTGGATATAATTGGAACATTGAAATACAATCAGCAAATGAGAGGTGGCCAGTTCACCCTCGTAGACTGCCTTTTACTGGTGGTAGCATTATGTGTGGCGTTGTGTTTTTAAGTGGTTGAGCTACAAACAACTGTCTTTTGTTGACATTGGCAAATCATTCAACAGATGGTGAACTGTGTGGCAAATGCGGTAAACCCATTGCAGATTCATATAAGTCAAGTGGTTCTGAATATATAGGTCCTCTTCATACGACACGTGGGGCATTCTGCAGGGACTCGGAGGTCCAGAAGTCCTCGGGGCCACACAGCTGCCTCCAATCAGCCCCTCCCTCTACCGGCTGCACTTCTACTGCTCGCGCCACCCGCTTCTCGGGTGACGCATCGCGCCAGAGACTCGTGGGGCATTCTGCAGGGACTCGGTGGTCCAGGAGTCCTCGGGGCCACACAGCTGCCTCCAATTATCCCCTCCCTCCACTGGCTGCACTTCTACTGCTCGCGTCACCCGCAATCGCGCAAGAGACTCGTGGGGCATTCTGCAGAGACTCGGAGGTCCAGGAGTTCTCGGGGCCACACTGCTGCCTCCAATCAGCCCCTCCCTCTACTGGCTCCTTAAAATATCAACCCTTCACCTGCTTCGCGGAACGCGCGGGCACCCCGGGCGGGACCGTCTTTGCCTGTCTTTGCCAGTCAGGGGCAGGGTCACGTCTCTTGGCTGCATACTTTGAGGACTAGCACCCGAGGAGTGGTAAGACCATTGGTGACTTTAACTCTTCTACGTGGTCCCCTTTAGCACGTGTTTCACTCCTCCAGAGATATCCCGTTCTTCTTTTCTCTCCTCTTTAGCAATGGTTATTTAGTTTGTTTGTATCCAAGTTCGCTCATTTAGCCCATATCAACTTGTGATTTTGTCATTTGTAATAAGATTGATGGAGAAACGTAAGAGCACTGTGGGCACCTTAGACGCCTTCTTGGTGAGAACGGAATCTATTCTCACCCATGAGATTCAATTAACCGAGCGCAGGCTCTCACTTGATTTCTTACAGTTCCCATTGACCAGGGAGGAAGAATCTACTAGACAACTAATCCCAAAGATTAACATCGTTCAAACACACTCTAACTCCCCCCTGGCTCCTCAATCCCAATCCCTCATGAGACACGATAAGGAGATTGACAACATTACTTCTGCAGGGACAGGGCCCCAAACCCGGAAACAAACTAAATTAATGAAAGGGCATGCAACAAGAACGAAACAGAAGGGAGACACGGGGGGCAAAGATGGAGGGAAAAAGACCACCATGGCTCTAGTCTTCTGGGATCTGCTTCAGTAGCAACTCAAACAGATGTAGTTCCCAACCACTTTGAACCGCAGAAAGACCTATCCACATCAAACTCCAAAGATGTCTCGCAAGGCTCGAGGGCTTCTATTGAAGATCTTGTCAGAGGTATCATGGAAGCACAGATTAGGGCCATGACAACCCAGATGAGTGCACTCCTTGATGAAAGATTTGGCCGCATAGAGAGGAAGATAGAGCAACTGAATGAGGTCGTAAATTCAATCAGTGTCCAACTAGAAAACTCAAAAACGACCCACAGCAGCAAGAATCCTTCCCCCAAGCGAAAGGGTGGCTATAGGCAATCTTCTCAAGTCCAAATCTGGCCCCCAAAGGGAACCTCAACCATAAATCTTAACAAGCCACGTACCAGAGTATCCTAAACTAAAGGTGACCGTTAGGGTGGAAAATATGCACTATCAAGGGCAAGATAAAAGGGACAACCTTGTCAACCCTACTGTCCAACCCAGCACAGATATTTTAGCTTTATCACCAGCATCCTGCCCCTACGTACTAATCTTAACAGGGGTCCCACCTTTAAAACATGCACAGGCTGAATCCTGGCCTTCCCTTCGTAATAAAGTGGTGGATTGGCTGACGAAATATAAGCATTTTAACCCTCAGCACATAAATGAAATTTTGATGGCTCGCAGAGTGGGGTGGGTTGGCCCTCCTTCAAAGTGCATTCAGGGCGATTATATAGTTATACATTTTAGGTCCCTCCGAATGGTTGACTTTCTTTTAAACCACAAAGAGGAACTTCCCGCTTTATCCACAACTATCGCGGCCTTTCCTCTGGGCTTTTTCTACAAACCTGTTGGTAGGTCTAGAGGGGAAGGAAATGGCTCTAGTATAACGGCTAACAGGTTTGAGCTGCTATCACTTCTAGAGGAATTGGACTGACAACCAATTTGTGCATCTGGGCCTATTTCCCGCTTAAATGAAGATAATAGCAGGGATCAGTCAATCACCCCTGTTCTTATTCCACCCTTGGTAGCATCTGTGCAGTAAACCCTCTGGCTCTCACTTCTAAACCCACTTCGGTCTCATTTGAACAAGAGGAAGAACCCTTGACAACTAATTCTGGTAATAGACCTTTACTGCAGAGCCCCTCTTTGGTAGCAGTCTGTGCATTAAACCCTCGGCCTTTCACTTCTAAAGCCACTTCGGTCTCATTCGAACAAGAGGAAGAACTCTTGACAACTAATCTTGGTAATAGATCTTTACTGCAGACCCCCCCCATAACAAATGGCTTAGATTGAGACACCGG
This sequence comes from Lissotriton helveticus, assembly GCF_964261635.1. Lineage (NCBI taxonomy): Eukaryota > Metazoa > Chordata > Amphibia > Caudata > Salamandridae > Lissotriton > Lissotriton helveticus. Next base: position 1,133,865,661 of record NC_136071.1, on the reverse strand, counting down.
TTCCCTAACTGGTAGTATGTGTTTAAAGGAACCAGAAGGCCCGTTAATAGCCCTTTCCACTGCTGCAAATTCCACAAGAGGGATCCCACTCAGTATTATTTTTTGGAATATTGCTGGCCTTCGCTCTAAGATTAATCAAGGCGAGTGGCTTACATTTGCGCGGACCTATGGCATTCTTTGTTTACAAGAGACGTGGGCCGTATTACCTATTCACCTAAATGGTTACAAAACCTTTTTCTCCCCTGCAAATCCATCCCTATCAGGGCGTGCAAAAGGAGGCTTAGTGGTTTATATTTCTAATTTAATACAAGTGAGGGAAATTCCTTCTCTAAAAATGGAGGCTACTTACCAGATAATTTCAATAGATAATAACAAACTGGACCTCCTTGTGCTAGTTAACTTTTACAATAATCTACAGTATTCTCAGTAAATTATGACTCTGAAGGAAATTTGTGACTTCCCTCTAGATTTTAATAACAACCATCAAGGAAAAACCCTATCATTATTTGGGGCGGTGACTTCAATTTACTCCTCTGTGAACGAAACGACAATACCACATGTGGCTTCTTAGATGAGCAAGAAAACAACATAACCCACTTTATCCACTCCCAGATTGGTGTTTGTTTGAACGAGACTATCACGATCCTGCAACTGGCCCACGCAAATGAGTTGATATCTCCCAATGTTCCTCTAACCCCAACCTTCAACTGTAGAGGTGCCTCTAGTTGTATAGATTTAATTTTTCTGGCAAGTAGGGCTTCATCCCTTATATCGAATTTTAAAACTCATGACTGCGTATTTAGTGATCACTTCCCTATTTCAATCACCCTCTCTCTTCAGTTGGTACGAGGGAAGGATAGGAGGACGAGTCTTTGTGGTGAGGAAAGTTTGACTATGAACAGATTAAATATTTACACCATTAAGTGGGCTCAGTCAGATCCAGATAAGATTACTGAAAGGGTCGGTAAAAACTCCATGACTGCAATTAGCGTTTGTCTAGTACAGTGCAATCAAGGGTCAAGCAGCAATAGTACTAGTTCTTCTTCTATTTCACTGGATCAAGATTTTACTTTGGCTGAAGTCGAGCATGCCCTAAATGCCAGCAAAGGGGGTAAGGCCCCAGGCCCCGACGGGGTGCCTGTCGACCTCTACAAGTTTAAAACCAATCTTTGGGCCCAAATTCTGCTTAGGGTACTGGAAGCCACCGCTAAAGTTGGTTTGCTGGACTCTTGGTCAGAATCTATCCTGGTTCCAGTTTTTAAAAAGGGCGATCGTCATAGTCCAACGTGTTACCATCCTATTTCATTACTGGATTCTTTAGGAAAAGTTGTCGGGCGCATTTTATTAGAACGCCTTCAGTACTGGACGGAAGATAATAAGATCATATCTGATATCTAGTATGGATTTAGGGAAGGCCTGGGTACCATCGAGCAGGTTCTAAACTTGACTTTACTCAGGAGTAAATACGTGGACGCGAAGGGTGGGAGATTACATATGGCCTACGTAGATCTTACTGCAGCGTTTGACTGCGTAGGCCATATAAAGCTCTGGGAAATTTGAACAAGAATGGGTGTTGACTCTCTGCTACTTAATTACCTGCGTGAGATCTACTCTAACGCCACAGCCAGAGTGAGATTTGGCCTGGCGGGCGAACTAACTGCACCTTTTAAGGTTAAGCGGGGACTAAGACAGGGCTGTGTCCTGGCCCCCTTCCTCTTTACCCCCTACACAAATGGCTTGGAAGTAGCCATGTTGGAGGGGTGCCAGGACCTACCCCTAGTCCAAAATCGTCCGATCCCCGCTCTCCTTTACGCGGATGACGCAGTGATTATTGCCCGAACTCCCCTCGAACTCCAGCGCTCACTAAATCGATACAATTTATTCATGTCAAATTTAGATCTAAAAATTAATATAAAAAAAACCTTTATCATGAATTCGGGCCGAAAATTAAGAAAAGGGAGAGACATCTATATAAATAACTCTAGGGTGGAGCACACCCCTACCTATCCCTATCTCGGACTTGTAATTGACGAAAAGGGAACGTGGAGAAGAGCCATAGAGGCCAGAAAATTGCTGTTTCTAAAATCAACCATGGCCCTAGTAAATTTTACACAGAGATTAGGCAAACGACCCCCTGAGGAAATTATACGTTTCTACTAGGCTAAATGCATCAGCACCGCCATTTATGGGGCGGGGGTGTGGGGATATGTTCAGGCGGAATCTCTCCAAAAAGTGGAAAACAGCTTTTTAAGGTTTCTTCTTTCTGTCCCACAGAGTACGTCTACATTCAGTTGCCACCTAGAGCTAGGCCTGCCCTACATCACCGACATTATAAAGATACAGCCAATCCTTTTATGGCATCGCCTTTGGACATCAAACCAGTTCGTTTTTACTCAATCTGTTTTAACAGATTGTCTCTTACTTGAAAATGTTACTAAGATTGGCTGGCTCCAATATGTCAAGAAGTTTTTCTATGATATTATCATAAGCCACTAGAATTGGCACAGATCTCTAGGAAACTGTTAAAAATTCAATTCTTAACCCACTTAGCGGATCTCCGATTGGTGGCTGAAGCCAATAAAATCTCGGCCCAGCATTCCCTGTTGATTCAAACCTCCTTGGAGATCCAGCCATACTTAACCTGGAACTTAAGCAGCTACGACAGATTTCTGTTGACCTGGTTTAGGCTCAATATTTTCCATAGATATGTTACTTTTCCAAATACTAATGACTGGTCAAGGCTGCTATGCCAATGTCCCTGTGATGGAATGTGGTGGAAAAGTGTGGCTCAATGGTTAGAGCATATAGCCATGTCTGAACTGGGGTGGCAGAGTGGGCTAAAGAACGGTGATGGATTAAACCCAGATCTTTTGACTGGGTGTGAGTGTTTGATTGGTTCAGATGCTCCGTCCATCACCTCCCCCTTTCGTACCGCTTTTGGCCGCCATAAGTGTGGCAGGGTATGCTCAGACGTGAGTCCCTTGCTCACTTTGCCACTGGATTCAAGCAAGCCGGGCTGAAGACGGCTGTAATGCCAGAAACCGGTCCTCAGAAGCTTGTTTCCGGTCCATGGAAGGCATGGCTTGGCAGTTCGGGCTGGACTGTTCCCATGAGGCACAGGGTCAGACTGATTTGCATATAGCCATGTCTGAACTGGGGTGGCAGAGTGGGCTAAAGAACGGTGATGGATTAAACCCAGATCTTTTGACTGGGTGTGAGTGTTTGATTGGTTCAGATGCTCTGTCCAGCACCACCCCCTTTTGTACTGTCAATGGTTAGAGCGGCAGACCCGGATGCAGAGGTCTAGCCCGAGACCAGGGTTCAATTCCCGCCTCGGCGGGTCTTGGGCTCAATTTCCTCGGACCTGATAATTCTCGCCTCGGTGCCTATTCTAATCATGGGTCCAACTCTGCAACTCTGGGCAATAGCTTGCTTAATCTCCACAACGGCCCCCACAACGCTAGGATGCCTAGCTTCACCTTGGGGGTGCCCAGGAGTGGGCACTTCACAGGGAAAAGCCAGGAAGGGTTTCACAGCGGTATTCGTACAAGCGCCGATATACCCCAGCTAGGGTTGATTCTTGCCCTATACAAGTACACTACATTTACATTTACAATATCCTCCCAGGGGAAACAACCTTTACAACGCAACTTTTACAACGCACTACCATTACAACGAAACATTTACAACGCAACATCCATTACATCGCATGCCATTATAACGCAACCATTACAACGCATGACACTACAAAGCATACCACTACAACGCATGTCATTACAACGCATACCATTACAACGCATAACATTATAACGCATAGTACCCTTACACTATCCAACACTTACCCTACTGTTGCACCCCCTGGAGTTAGAATAGTAATTTTTACCCCTACACTATCCAACACTTACCCTACTGTTGCCCCCCTGGAGTTAGAATAGTAATTTTTACCCCTACACTATTCAACACTTACCCTACTGTTGCACCCCCCTGGAGTTAGAATAGTAATTTTTACTCGTACACTATTCAATACTTACCATACATGCAATGTAATGTTATGCGTTGTAATAGTATGCGTTGTAAAGGTAGTATGTGTTGTAATGGAATGCGTTGTAAAGGTAGTTCTTAAAGATTTGTTGTAATGGCATGCGTTGTAATGGAATGCGTTGTAATGGATGTTGTGTTGTAAAAAATGTGTTGTAAAGGTATGCGTTGTAAAAGTATGCGTTGTAACGTCATACATCCTCCTCCCAGTCTCTTCTACACCTGACCCTTTTCTGTAAATTCTACACAGAACCTAGAAAGCGATGGCTACTGCCAATTTTTAAAAGTCTGGGCCTACGCCAACGTCGACCCGCTTTCATGGTCCTTCAATTTCTGGAGTCTGACCTCCTAGCTTTAAATATAGCTAGATTTTAAAAATTCTGTATTCGCCACAGAAGCAATTTATAATTCAAGATTGATGCACTTTAACTCTTGTGTCGCAGGGATTCTGCTCCTACACAGAACTGTGCATAGAGACTTGGAACCTCAGTGAATTAGGGTGTGCCAAAACTCACCTTAGTACCCAAAATCCCCTACCAGACTAGTAATCAGTGTCTCATTGGTTCTTACAAACTCCCAATGTTTAGACAACCCAGAACATGGACTTAGAACACCTCAGGTAACGTGGAACACATGAACACTCTTTCGGTATACTAACATATCAATCCAGAACGAGGAGTCAGTGAAGACACGTGCACGTTTGAAATGTTTATTTGTAATGCAGTGTTCTCAAGCGCAATATCTTAGCCAATACAAGCAAACATATTATAAGAAACACAGTAATCAGCATAGTTACTAGTCCATAGAATACAAAGGGAGAAAGCATGTTAAAATGCTAGAGGGAAGAAGGCTAAATAGCACCTCAATCTTACCCTCCCTGGCTAGTATATTACATTATATCTAAGAAGGTCTCTTTGGGTATTAGCAGGGCGGCCCCATACCTCTGATCCTAGTGTTAAGGGATCACATCATCTTCCACCAGCTCTCTGCATGCGAAGCATCATCAAGTGTGTGAGTATGCTCTGTGTAGTGCAATATTAAACGTGCCTAAAGCAGAGTTGACCGCAGCTGCATGTATGTTATGTCTAGAACGCGCGAAGATCAGACCTCACAAAAACCACTGTGTTGAAATAACCTTGAAGGCCTCTGCACTCACTGTACAGACATAGCTTACCAAGCAAAGCTGATACACTAGCAAAACATATTATTCTCGTGTGAAGCAAAATATTCTACTAGGCTCAAAGCTCTAATAACAATATGTGCCGTGTGCAGAAGCAGCAGAAAGGTAAAATGGCGTTTAAACTCCTCATAAGCTTATGCTAACTTAACACAGTGTGAAGGCACTGCATATCTATATGACACCCTCCCTTGATCCGATCACGGATAAAATAAGATAAGATAAGATAAGGGGCAACTCTTGAAATGCAGAGTTCAAGAACGACAGTCAAGTCAAATTTGTGCAAGTGAAGAAAAAAAAATTTTCACCCAAAAACAAAATCTCAGTATCACGAAAGTTCAATCATTGGCTTTAGAAAAGTCAATAGGCCTGGGGCAGAAAAAATTGTCATATGCCAGACAAAATAAAAGTAAAAATAAAAAAAAAATCAATGTCCAAGAAATGGCAATGATATACTTCATCTCAACATTGAATATGCAAAATAAGCAGCAACAGCTTCCAACAGGAAGTCACTGTTCTCATCCGAAAATAGATCAGCCATCCAATTTAACAGCGGGAAAGAACATACATGCTCTTCAATTACTGGAGCCTCTAGCACCATCAGAGGGCAACTCGGTGGGTTCTCAATGAAGCTGTGTGCCAAGAAATCTTGCGCTGCTGCGAACACATTCCAACGACCCAGTATTCCATTCATCGCTGCAAAGGCCATAATCCCTCCATCAGAACAAAGCAATTCATGAGCAACTAAGGGGCTCATGAGCTGGTTATAATCCACATCAGGAGACACCGTATTGCAGAGACACAAATCCAGGGCCCAGTCAAAATCGCAACTCAGGCAATGAAAAACAGGCTGGACACATGTAAAATAGGAAAATCGAAACGATAATCCATAAGCTGCACTTAAGGTGGCAAGCGGCAGCGCTCCATAGTACTCAAGCATTCTGTTGCGAAACAGTGCCAGTCGCGGCAGCTCGTCTTAAAACACAGGACGTGCATCCATTTTGAATGAAACAAAACAGCAAAAGAACACCTGCAGCCAGAGCCAGTAGAATGGGAAATCCACCAAAAAGGCTGGAAAAGATCGAATGAAAGAAAGCAGGAAAGATTCCAAATATACTTTGAAATGAAGTCACAAGGCCGCTGCTAACCACTTTGAAAAAGTGCGCCAACCCAGTTGTGGAGGATGCATTAAAGATTGTGTGAATTAATTCACCGAAATGCAATGGCAAGTCAGTATTTAATAAAGCATGCACCTCTGTGCTGGTGTTAGCTACGTGAATGACAAATGTTTCACAAGCAGATGTGAGGGCAACTTCTTTTTGGGACAATAGAGCTCTTATGTGACTCATTTTATTGAACTCTGCTTTCAAGGTCGGAATCTTGGGCCAGATGGAAACATCCGGTTTCCCATGCGTGGGTGGATACATTATATTTTTACAGCAAACCACACGCTTACTGACGGTAACGACATAAGCAATTCCTTTTATTAACCCACAGCAATCCTAATTGTTTAATAGTAAATAACTCCCATTTGCCAGTAATGTGAATGTGGGAACGATAGCAGGCACGGGGGTACCTTTCAAAACACAGGCTAAATTAGGCTGGTCTTGATTACAGGAGCCGTGTAATTGGATATGTCTACACATTATTGAGTAATCTGGTGTTTCAGTGCATTCTTCACCATTCAAATAAACTTCCTTGCCCTCCCTAAGGCACCTATATGTAAATAGAAGCGACCAGGCTTCATGGAGATAAGAACTACCAAGGGGCTCGTATCTGCCAATGGCAAATTATTTCATACAATTTTTAAACTCAAACAGAGGAAACGGGAGAGTTATCAACCCGTGGATAAGCCACGTTGCAGTAGTGTCCTCTGCCACAGAAAAGGGCAAAGACTCCAATCGTTCAATGTGTAACATGGAAAAAGAGGCATCCTTCATTGAAAGCAAACGCTGCTTGTCAGTCAAATTAAAAGGGGCAAACAGAGAAGAGGGATTCATGTAATGCCATGGCACTTTTCCGGTCTTAAGCGTCTGCAGGGTCTATGCAAACTGCATAATAGAACGCAATTGATTCTGACCATGGTACAGCACAGACACTTCATCTTGCACAATATCAACAACAGATGATACAATATTATCCAACGCGTAAATGCGGGTAGAAAGCATGTTAATGCTATTATCTACAACTGCCAGCACCTTTTCTAAATTGGCTTGATCTATAGCCCTAAGGCGGGTAGCCGCCTCAATCTGGGATGTTTTCCAGAATTCGTTATAAACAGCATATATCCATCTTTTAGATCTACCTTTAGCCGGGCCCTTTATTAAATTATTCAGATCAACATCGTCAGTTAGTTTAGATAAATGCTGTTTAACTGACGCCAAGGTAGAAAGTTTGAGCCAATTCGGACATAATTTGCCCACAGAATAGGTAGTCACAGAATGGTCACTTTCAAAACGAGGATCCACCCTGACCTGTGTAAAGCCTTGAGCCAAACCCAGAAAACCATGCTGGCACGAGTCAGCACTTCTGTGCCAGAGCAACCAGCCATGGGGATCCAAACTGGATATGTTAAAAGAAGAATTTTGCAAGAGAGTTTGCAACTCTCTGATCGAAAATTTTGTATTATTATCCCAACCTGAATATTCTTCTAAATCAGGGAAAGAAGGAGCATTTAATTATTTTTTAGAGGTAGCCAATCCAAAGCATGTTGTCTGTGAAATTGTAGAATTCAATAACTACTTATGATTCGGGATGAGACATGCACGGTGCAAAGCCTCAGTGCCTTGCACCTGCCAACTTTTAGAACCCCAAACTAATTTAAGGTCAACTGTTTCCTTCCACAACTCGTAGCCTCCAACAGCTAACTGGTCTAGAAAGGACTTTGAGTACAAAAATTTAGTATCGTAAGTCTAACTTTGGATGTGGACTTTTTAGTCATTTTAAAATAAAATGCATTGGGATTAGACTGATTAAAATCGGTGAAATAAGAGTACTTTTTCAAAAAGGAAGCAGAACTGCCTTGTATAGGAGCTGGACAATGCTCCCATTGTGCATAACTTACAGTGTTCCTCCTGGTATAAGTTTTATGCAGGTAGTGATTGCCAAAATGTTGGTAACAATATAAATCACCGTAATTAGCAGATTCTAAATACAAATCTTCAGCATCAAATGCAGCATAATATTAAAAATCAGAAAACAACGCTTCTACGGCCTGAACATCCCAATCATCAGAACGTATATTTTGTTGAACCACATCCCCCATGTTAACTCTAAGTACATTAGGGACATTTATAACCTCAGTGGGGCCATGGATTTGAAAGGTAACAGCATCCCATACAATCCCATCCAGGGCAGGCCAAGCAGTGATGTTAACAAAAGCCAAGTCTCTCTTTAATCTGTGTGATGAGGAATGGGGTGCCAATGTTCCATTGATATGTCGAATACATGTTCTCTCCTCGACATAGTGTCCATTGACGAGACGGAAAAAATAAAATACAAAACAAATTGACATAAAAAGGTACATCGAAAAAAGCACCAGCCAAATATATGTCCAAGGGGGAATTCTTGCATAAACAGTAATCCTTGAAGGCATTCTTGATGTGTGTGAAACAGTGTCAAATGAAAATATGGATTCTGTGGCCAAGCAAGTTTGTAAATCAGGCATTGATAAGTCAGTTGGGTAAGAGTAGTCAGTTTCATCAATTTGAGTACCAGTCAATGCACCCAATAAAGGACTAGAAATCGCAGGCTTCTCAAAGGCAACCTCAGGCTCAGGATTTGAAGCCGTGGCCCAAACAATATTTCTCACAATCGAAGGACATGAGACTGCCGGTGTCATACTAAGAAGAATCGGCCACTCTGTGAATCTTGACATTGTCAATGGAGATATACCTGTTTTCCTTACGACCTGGTAGAGGTGGTAAAATGACTGTTCTTGTGCCCTTCACACCAAGCACTGGAACTGGAGCTCGATAAGAGGGACCAAATTCTTTCTTGTTTTCGATCTTCTCTCGAACCAATTCTCCAACTTGGGGTAGCCAGCCAACTACCGGGATCTGCAACGCATCATCCGATGTGGAGGGCAAATGTTCCTTTGCAAGACTGTCTCTCATCTCTTGTAGAGTCTGTAAAACATTGCAATGTTCATCTACGTCAAAGGAGGAAGCAACAGCCACCGAGTCTAGACCGTCAAGGTCCAGTACATACATCTTGATACCAAAGAGCATGTCGTATGGGGTCCTCCCACCCAGAGACCTTCTAGGGAGATTATTAAGTGCACGCTGCACGCCATTGAGGTGGGCCAGCCAGTTCCTGCCAGTGCCTATAACTTGAGCTGTCAAAGACTGCTTTAAGTCACGGTTCATCCGTTCCACAACACTATTACCCTCAGGTTTGTATGGAGACTAAAACTTGACTTGGACCCCCAACGAAGTCATGGCATCCTTATACGCCTTAGAGGCAAAAGCCGGAACCTGATCCAAATGGAAGGTACCACAGGCAAAAATCCCTACAAAGACACGCAAGTCTCTTATGACAGATCGTGAATCAGCGCTGCAGTGAGGCCATACCCACACAAAGCGTGTGTGTGAATCAACTGCTACTAAGATGTACTTATGTGCAGTATCAGAAGAAAAAAGACCACAGTGATCTAAGTAAACACAACCAAGTGGTTTATTAGAAATGTACAACTGTGTCTGGGGCGGACGCGCAGCAGTTGAAGGCTTAATCTGCTGGCAAATGTCACATTGAAGGACATATTCACGTGTCTGTTTGTACAGTCCCCGCCACCAGAAACGCTGTTTAACTGAGCCACAGTAGCTGAAACGCCCGCATGCGCAGACGCAACTCCTTCATGGGCCGCTGTGAGCAATGTGTGTCTGCGATCTGTGTTGGGAATCAATCTCTCACCAACGTCAGGTATTTTCACATAAGGAACTTCATCAGGACTTAAGTGGTAGGAATACTTCGAAGGGAACCCCTTAGGATATTTACCTCCCTTCTCAGTCGCAGCAACAGCTGCCAAGATATCATCATCAATCTTACTTTTGGACCGTGTAACTGCTGCAACTAAATATGAAGACACTGCTGATTTCGCGGCCTCTTCTGCCAACGAATCGCCAACAGCGTGGACTCCTACGCGCTGATGACCTAAAGTGTGAATTACAAACACGAGTGGCAACTGCTCTTTAAGCTCAGCCACTCGGACCCAGATCATTTTATGTTTTATTGTGCTACCCTTGGAATCACGAAAATCATTCTGAATCCAAAATAACAGGTTTTCATTGTAAGACTGGACACAGTAGTAAGAATCACTCACAATAAGAGTCGTCACACTAGGATCAGCGTACTCCAATGCAAGCATCAGAGCACGAAGCTCTGCCAATTGTGCGGTGCAGTCCCCTAGAGTCTGCGTGTGCACGACTCTTGACTTGAACTCATCATTCACCATGGCACCTACCACAATGGCGCAAGCGGAAACGTATGCCTGTTTAGAACCATGCGCAACTTCCGCTGAACCATCAGTGTATATGATGCAATGGAAATCCTCCAAAGGCCGCATAGCCAAAGGTGCAGGATGAACGAATTCATATTGCAAAAACTCCTGCAACTGTAAGGAGGCATCAAAAATAAATGTGACATCCGGAGATGTCAATGATGCTGCCCATTGTATCAACCGTGGAGGCTAAGCTTTAAAATTCGGTACACTGGCTTTCGTAACTGCCTCCAATGCAGGATACGGGGTAACAACCAACATGCGCTTTCCCTGCGTCAGTGGACGTTCCTTAAGAATCGCCATCTGCACTGCACTTGAAATCCACCGCCCAAGGAATGATTCTTATCACCAGGTTGGTGGGCTTATCACGAGTCAGTAAGAATTTAGATTCTAAAAGATCAGCCTACAATGATTGCAAAATAGCTGAATGTTCTGACAGCCAGCACGATTTGGTAAAAGTAGGTTGTATCAAAGAATACGCTGGGCATATTCAGGAATGTATGTTCGCCCAAAATTCAAAAATCCCAGCAAGGACAGTAATTTATTCAGAGTTGACGGAGCGCGCAGTTGTGCGCATTTCTCCAAGAAGTGAGGAGTCAAACCTTAACCTTCATTGTTGAGCTCGTAGCCCAGGAACAACACTGTATACTCTGCAATGTGAGATTTTGCAAAGTTAAATTTATAGCCGAAGTCCGCAAAGCTACAAATTATGCGGTCAACTCGACACAGATGCGCCCAAAGTTTGTCGTCTGTGAGATAAATGTCATCAACATACGAACACGCATCGGGGTCCACTCTCTCCAAGAGGGAGACTATGCGGGCAGCAAACACGCCTGAACTATTCTTATAGCCCATCGGTAAACGTTTGAACTGTTTTTGTTTGCCGCCGCTTGTAAAACTGGTCCATTGGGAACTTAGACCATCCAAATGGTGGGCAAAAAAAACGTTGGATATGTCAGGCGTGGTTTTAAACCGCTTACGCACAAGACTAACCACTAAGGCAGAGCCGTGAGTATTCTGTACTGCACAGGTACGGCAATGCAAGTTCAAATGCCGGTAATCCAATACCAAACGATATGATCTGTCAGGCTTGGTCACAGTAAAAAGAAGGTTATTCATCGGTGACACACATGTTTCAATCACACCTTGATATTCCAATTGTTCAAGGATTTCCACAACGAAAGCCTTCGCTTCGCGTCTAATGGGATATTGAGGTTGAGGCTGTGGCATAGACCATAAAGGAATCTCGTGGTGTGGGGCAAATGTATCCCAACCACAGTGTGAACGGTACAGAGCTGGCGCAAGGGCTTTAGCCTACTCTTCTGCAAAATTCAGCGCATTCTTCTTGGAGACAGTGTGCGCGAAACTAGGGAGGATTACCTCCTCCCCTCGGAGCTGCGAGCACAAAAGGTGGGGGCCAGTCAGCCTCCGCTAACAAAATGGCATAGGTAGTCATAAGATTTTCCCAAAATACCCCTTTTACCCCTGGTACGTTGTATGTCACCCTCAACTAAAAGGACTATTTCATAAAGTCTATCAGGGGGAGCTACTCTAGTGTCAGCTGTCTCCACAACAACATAACGGTCAGTCGCTGTCACCTTCAGTAGCGGACGCAGGGCCTCTCGCACTATAGTAATCTCCGCCGCGCTGTCCAGCAAGGTCAGAGCCCATGTCTGATTCCGAAGCTGTGTTCTCACTATCTGTGGCATATCTCGCTGTTAAAGCTGCAACTTTCTTTTTCTGAAACTGGGGTCTTTTCGGTGTAGAATGGTCCTGCTTGCCTTTACCGTCTTTCGGGCGGGGTTGGTTGTGTCCTTGCTGGCCGCCCGACCTCTGCCGCCTCCTCCACCACCGGTCGATGAGGCCGATGATTCCTGAAAAGAATGAGGAGAGCGTTGTTCAGAAGCCTGAAAACGATCAGGAGATTTTATCGTCGCGCAAGTCATAAATACGTTCTGTAGGTGCAGGCGCTGGAGATGCAGGACGAGACTCCTGTTTCTGTTGTTGTTGTTTACCCTGTTTTTGTTGTTTTTTCAGCCAATTTTGCTTCTTAGCCTTGGGCTGTTCGTCATTTTCTGACTTCTGCCCTTGGGCTTGTTTTTTCTCTTTTGTTGAGAAAGGCTTGAGTCCCAAACTATTACGGCCTACTGTTTTATAAGCTGCCACAATAATTCTTGCTAACTGTCGGGGTTTGTCGATATCGGGTACAGCTTGCAAAGCATTAGACACCTGAAAGTTCACCGCATCTCCCTTGACATTCGCAAGTACGAGATCGGAAACTACGTCAAAAGCACCGCAGAGGCGCATACCCAATTAAACTGCTCCCTCGGGTCCGTGCTCATCCTGAACACGCTTAAGGATCGTAGGAAGGACAGTCATTGACGGAGTGCCGAAGCATCTCGTGTATACTGCCGCAAAGGTCTTACCCCATGTCTCACAGTCACCAGGTTCCGGGACCTAGTCTTTTGGCATGCTTATTGTCAGAATCCTGTGTTTTTCACCAGGAGTCGTGTTAGGAAATACTGCTACCAGCTGGTCAAACTTCTCGGCAAGCCAGAAAGGAAAATCATCCCTATTCTGGGGGCGCTTGCCCATTACAGCGTTAACCATCACAGGACTGAGCTTCAATCTGCCCTGTCTGACTGGAAGCGCCACACTACCTGAGGCCCCGCCCGGTAGATTGCGGGTAATGTACTGCACTAACGACCGAATTACATTAATTGCGACTACATGTAGTCGTCTTATATCTGCAATAGGACAAACCCCGTGTTGAGGATGAGGTGTAAATCCAGCCAAAACAGGCCAAGTTGCGCCCAGAATGGATAACGGACCTAACCTCGGGGCTGTCAAAGAGTGGGGTAGGACGCCATTAAACCAAACGCGGTGCTGCCAAGCATTAATAGGAACTTCCTGTGTCCTATACGGAGTGTAGTCCTGTGGCACGACAGTTGCAGTGTACGTGTCGAACACATTTGTATTCGCTTTCACAGCTGGAAGGTCACTCACGAATAAAAAATTCCGTATGGGTAAGCTACTTCTGCACTCACAACCATAATCACCGCCATGCCTTCCACGGGGACATTCTAAGCCTGCAAGTGATTGCGCACCGCAATGCGACTATGTTGCGGAATGTTCACCGCGCCATAGTGGCACAGAAAGAAATAGGTACAGCTGGGTAGTAATTCAAGAAAACTGTTTTGAAAGAATCAAGCTTGAAAATACCTATTTAAGTATAGGTAGGTTTGTCCGAGACCACTGTTAACCGGAAACAATAGTGAAGGGGTTAAGGACTGAATATAGCACTACTCAAGTGTCATATAATAAGACCACCAACGATCGGGCGCCATGTCGCAGGGATTCTGCTCCTACACAGAACTGTGCATAGAGACTTGGAACCTCAGTGAATTAGGGTGTGCCAAAACTCACCTTAGTACACAAAATCCCCTACCAGACTACCAATCAGTGTCTCATTGTTTCTTACAAACGCCCAATGTTTAGACAACCCAGAACATGGACTTAGAACACCTCAGGTAACGTGGAACACATGAACACTATTTCGGTATACTAACATATCAATCCAGAACGAGGAGTCAATGAAGACACGTGCACGTTTGAAATGTTTATTTCTAATGCAGTGTTCTCAAGCGCAATATCTTAGCCAATACAAGCAAACATATTATAGGAAATAAAGTAATCAGCTTAGTTACTAGTCCATAGAATACAAAGGGAGAAAGCATGTTAAAATGCTAGAGGGAAGAAGGCTAAATAGCACCTAAATCTTACCCTCCCTGGCTAGTATATGATATTATATTTAAGAAGGTCTCTTTGGGTTTTAGCAGGGCGGCCCATACCTCTGATCCTAGTGGTAAGGGATCACATCATCTTCCACCAGCTCTCTGCATGCGAAGCATCTTCAAGTGTGTGAGTATGCTCTGTGTAGTGCAATATTAACCGCGCCTAAAGCAGAGTTGGCCGCAGCTGCATGTATGTTATGTCTAGAACGTGCAAAGATCAGACCTCACAACAACCACTGTGTTGAAATAACCTTGAAGGCCTCGGCACTCACTGTACAGACATAGTGTACCAAGCAAAGCTGATACACTAGCAAAACATATTATTCTTGTGTGAAGCAAAATATTCTACTAGGCTCAAAGCTCTAATAACAATATGTGTCATGTGCAGAAGCAGCAGAAAGGTAAAATGGCGTTTAAACTCCTCATAAGCTCATGCGAACTTAACACAGTACATTTTGACTTTTGACTGCCCTTTACTGGTGGTAGCATTATGTGTGGCGCTGTGTTTTTAAGTGGTTGAGCTAAAAACAACTGTATTTTGTTGACATTGGCAAATCATTCAACAGATGGTGAACTGTGTGGCAAATGCGGTAAACCCATTGCAGATTCATATAAGTCAAGTGGTTCTGAATTTATAGGTCCTCTTCATAAGATAAGCTTTGAGTCTATCTTTTCGTTTCAAATAGAAGGAAAGTTTTTTATATTCATTCTGCACCAACGGCTCCACTCCTGCCTTTTTCAAAAAATGATAACTGTCTTCTCAGGCTCAGCAAAGCTCAACTTCAGGCTGACAGGAGCTTTACTTGCACAAAATGTGTCAAGATAAGTGTCCAAAGCCTTTAACTACATGTGTAGCCCTATTTCAGAGATATCTAACAAAACAAGATCATCAGCTTGCATAATTATTAATAGTGGAGATCATACAAAATTGTGGGGCAACATATTCATATGGATAGAAGAGCCAAAGTGTTTCGTCCGCTCCCGGACTTCTTCAGGGCATAACACGTCTGTAGAAGTCCATGGTTCGGCAATTTCCGAACCAGATGACCGCATATATCACAAAATGCGCACTGCTGCGGATACACTTTTTCTGTGCCACTTTTGAGAAATAGATGCTTCCTCTACTTGCAAAAGGATTTGATAGACTACTTTCAAAACCTACTGGGTTCAATTGTTTGATCACTGGTCTATACACCATGGACTTCTATAGACGTGTTATGTCCGGGAGAGGACAAAACGCGTTGGCTATTCTATCCATATGAATATTGAATAAAGATCACGTTTTAAGCTTCAAGAGTTTGTGATTGACTTCACTTTGGGAGGATGGATGAGGATTCTTGACTTTTCATGCTAACATTGTATAAGGACTGATATTTGTGGAAAAAAACATCTATACTTGATTTATTAGAAGGGTGCGGAGTCATTATTTGTGGACCACATCCAAATATGTTGCCTTAGGTATCAATGACATACCTTTCCTATTTCCTCTCTTTCATTAGAGATTTTTGGAATAGCAACATCAGACACTTTGACCAATTGCCTGGGGTCTGGAGTCATCTTATCACCTAGAAAAAGCGTACAGTCTAAAGTACCCACCATACAACAATTAGCGATTATGTTATTTGCTAAAAGTTCTACATATTAGAAATGCTTCAAACACTCCAAAATATTGGGTACCAGATGACACATGAACCAAAATTAATTATATTAAAATTGTATTTCTTGCTTTCAGAGGTAATCTAGGTGCCAATAAATTCTTGCTGGAAAATGGGAGATAAACAATAGACCAGATGGTATCTCTCCATAATAACACAGCCAAGCCTCGTTCCGCGTGTCTCTTTAAAGAGGGTTCAGCAGGACACAGATACACTAGAAGATTGGATCAATTGAAATTATCACTCAATGAGGTTTCCTCAAAGCATATGATAGAATAGCTATAACATATTCTAATGCAGAGGTCTTCAATCTGTGGGGCGCGACCCCCAGGGGGGTCGTGGAGTCCCTGGAAGGGGGTCGCAGAATCTGTCCGAGCGTGCTTGCCTTAACCCACAAGTTCACCGAGGGGTGAAAAACATCAAAGCCTCATTAACACTCAGAAGGTCTTTCAAAGACCTGTGAAGTACTCTGGTGCGGTTGTGTGTGTCCCCGGGAAGCTGTCTCAGCCCGGGCTGACACACACAAGGCTTGGGGAGGGGGAGGGATGCCGAAACCCTTTGAGTTCGATATATATAATACATTTTAAATTTAGGATTCCTGAAATGAAAAGCTGAATGTTCTGTTTTTGTACAGCGTTAAAATAAGGGGAATACATTTGAGAGTTTACAGAAATCAAGGAAGGAGACGCGTTGAGCTCTTTGAGTAAACAAATGTATTCCCCTCATTTTCACGCTGTAATTTAAAATGCATTATATATATCGAGTGTATGTTGATCCTTGTAATTTTTCATAAAAAAGGAAATTAATTACTTTTGAAAACACGTTTACCTATATACATTATGTTTTCAAGTTTAGTGATTTGAATGAGATTTCTATGGTATTTTTAGATTAGTTTCAATTACCAGTGGTGCTAGAAGATTAAAATTAATATCTGATGTAAGGTGTAGTTTGTAATACATTGACTCCACACCAAGCCAAGTTATTTCACAACAGCGTGCAACTGCAAGCACCTTTTCTTTTGATGCACCTCTCAATGGGCTACAAAAAAATTCAGTGCCTTAAACAGAAAAGAGCAGCAGTTTGCTCAATAGACGCATGTACATTACTAGAGTGCAGAGGTCAAGTTTATGGTAAAACCTTCATGATAAAAGCATTTCATACCCCGTCACAGATTGCTTGTAACATTTACTTTGCACAGGGAAACAACACTCCTATAGTCAATACATCTCTTCAGTTTTCTTTTACCTACTTCAGAAATTTACCCCTTGCATCCTGGTTTTGGTAAGATAAGCAGGGCTTTAAGTGGGTCAGTTCTCACCGGGTCTGCGGACCTGCAGTTTTTTAAAGGGGGCCTCGAAACGGGTCTCTATCGGGCTCTGTTTTTTACCCTGGCACAGGCGGTTCGTTTTTTTCCAGACTGCAGTGACAGCAGGCACATGATGTGCTCTGCTCACACTGCTCACTTCTCACTAGTGCATCGATGTGCGCTGCTCACATTGTTCACTTCTCACTATTGGAGAAGTTACGGCATGACGTCATGCCAGGTGAGCACATCGATGTGCGCTGCTCACACTACTCACTTCTCACTATTGGAGAAGTTACGGCATGACGTCATGCCAGGTGAGCACCTCGATGTGCGCTGCTCACACTGTTCACTTCTCACTATTGGAGAAGTTACGACATGACGTCATGCCAGGTGAGTACACGATGTGCGCTGCTCACACTACTCACTTCTCACTAGTGGAGAAGTTACGGCATGACGTCATGCCAGGTGAGCGTTGTAGGGGAAGGGAAATCCTTTAAAGAGAGTCATGCTCTCTCTGGATTTCCCTTCTCTTTTCGAGACTCAGGTGCAGCAACATTGTTGTGGTGTTAACAGGGCTTTAAGTGGTAGCTTTTTCAATATTAAATACAACAAGCCAGAGTTGCTGCTTATTTATCTTATGCAACTAACAACCATTGACAAAGCCAATAGTCCTAACTTGTTGTAGGTATGATGTTACTTGTTGTATTATATATCTGGATGCAATGACAGAAACAGCAAAATACATGTTGGGTGGCACACTATGCTAAGCACAGATTTTTAGCTTGTGTTTTTAAGCCACACCCTTAATTACATTGGCCACACCCCTTTGAGAGACCCCCCCTTCAGTTTTTTCATCCCACTTAAAGCCCTGGAAAGTTTTGTTAAAACCAGCACACATGATTAAAATACCATTGCATAAAACGTGTAAGCAGATTTTCTGTCTCTCACTCTTCCCCCATTGAATGCAATGAAGTGTGTAATTACAATTCTAACCCCACACGTTTTGATAGTAGGGTAGGTTACTTCTACTTTTGGTGGAGGAGGTTGATAAACCATTTGCTATAGCTTGCAACTTGCATTACCATAAGACAGAGGTCTTCAATCTGTGGGGCGCGACCCCCAGGGGGGTCGTGGAGTCCTTGGAAGGAGGTCGCAGATTCCCCAGCTTCACTTGTCCCTGAAAAAAGACAGACCTCCTACCCTGGGAAGGCTAATTTAGATCATTATCAGCTGCTTTGCCTGCCTGAATGAAAAAGGCAAATGTGCCTTATCAGGTGATCTGCAAGCGTTAAGGATGCTTGGGAGCAGTCTGGCTCTTTGTGATGACAAAGATTTGTTCGGCTCAGTGACGGTCATCCAGTGACATCGGTGAGACCAGAGCTGAGGTGCAGAGTGAAGACGGTGCTCTTTGCTGTGCTGACAGATCATGGTGCAGGGATAGTGCCAGTTGTGGGGAGCTGGTGTTGGTCGGTGCAGACTGTGGTGTGGGATGGGACGGTGTGTCGAAGACTTGCGAGCAGTGTACCCAAGCCAGGGTTGCAGTGTGAGATGCAACAGTGCCCTCTGCGGTGTCTTCAGGACACGGAGCCAGTGACAGAGCCAACCTCAGCATCGGTGGCAGAGTCGGTTGCTTTCACCCCTCTGTGGCAAATGAATCCACGGTTCCAGAGGTAGGTGAAGTCTTTGCAGTCCCTTTGACTTCAGAGCAGGAGGCAGGCTCTACTTCAAGCCCTTGGAGATACTCAGCAACAAGTAAAGAAAGTTTAGTCCAGTCCTTTCACTGCCCAAGGCAGAAGCAGCAACTGCAGGCCAACCCAAGAAAGCAACAACACAGCAAAGGGGCAGTACTCCTCTTGGCAGTTCTTCCAGCTCTTCTTTTTGGCAGGTTCCTTGATTCCAGCGAGTTCTAAAGTTCTGGGGTATGGGCCCCAATATTTATACTCAGTTTCTCTTTGTGCTTTTGAGCAAATAATGTCTGTGCCAAACCCAAATCAGTTCCATCCTCTCTGGCCCAGCTTCCTGGCAGGAGGTGGTGACAGTATTGTCCAAGGCAGACCAGGCCCATTCAGGTGCCAGGAAATATCCTCGTGCTACTATAAATACAGCCCAGTTCTATTTAGCACAGCCCTGACTCATCCAGGAAAGGCTGGACACACCGTCACCCCCCCCAGTGGCTGTCTGATGAAAATGCATATCCCCAGCCCCTGTCACTCCAAAGCCAGACAGTCAATCCAGAAACCCAGCAGAGAGACACAGGATGGCTAAGCAACAAAATACCTACTTTCTAAAAGTGGTATTTCCAAACACAGAACATAAAAATCATCTTCACTAAAAGATTCATTTTTATATTCTGAATGCAGGCACACTAAACACATTTCTCTATCTTGTCCCAATGGGAAGATATGCTTGTAAGATGTTATAAGTAAACTCCCATTCTATCCTATGGGACAAATAGTCTTTCCATAGTGAAACATGAAACACACTGTAATTCACTGCCAAGACAAGTCACACGCACCAGTTTTCATGCCCTACCTTTAATATACATGGCATCCTGCCCACAGGGGTACCTTGGGCCTACCTTAGGGGTGACTTACATGTAAGAAAAGTGAAGAATAGGGCCTGGCAAGTGGGTGCACTTGCCAGATCAACATGGCAGTTACAAACTGCATGCACACACTGCAGTAGCAGGTCTGGAAACCCTTTTCAGGGCCCCTTTAATGAATGACACGATCAGTGCTACAGGCCCAACAGCAGCATTTGATTTACAGGCCCTGGCACCCTCAGTGCACTTTACTAGGGACTTACTAGTAAGTCAAACATGCCGATCATGGAAACACCATTCCTTAATACAATTTACAATAGGAGCACTTGCACTTTAACACTGAACAGCAGTGAGTAAGAGCACAAAGACACTAAACCATAAAAAAAGAGTAAAAACTTGGACGTCAGAAAGGAAAAAAACAGGGGAAACATGCCAAAAGATGCAGGGTTTAACAGGCGCATTTATGGTTGTCGATAGTTGTTGATGAGGAGTACCAGTTTCTATAAACTTTTGTCAGAAGGGGGTCCTTACGCCTAAAAAGGTTTAACAAGGGGGTCCCAGCATCAAAAAGTTTGAAGACCTCTGTTCTAATGTCACCTGAGTCTATTAACCTTTTAATCTTAGTAGTATTAAGCTATGTTCCAACATTAAGTATCAGCTAGTACTTGATTCTTTGTATTACAAGGCTACAATACCTCCTGAAACCACACCCAAGTATCTATTTTAGAATGATAAGACTACTGAGAGTGTAATATTGAATAGTAAATGAAATACATGTGAGTTGGAGGAACTGCTGTCTTCTTGGCGCTACAGCTTCTCATAGTGCTGCTGCACAAGGGCCTGGCCCTTTATGCTACACTGGAGATGGGTGTGGCTTAACAAACATGCAGTGATGATAATGCCACAGAAGGACAATCATCAGGTGGAAGGTAGTCTTAGTAAGGAAACTACCACCCTTCTCTAAATCAGTCCCAAGATTTCTTGGTGCTCAAGGATTTACATTGGCTGCCAATAAAAAGACAAATTAAGTTTAAGGCTCGATGCATTGTCTTTAAGACCACACAGGACATAGGACCGGGCTTTTTAAAACGGAATTTGCTACCCAGCCCGCTGTCTTCGCTCATCCTCTGCCCACGATCTTATTGTTCCCAGGGTGAAAAAAATTTCTTGGGGGGAAGAAGCTTTCTGGTGAGCGAAACTAGGTTGTGGAACTCTCTCCCAACAAGATTGAAACAGAAAACATATCTGTTAGTGTGGTGACCTGACAAGTAGGGACCGAGGACAGGACACTAGGACCCTGTGGGTCATGAGGGAGGTGACCAGGTCACCAGACACCACATCCGGTCAGGGGACAGGAAAAGGGGAGATCGGACTAGGGCGACCACGGGGACGGACGTGTGTACGACCAGCTGCATCCACAAAGCCAATAAAGATATGTGATTGCACCAACCTGTGTCCTGTGGGTCATTGTCCTGTGTGGTGCCCACGGCGAGGACATGACAACTGGCGACGAAGGCGAACTCGACGTGTGCCCATTCGCGACCTCAACTCAGGAGCCCACCCTGGATCGCGTCGTGAGGAAAGAAGAGGGAAGTGCAAGTGCCTTGAAGAAGTACATCAACGCGGGAGCTCACCCCGACTGATGCGGATGCTGACTCCGGTAAGCGCTGTGTAGAAAGCGCGAAGTGAAAGGGAATTGGCGCGAGCTCTCGCAAGAGTCTCGGCGGCCATTTTCAAGTCAGTCGCGGGAACCAATCACCGCGAAGAAAAAGACGGCGGCCATTTTCAAGTGAGGCATCGCGTTAGTTGGACGCGAAGTCTCGCGAGACCACCGGCGGCCATCTTAAGAGCAGGCGCAGGAGCCAATCAAATCGAAGGAAACGGCGGCGGCCATTTTAAAGAGTCAGGCACAGCGCGAACAACGGAGAAATAAAGAAAATAAAGGTGGAAAGTAGACAAAAGAAAGCACACACAAGAATAAAGGGCACCGAAAGAGAAAATAAAGGAAAGAATACAAAGAAAGTAAAAAGAAGGCAGAAATAAGTGCCAGAATGCCAGATATATAGAGATACAAAAAAGGAAAAATAAACTAAGGAAAGGAGAAGACAAAGAAATAAAACAAAGAGACATAAAGAAATAAAACAAAGAGACAGAGAAATAACACAAGGAAAAAGGACCAAGAAAGCCCAGAAGAGGCCAAATAAAGCAAAGAAAAAAAAAAAAAAAAAAAGAGATCACAGAGAGTAAAGGCAGAAAAGACAAGGAAAGCCAAGAAAAGACTGAAATAAAACAAAGAACAGAAGAAGAAGAAGAAAAAGGAAATAAAAGAAAGAGTGCAGATAAAAGGAAGAAGGAAAGAATGGCAGATCCAAAGCCCAGCGCGCAATACAAGACACCACTACCTTTCAACTTGTAAGAGCCACAAACAGGAATAAGGTGGGAGAAATGGATCAGACGGTTTGAAAGATATGTAGATGATACAGATGTAGCAGATGGAAAGAAACGAGGATTACTGTTGAACCTAGCAGGGGATGACGTTGAAGAACTCCTGATGACACTGCCTACCGAGGAAACAAAAACATATGACCAACTAAAGAAATGTCTAACAGCCAAATTCGACCCACAGCGCAACATTGATTTCGAACGATATACTTTTAACATTGCATGTCAACAAGTCGGCGAAACACTAGACGACTTCGCAACAAGGCTGGGAAAGTTGGTAACACATTGTGAGTTTGACAAATTTGATAACGAGCAAGCAATCAGACTACGGATCATAGAAGGCTGTCGCGACACCGGATTCAGAGCAAGAATACTAAAGGAACCGACCTCATTGGAGAACATCCTGTCCCTAGCGAGAGCAGAGGCGAGAGCAACGGAACATGCCAAAGAAATGGAAAGAGGGAAAAGCGTTGAAATCGCACACTTTACGACAAACAGATATCGCACAGACCGATGGAAGAATGACCGGAGGGAACAAAAAGAGAGGAGACGACCTGAAGGAACATGCTACAAGTGTGGAATGGAATTTCCACACAGAGGTCCATGCCCAGCATTTGGCCAGACATGCAGAAGATGTGGTGGAAGAAATCACTACGCCAGTATGTGCCAAGGCGCACAATTCAGAGGAGACGACAAGGGGAGAACAGGAAGACAACAGGAATCGACAACGAGACATGTCAGGTACATTGACAATGAAAGGAGAAGTTCATCACGAGGGTCAGGTGAAGAAGAGGAAGAAGTGAAAGTGGAAAGATTATACCACATGTCGGAGGTGCACATCGAGCGGAGCGAGGAAGAAGAAGTAGGAGAGACAACACAGCCAGCAGACAGAAGAACCAGAGGAAAGACGGACCAGGCAAAGATAAGAGTAGGAGCGCATGAAACAGACTTTATACTGGACAGTGGTGCAACATGCAATGTCATGTGTATATCGGAATACGAGAGAATGGAAGTAAAGCCGGCCCTGAGAGCGTCCCAGGCAAAGGTTTTTACCTGGGGGGCAAGGAAACAAATAACCAACTTGGGAAAATTCACAGAGGAACTGAGATACAAGGACACAATAAAAAGAGAGGACATTCATGTTCTACAAGGTGATGTCCCAGGACCATGCCTGATGAGCAACAGCACAGCGAAAACGATGGGCCTTATAACGATGACATATAACAAAAACAATAGACCTGCTGATAGAAAACAAAGAGAAGACTCAGGGAACAAAGAAAGAGGAAGAGAACAAAAAAGAGTGATTGAAGGAACCAATACAACAAAGGGCGGCGGTAGAAAGAAAGGAACGCGAAGCAAAACAGAGGGCCGAGAGCAACGATCAAGACGACGAGAGACTGGCAAAAAGGGAGCAGAAGGAGGACCACGGAAGAACAGAAACAAGGCAAAAAGGGGAGAGCAACGACGAAGAGAAAGAGCGGCTGGCACACTGAGAGCAGACGGAGGACAACCGAAAAGCAGAAACAAAGATGATGGCAGAAAAGGACAATCAAAGAAGGAGAGCAAGGGGACAAAGAAACTACGTAGGAAAAAGTAGGAAGCAGAGACTGGGGAGAAGGGTCGACGAGACAGACAAAAACATCTCTCTCTCTCTCTCTCTCTCTCTCTCTCTCTCTCTCTCTCTCTCTCTCTCTCTCTCTCTCTCTCTCTCTCTCTCTCTCTCTCACTCTCACTCTCACTCTCACTCTCACTCTCACTCTCACTCTCTCTCTCTCTCTCCTTCTTTTGTCACCACAACAACAAGCAAATGCAGTCAAGGGCTGAAGGGGCGGAAATGGTCAGGAAAGCAGCATCATGAATATTTTGTTTACAACAAAGGCGGAGATGTGGTGACCTGACAAGTAGGGACCGAGGACAGGACACTAGGACCCTGTGGGTCATGAGGGAGGTGACCAGGTCACCAGACACCACATCCGGTCAGGGGACAGGAAAAGGGGAGATCGGACTAGGGCGACCACGGGGACGGACGTGTGTATGACCAGCTGCATCAACAAAGCCAATAAAGATATGTGATTGCACCAACCTGTGTCCTGTGGGTCATTGTCCTGTGTGGTGCCCACGGCGAGGACATGACAGTTAGCTTTTAGGGAAGCGCTAAAGACTTGGCTGTTCAGTCTTTAAAGTGCCTGCAAACCCTCTAGCCAAAATCCTGTCTCAATGAGCAAGTGCCTTGACACCCTTGGGTGAATGTTTGGCGCTCTATAAATTCCCGTTTTATTTCATTTCATTTAATTTCTTTTGCAAAGAGGGCAGAGTGATGAGGGACATCACAGAGTAGCACTTTATGCTGAGCATATCTACTCCTAGGTTCAACATCCGGGCCCCTCTAGAGGGCAAGAAAGACAATCTAGGTTCAAAGAACCTCCCCTAAATAGCCCCCTCCTGCAGCCACCGCTTCTGGGGACATCTGCTGTGTCCTAAATCAGCTCAAATCTTCTTCAGCCACAACATTGTCATCACTTCCTAATTCGATGTCATTACTTATTCTAAATCTATAAACGATTTAATTGGCCTTACCCAAGCATCGATCAACCCTGTCTTGGATGGCCTGCTTTCTTTTGGGCCAAATAGAAGAAGCACATAGTAAACACAGCCCCTTCTCTTGATAGAGACAAGGCTGTAGCTCTGCTCTGCACCCCTCTCCCTCCCCCTCCCCCAACGCCATATGCAGGGAAGAGGATGCTGTTTACTTTGCAGCATAATGTTTCCTTGCAAAATGAGGTAAGAATTCAAGCTGAGTAATCTCACAATTAAAATGTTCTTGAAGTTTGATCAAAGAAGGATCTTTATTTCAAAGAAGAATAAGATAGCTCTTAGGCACAAAACTTGTCAACTACTGTTTTATTTAGTATAAGATATTCTTATAGAGCTAACGATGAAAATGCAGCATTTCATAAAAGAGAATGCAATCTAATGCGCAGGCAATCAAGGATCGCCGAAATAAAGCACATCACAACAACTTAAACATGCCTGAGAAAGAAAATACAATAGCAGCTCATTCAGGGCCGTCTTACAGACTTCCAAAGCAAAGAAGAAGCCACGTGGCAGCAGTGGTGGCTAGCTAATTGAAGGATATATAGGGTGGAGGACCATCAGCCTGGCCACCCATCACTGGGCCTAGGCAGGCCTCTGGACCACACTGAGTCCAGGCCATCAGCTGAGTTTCTGCACTTTCATGCACACTGGTAGAGGGCTGCAACCTTGTCAACATTCTTCCACCATCTAATGGTAGTTTTTTCAGGTGTCAAACCCAATAATTAGCATTACCATGTAGTCACGAGCTTTTCCTGAATGATGACATCACAGGAAATACCTTACAAATTTCACCTGCTGTTGATGCCCTGAAGCAGTGCTTTTAACCTGTGTGCCCTTTGGCGTGATCTGGGGGATGCTTGGATTTGTGCAAATTCGTAAGGCTCATATCGGTAATGCTGCTGATCTTTTTAACTTTTAAATTACTGTCTGTTTTAATTCAATTTTTGCACAGTACTCTGTTGGGGCTTGTGAGGGCTTTTTTAATAATACTGAGGTGCACTTCACTTTCACTTCACTTTTAAAGTCTTTATTTCGATAATAAAATCATAAAAGACAATAGTTTAAAAAAAGGCAATACCGGGGTTTTCTTCCTACACAAAGAGAAACCCTCAAAGTAACATAATATACAATTTAAAATCTGGCGCCGAACCAATATAATCTTCAAGCAGTATGGCACAACCCAATCAACACCATCCATTACACATTAAAAGGATTAATTAAAATCAGATTTAAAAACATGTTTTACAAAGGGTTAATACACTAAATTCTATGTACAATACATATATATATCCTAATGCAGGTTTAAGGTGGCAGATTGTAAAAATTACTCATTTAAAACGTAATTTACGAGCTCGAATGATCCACATCCACTGAATAAATTTAGCTACAGCAATAACCACTGGTTGAGTACTATTAGTTTTTAGGATCCTTAAGGCCTCAGCCCCTGCGTTAAGTCCCAGCTGTAAGCAGATGGGTTTTAGCCACTTGTGCCTGGGAGCTTTGTATTCAGGACAAATGAATAGAATATGCCCGATACTTTCTCGTTGGGTCTGGCAAAAGGGGCAACTAGTATAATTGACACTTCTTCATTTGGCTGTGAAGGAATTAATGGGTAAAGTACCCACCCTGAATTGGTGGTATCTCTTTCTCTCCTCAGGAACAGTAATACAATCCCAGTATTCCTCTAGTGCTGCAGAATTTTTAAGTTCCAAAAAGTCCGCGGTCAAGGACAGACCAACACAACTGCCAAATCTTTTTAGGGATACCATACTCCAATAGAGTGCTCTGAATGTATTCCTGGGTGGGAAGGTATGGGCTGTTGGATCTTCCCATAAAGTGGATAGACACATTGCTGTATAAATTGCCTTTGCCTCCCTCATCCAGGGGATTCGATGTGCTTTATCGGCATTTCTAACCTCGAGGAATGCCCGTGCATACTGGAAGAGATCAGGCGTAACCCACAGTCTCCTCCAGTACGCCACTGGTCTGTAACGGGCCATGTCCTCCAAACGCTGAGAACCTAAGTCATATAAAAGAGGGGTGAGGGGCGCAGAAACGGTGAGACCTGTGATACCTCGTAAAAATTTATTCTGGGCCCTAGATAGGGGTTCAAGGTTACTGAATCCCCATAGTTCTGCCCCGTATAAAACTGCGGCTCCAATCTTGGCATCGTAAATTTTCAATGCAGGGGTAATTGGTCTGGTGTGGGAGAGGAGTAGCTCCTTAGTCAAAACTAGCTGTGCATGCTTTGTAACCAGCTGTGATGTGTGGGATTTCCAATCAAAGTTTAAGGCTAGGGTGATGCCCAAATATGAAAAAACCTGGGTCTGTTCGAGTTGCGCCCCATTCAGGACCACTTTCCCTCTTACATGTTTGGACTTGTGAAGGACCATAAACTTGGTCTTATTTACGTTTATAACAAGTCCATGATCATTGCAGAAGACCTCAAACACATCTATTGCTTTTTGTAACCCACTCTGTGTTTTCGAGATCAGCAGGGTATCGTCTGCAAACATCAGCAGGGGGATCAGCCTTCCATCCAGTTTGGGAGCGTTGGTGGGTTGATGCTCATAGTAGGAGATCACCCTGTTGATGTATAATGAGAAGAGGGTCGGGGCAAGTATGCACCCTTGGCGAACACCTCTAGCTATCCGAAACTTATCAGTAACACCACCCTGTTGGTTCCATCTGACTTGGGCAAAATTGTCCTCATGTAATATTTTTAAAAAGTACAGAATGTTAGATGGCATGCCCTGCTCTTCAAAAACATCCCACATTTTAGCACGCGGCACCAAGTCGAACACTGACTTAAGATCGACGAATGCCGCATAAATCGTACCCCCCCTAACACAACCACCCACCAAAATATTAAAACAAACCTGAAGACCTGGTCTACAGTACTTGTGTGACTGCGGAATCCTGCTTGCAATGGTGATAACACATCTTCCTCCTCGATCCACCCTTGGATTCTCTGCAGTAGAAGTCTTGCTACCACCTTTTAGATACAGTCTATGAGACTTATAGGCCTATAATTCCCTGGATCGGCGCGCTCCCCCTTTTTGTAGATTGGAATGATCATTGCGCCCTTCCAGGTATCCGGTATTGGCGATCCCAAGGCAATACCGTTTATCAAGGAATGAATATACGGAACCCAGACCTCCTTGTCATGTGCAAACAAGTCAGCTGGGACTAGATCTAATCCTGGTGCCCTACCCTTGGGGATAGTATTCAGTACCTTGTCAACCTCTATCCTCTCAAAATGCAGGGGACTTAGGTCCTGATTTGAGGGAATAGGATCCTCGTTGGTCTCTCTAATTGTGTCAACCGACACAAATTGGGACGCATAGTGAGTGACCCAGAGGTCGGGGGAAACATAATTTGCGGGTTCTCCCCTCTGTATACCCCTGCCCCATTTGACCATATCCCAAAAGGTACACATTGATTGTTCCCTACTGGCTAGGTATAGGTCTCTCCAATAATCCTCATCCCACGCACGTTTGGCATTGTGCTGGGTTTTTTCGTAAAGAGAACGGGCGCACCCTTACTAATACTCTATCCTTAGATTTAACTGCCTCAGCGAGGGCTTTATATGCAGCCCTACACGACTTGCCATACCATTGTTCTTCTTTTTTTTGGGGCCTATTTTGTCTAATAGAAACCTTTTTAATAAAAAAGCCCTTTAATTGGTTAAAAAGGTTGGTGTGGATTGAGCTAACATGAGCCACTGCCTCTCCCTGAGTAATGCGTTTTTGAAGTTCGTCTGTAGCCTTAATTGTCATAGCCCTCATTGCCGCAATCTTGGCCTCATCCACCAAACAATTGGCCCATTTGACACGTCTAGTATCATTAGATACAGCAATCTCCATCCCCTCAGGCAGAATTTCGGGTGGGCTGGAAATTGGTATCTTAAGTGACAGGAGAAGTGGGTTGTGATCACTTTCGGCCCTTTCGACTACCTTCATGTCCTCGAATCTATGACATAATATCGAAAGACACAATATCGTAGTACAAAATTATCGACACAAATATATCGACATCAAAAATATCGACATCCTATACTTATTAAAAAACATACACAAATATCGGAAAATAAATATTGCACTACATAAACATCGATATCAATAATATCGACAACATATATATCGCAATATTTATTTATCGATTATTAAAAAATATAAACACTACGTTAAAAATATCGAGAGTAAAAATATCGACAACAATAATATCGTATTTTGAGAAATATGGAACATATTTATTAATATTCTATAACACTTTTTAACAGTAAAAAAATACTATAAACACTAAAATAAACAATTCACAACAAACTATAAATATAATTATTTTCACAATTAAAAAAAAATGATTTAGAAATGTATAAAATAATTATTAAACATATTATATAAAATTATGTATGCAAAACATTAATTAGCGTTAACCTTACAAAAATAAAATTATAATAAATAAATAAATAAATAATCACAAACAATTTTTCAAAAATACGAACGAACCAATAAAAAAACTACTAACATAAATTAACCAATAGCTAACTAATTACTAACTCCAAAACACTATATAAACAATTAAATCCGACAAACAAACTACCTGACAAAAATAGAAGACAGGAGAGAATGCTGTAGATACATTCGACAACACCTACAAGAAAATCAAGATTCAACCTACAAATCAGAGGATTAAAAGTAAGTAACTAAAATTAACTTAAGTGAAGTAACTGTTAAAATAAAAAAATAACTAAAAAGGACAAATAACTCATACATATGTATTTTATATTATCTCCTACCACTACAGAAAACTTCACTACTAAAGAACAGAAAAAACAATGAAGAAAACTAAGAAACAACTAACAAAGTAAGCATGTTCATATATTTATCGAACTACATTAAATAAGTTAAGCATAAACCCTAAAGCAGAAACCATAACTGCAACCTAAAATATTTTTCTAAACATTGAACATAAATATTTTTATTTTTTTTACAGAGAAAGAAACCAAAGAAAATACAGGTCACAACTGAAAATTGGACAGATTCGACTACACCTACAAGAACATTAAAACTCAACATAAAAAGCAACTAATAAAAAGTAAGTCAATAAAATGATGTGACTAAAACTAACTGCTACAAACATAAAAATTACAAACATAATTTAATAATTAATGCATATGTCCTTTTTATTTTGTAGCACCACTACAACATACTCTACCAACAAATATCAAAGAACTGAATTCGACAAATGAAGATACAACTAACAAAGTAAGTATATCCAAAGACTTTTCAAAAAGCTAAAATAAGTAAAAGCTAAAACCTATAGCAAAACCTGTAAAAGCAACCCAAAAAAATATAACTGAACAATTAACACAAATAAATGTTTTTTTTCCAGATAAAGAAAACCCAGAAAATACAGACCGCAACTAAAAGAGTAAAGAACATCAAAATCACAGACTAAACTTCTACCAAAGGTAAGCATGCACAATATAAATGTTTATAATTCCAACTTAAAATACATATAACTATAATTAAAATAACTATAACCTATATTTCTTATAGATTAAAAAAGAACAAAATGACAGAAGGAGCAGAATTTGTTACCAGCCAAAAAGGGAAACTATTACTCTGCTACATGGGTTTACGCTTATACCCAAGAGAAACAATTTGGGATGAAAGTAAATTGGAAATGATGCAAATATTACTCCAACAAATGTTATGAAAGAGCAACAACTAGAGAAGCAACTGTCCTCTACACCAGGGAACACAACCACCCACCAATGTAACAGAAATAGAAGTCAGAACAGCATTAGAAAACATTAAAGAAGCAAGTACAGGTTCCCAAAAACCAACAAGCCTAATCTTAAAAGAACAAATTCCACAAATCCCTAAAACAGCCACTACCCAAATGCCTAATATTATTTCTCTCAAAAGAACAATATCACGTACCAAAAAAACAACTACTACTACCACTCCATCTCCTAAAACATATAGCGATATAAATTTAACTCCTAACCAAACTATAACTTCAAACAAAATACCTTTTATAATTTACGACAATGAAAACAACGAGAAAAGACTAATAATCTTTGGTACAGCCATAAACCTAATAAAACACCAACAATGCCAATATTGGATGATGGACGGTACTTTTAACATCTGTCCCAGACCTTTCTACCAACTTTACACAATACATGGCTTATATAAAAACTGTAATATACCTCTACTTATGCACTGCTTCCAAATAAAACGAATTCAACATATATGGAATTATTAAACATTATCAAACAAAAAACAAATGACTATTCCCCTGAAAAAATAATACTGGATTTTGAACAAGCAATGCTCTCAGCTATTTTAAAAATACACCCCCATACCTGTATCCAAGGCTGCTATTATCATTTTAATCAGTGTCTTTGGAGGCATTTACAAAAAACAACCCCAAGCATAGAATATGCAACAAGCTCATCTTTTGCATATCAAATAAAAAAACTGATAGCACTAGCTTACGTTCCTGAAACAGATGTGGCCGAACACTACAACCTTTTAATAGACAGCCCATTTTACAAACAAAATGAAGCAAAATTAAGTCCTCTCTTAGACTACTTTGAGGACACTTGGATAGGTAGACTCCATAGATCTGGCCACAGGAGAAATCCAAAAATCTTAATACCCTGGTGGAATGTTTACAGAAGCACCTTAAATGGAGAATCTAAAACCAACAACGCGGTTGAAGGTTGGCACAATGCCTTCCTCCAATCAACAGGCAGAACTAAACCAACATTAGCAAAATATATTAAATGCCTCCAGAAAGAGCAAAGTTATCAGGAATTCAGAATGGAGCAATCCATTATTGAACTAACTCCAAAAACATCCAAACAAACAAAGCAAATGCACAAATACCTAGAGCAACAAGTAAAGCTGTACCCTAGCATAACAGGCAGAGAATACCTCAATATAATAGCCAAAACACTACTCTAAACTACTCTAAGCCACAAACAATTACTTTAGAAAAATGTAAAAATACAATATAATGACAATCATACATTTTATCTCGAAAATAATTAATGTATGCAATATATATGATATTATAAAATATATATACACACAATAATAATCTTTGAAATAAATAAAACAAAACAATATTCATTAAAACATTACCCACCCACAATTAGTAACATTTAAAACACTTACCAAAGATATTCCAAATGCTGTAGAATCCATTTCCACCAAAACAATCCAGTTTCGAAAAACAGTTACCCCAAAAAAAATGAAAAAATACAACTGTCCCAAAACAGATAAATCCATTCCACGAAGGTCGTTCAAAATACCATACAAAACCCGAAAAATGTAAAAATATAGAAAAAACGCTCCAGAAAAATTTGAAGAAGTGTCTAAAAACCATTAGCTAATAAAACTAACAAACACTTCTAAAAAAAAACGCTTCCTTTCGACATCACGAACTCCTGCAAGAGAAATACATAAAACAAATATTCCCACCCACATAATATAACACATAAAGTCCTACTAAAAGTAAAACTAACATAATATTTCTATTATTAAACTTTAAACATCGAAACACTAAGGGGCCCATTATGATGTCGGGCGGATTGCCTCCGCCAGGCTGGCGGTAGCCACCGCCGGCCTGGCTGAGGCAATACGCCCGACATGCATGTCCTGATTCCCTCCCGCCAGATTAGGATGGCGGGGAGGGGACAGTGGCGGACGGAAATACCGTCCGCCGCTTTACCGCCGCGGTCGCCCTGCGACCGCGGCGGTGATAGATTAATATGGTGGCGGTGTCCACGGTTAGCGGTGGCTAAATTTAGGGGCCTTTCCGTGGCGGCAATGCCACCACAGAAAGACAGGCCCCCAGGTGATGCCAGTGTCGGGAGTGCACATGGGGGGTACCTATGGTACCCCCCACATTTGCATATGCAAATGCGTGCTGAAATGTTTATCATTGTGGCAGGCGGTGCTGGGTGCATCTCCCGCCACAATGATAAACATGTAGGATGTGCCCGCCACTGTGGCGGGCACGTCCTAATTCCCCCTACGGGACTACCGCCCTTATGGCAGGCGGTCCCGTTCTCCATTAGGGTGGCGGGCGGACAAAGTCCGCCCACCATCCTAATGTGCCCCTAACTCTAAACACAAGCCAATACAACACTAAAAAGTACGTAAAATCAACATCCGCAAATACTACATATAATAATGGCTAAGACAACAAAGTTACTTCTAACAACACTAAATACTACCAAACTACTCTCCAAATTAATTTAAAACACACCTAAACATATAAAATAAACCTTACCTTCAGAGACGTGAAGTGTTTCCCAACCGCAAGCTGAACTTCTTCCAAATGACACAAAGCGACCTAAAGCGGTTACAAAATAAACGACCCAAAACTAAATAAAAAGATTGAAATAACAAACTTATTATTTAATGAAAACAAATTATTAGTTAAGTAAATAAACCAAGGAATATTATTAAAAAATATTTGTTTTTTTTATTTGTATTAAATTACTTACCAAAATGTACACATTTTATAAAATTATAAAAATAAATATTATAAAATACATAATATTTATTATTATTATTGTAAATATCTTGAAATGGTGTTTAAAAATGTTTAAAAAATGTTTTAGAAAATGTATATAAATAAAGTTGTAATACAATATTTTCTTCATTTAAAATGTTTGTTTAAAATATTAATATTAATATTTTTATATTAATATTAATAGAAAACTATTGTGTACAAACAACATGTATTTCAATATATACATTGTATATTTATTTTTCAAACAGTATTTTTTATTTACTTCTAACAATACTTATGTCTATTAAAGATGTTTTCTTTGAAAAAAGCAATATTTCAAAACTAATTTGAAATGTAAAATGAAAAATAACATAATTATACAAATATATAAATAAATATATTTGTAAAAAAAAGTCATACTAATGTTTAATGTTATTATTTATGATGTTAATAAAAAAAATGTCAACAACACACAAACTGTATGGAATGTTTTAATTGACATAAATAATTTAATAATGACATTTCAATCTACATTAATTTACTATTCCCACTCAAATCTACATTATTTTGTGGTAGGTGCTGTACACTAATTAAATATATTTTACTATTCCCACTCCAGTCTACATTAATTTGGGGTAGGTGCTGGACATTAAATAAATATAATTTACTATTCCCACTCCAGTCTACATTAATTTGTGGTAGATGCTGGACACTAATTAAATATAATTTACTATTCCCACTCCAATCTACATTAATTATGGCTAGGTGCCGGACACCTATTACATATAATTTACTATTCCCACTCCAGTCTACATGAATTTGGGGTAGGTGCTGGACACTAATTATATATAAATTACTATTCCCACTCCAGTCTACATTAATTGTGGGTAGGTGCTGGACACTAATTACATATAATTTAATATTCCCACTCCAGTCTACATTAATTATGGGTAGGTGCTGGACACTAATTACATATAATTTACTATTCCCACTCCAGTCTACATCAATTTGGGGTAGGTGCTGGACACTAATTACATATAAATTACTATTCCCACTCCAATCTACATTAATTTGGAGTAGGTGCTGGACACTAATTACATATAATTTACTATTCCCACTCCAGTCTACATTAATTTGGGATAGGTGCTGGACACTAATTAAATCTAATTTAATATTCCCACCCCAATGTACATTAATTAGTTAGGTGCTGGACACTAATTACATATAATTTACTATTCCCACTCCAGTCTACATTAATTATGGGTAGGTGCTGGACACTAATTACATATAATTTATTATTCCCACTTCAGTCCACATTAATTATGGGTAGGTGCAGGACACTAATTATATATAATTTACTATTCCCACTCCAATCTACATTAATTTGGGGTAGGTGCTGGACACTAATTACATCTAATTTAATATTCCAACTCCAGTCTACATCATTTTGGGGTAGATGCTGGACGCTAATTACATATAAATTACTATTCCCACCCCAGTCTACATTAATTTGGGGTAGGTGCTGGACACTAATTAAATATATTTTACTATTCCCACTCCAGTCTACATTAATTTGGGGTAGGTGCTGGACATTAAATAAATATAATTTACTATTCCCACTCCAGTCTACATTAATTTGTGGTAGATGCTGGACACTAATTAAATATAATTTACTATTCCCACTCCAATCTACATTAATTATGGCTAGGTGCCGGACACTAATTACATATAATTTACTATTCCCACTCCAGTCTACATGAATTTGGGGTAGGTGCTGGACACTAATTATATATAAATTACTATTCCCACTCCAGTCTACATTAATTTTGGGTAGGTGCTGGACACTAATTACATATAATTTAATATTCCCACTCCAGTCTACATTAATTATGGGTAGGTGCTGGACACTAATTACATATAATTTACTATTCCCACTCCAGCCTACATTAATTTGGGATAGGTGCTGGACACTAATTAAATCTAATTTAATATTCCCACCCCAATGTACATTAATTAGTTAGGTGCTGGACACTAATTACATATAATTTACTATTCCCACTCCAGTCTACATTAATTATGGGTAGGTGCTGGACACTAATTACATATAATTTACTATTCCCACTTCAGTCTACATTAATTATGGGTAGGTGCAGGACACTAATTATATATAATTTACTATTCCCACTCCAATCTACATTAATTTGGGGTAGGTGCTGGACACTAATTACATCTAATTTAATATTCCCACTCCAGTCTACATCATTTTGGGGTAGATGCTGGACGCTAATTACATATAAATTACTATTCCCACTCCAGTCTACATTAATTTGGGGTAGGTGCTGGACACTAATGACATATAATTTAACATTCCCACTCAAGTCTACATCATTTTGGGGTAGGTGCTGGACACAAATTACATATAAATTACTATTCCCACTCCAGTCTACATTAATTTGGGGTAGATGCTGGACACTAATTACATATAAATTAATATTCCCACTCTAATCTACATTAATTTGGAGTAGGTGCTGGACACTAATTCCATCTAATTTAATATTCCCACTCCAGTCGACATCTTTTTGGGGTAGATGCTGGACACTAATGACATATAAATTAATATTCCCACTCCAATCTACATTAATTTGGGGTAGGTGCTGGACACTAATTACATATTATTTAACATTCCCACTCAAGTCTACATCATTTTGGGGTAGGTGCTGGACACTAATTACACATAAATTACTATTCCCACTCCAGTCTACATTAATTTGGGGTAGGTGCTGAACACCAATTAAATATAATTTACTATTCCCACTCCAGTCTACATTAATTATGTGTAGGTGCTGGACACTAATTACATATAATTTACTATTCCCACTCCACTCTACATTAATTATGGGTAGGTGCTGGACACTAATTACATATAATTTTCTAATCCCACTCCAATGTACATTAATTTGATGTAGGTGCCTAAAATATATGTTTTGATTAAAAAAACACTAGATACAATACTACTGTATCCAATTGTTATTTTTGTTATTATTAATTTTTAATTTTACATTTTAAATTGAGTATAATGTGCAAAATGTACATCATTATAGATTTTTTACAAAATAACTTACACTCTATAAACAATTCTACTCAATCATAATATTTTTTAAATATCAAATACATGTTATAAATATTATTTTAAATCTTTTACAATTTTATAATTTTGCTACATAATTTAAATTTTTACATTAATTTGATTCATTTTTGTGAATTATTTGAAATAAATTTCTAATTATTTTTTTAATTTTACATTTTTTTCAAATTTTTATTTAAATTTAGAAATTCAAAATATATTTAAATATTTGAATATTATTTTTACATTATTTTAAAATATTTTCAAATTTAAATTAAAATTTTACATTTTTTAGTATTTTTTGTAAAAAAAATAAATTCAGTATATAATTAAAAATTGAAAACAATTTTAAATTTTTATTTAATTTTAAAAATTCAAATCTAAATTTAGTTTTTTTAAATTTAATTTAAATTAAATATAATTTTTAAAACACTCCCCACCCTTATCCCCTATAAACCCAACATCCCGCTCCTAAAATTATATATTAATTTTTAAAAAATATATAAATACATTTTATTATAGATACACATTACTATTACTACATTAGAAAAAATATACAAACTATAAAACAAAAATAACACATGTTACAAAATATAATTTATCGATATTTTAACACATTATCGATATTTAACCACAACGATATTTTGACTTCGATATTTTTAATTCCGATATTCAAACACACATCATAATTACGATATTTTTGTTGTTGATGTTTATACTTCCCATATTTTTTACCATCGATATTTAAACATGATATTATGTCACATCGATATTTAAATTTCTATATTAAGTCTACGTACCCATGTCCTCAATATTAAGCCAGTTCTCTTTGTTAGTAAGTATGTAGTCGATACGACTCTTAGGACTGCCATTATTAAAAGTAAATGCCCCACATTTATCAGAAGCAGTTCTACCATTTAGTGTACGAAGCCCGTGTCCAACACAAAGGACTTTGAGCTGCAAAGCTGCATCTGTCCACTTTTTAATAGGTAGAAGTGTCAATTGGGGGATATTCCATGGGCCATCTTCTTCCAAAGTAAGATATATGTCATTGGTGTCTAAGGATTCAAAGCAGCAATTTAAGTCGCCTGCGACTATAATGTTACCTTTTTCTCTATATAGATCTAGGAGTAAATCTAGGTCTTCAATAGTATGCGAGGGTTTACCCCCTGGCATGCCCCTAGAATAAACATTAAAAATGAATAACAGTTTGGATCCGGGGCACTTGATTCATATTAATAAGATATCGCTGCTATTTGTATCAACCTGGTTGATAATGAATCGTCTATCTTGTTTGACCCATGTCAAAAGGCCCCCTTTGATCGACCTCCGGAACTGGGTACAGCAGGGACATAAAAGGAAAGATAACCGGGTCTAAACTCAGGAACATTAAACCAGGTTTCCTGTAAAAGGATTAAATCCTGACTGCCTATGAAGGACAGCCAGTCCAATTATGTTACTTTACTTCTGAGCCCAGCCACTTTCCAAGAAACCGTTGATAACACATTGGATTCATTGTCCATTAGTTGTGGACTGGGGTTCACTCCTTCCACCAACCTTCCAGGACTATTTAAACCACTTTCTATATCCTCCTGCGGTATACTAACAGCATTAACGTTGATAGAACTGCTGAGTATTGCACTGGCACCCAGGGCAGGAGTAATAGCTCCCTGTGACACAATAACTATAGGGAGTCCCGCATTGTGCATATTTGCTGTGTGTCCTACCCGTTGTTCCCGTATTTCAGCACCTTGAAGTCCATCGTTGGCATTGAGTGAGCTAAAGACCTCAAATCTATTACTCAATGGAACCAAATTGCTGGGGGGACTACCTGAGAATTAATCTTTCTCCTATGTAAATCAACTGCAGCGGTAGAAGGATAGAAGAAACCTAAGGGTAAAATGTTGATGGAGTCATTATGGATCCTAAATGAGCCTGCCTGTCTCAAAATATGGTCCACCAGTTGAGGGGAAGAAAAACTCACAACAACACAATCCCCCTCCATGCTTTTCCTGGTCTTTCCCACCCAAGCCACCCTTCTCACCATCTTAAAGTTCCTAAAAAGATGATCCCCCATAACTGTTTTGGTGTTCAGAAAATGGAGAGCTTTGTTTTTAAGTGCCGTCCAGTGTTCTTCCCCACCATTAGGGATTTTTGGAACGTTTTGCCAGAATAACGGTGTAAGG
Source organism: Lissotriton helveticus (assembly GCF_964261635.1). Classification (NCBI taxonomy): domain Eukaryota; kingdom Metazoa; phylum Chordata; class Amphibia; order Caudata; family Salamandridae; genus Lissotriton; species Lissotriton helveticus. The sequence goes on along the minus strand of NC_136071.1, from coordinate 1,133,826,767 downwards.
GCATGCCTCGGGTGGGAGATGACGAAATATTTCTTTGGGGGAACCATTAGCCGCGAGATCTAATCTCCCAACTGGTCCCCTAGGGCCGGGCTTCGCTCCTGCTTGATTGACTATAGCTGGTACCAGAGTATTGATTGCTCGAATAGCTGAGACTGTAGGTGCCTCACTCCGGCCTAAACCTGATGGTATGGAAGCTTGATTTGGTCGTGCATTGGGAGTTTTAGTTCCTTTAAGAGGAAGTGGGTCCTTAGGTATAGACTTTACAAGAGCACCGAGTCTACGGTCAATTGAATCCAACTTTTCCATAACGGGAAGAATTAGTGCTTTCAACCTATCCTCCATATGTCTAAAGAGCTCAGAAGAGAGATCCCCCCTAGTGGCATCTTGTACTGCAATGGTAAATTCATTCCCTCCTTGAGTTGCGGGAGGAGGTTCTTGACTAATTACCGTCACATTATGGTTGCCCAACCCAGATGTGGAATTATTTTTTTTAGCCAATTTAGTATTGTGTCTAATACCTTTAGGGGCGCTGGTAGCCTTTCTTTTCCCTGGAGGATCTCTACTTTTAGCACCTGTCAGAGCCCTTCGCTGTCTAGTGCGGGTAGTGGGAGGGGAGGTTGAAAAGCTCACAGTGGATGGACAAATAGTATTTGTCGAGTTGATAACTGGCACTAAGTCATCATGAGAGGACGGAATTTGGGCCTGCGGGGAACCTTGAGATAGACAACTGCCTCCCATTTCAGAATTCAGTGCTGGATTCAAAATCAAGCAGAGGGGATCAATTGAAAGCCTCCTTTCAACAAGCTCAATCTCCTTGGCCACTGTTGTTTCTGCCCGTCGGAGATAGGCTTCAAGAGTCCCCACTCCCCAACCCCTAACCCCCCTTTGCGGCTAGTTTTACTCATGCTAATAGAAGAAACAAAGAAAAAACACAAACAAAACCTATATACTAAATGAAGAACAAGTAAGTATTATGGCATCAAGCAATAATAGGCTAACCGGGCAATGCACTTATCTCTGCTTTAGTCCCAGTCCAAACGAAAATGTCAGAGTGCTGGCCCAGCCCAGCCTCGTCCGGTTCCGGACGGCCACAGACGGACCCGCCCTTGGCCCGGGCTTCGTCCGGCGCCCACCCGCGCGCGTCCCGCGGTGCGTGAGCTCAGGGCGTTGATATAGTAGTGAGAGGAGGAGTCTAACGGGCGTCAGGTGCTCACCTCGCGTCCCGCGGTGCGTGAGCTCAGGGCGTTGATATAGTAGTGAGAGGAGGAGTCTAACGGGCGTCAGGTGCTCACCTCAGGTGTTCCCTGTGGATGCTGGGAGTCGTAGTCCCCCTGCCCACGGACTTGTTGCAATGGGAGGGGGGGCGCGGGATCAGCTGGCGTCCTCTCGCGCTTCCAACCCCTTCAAAAATCCTCCGGTTTGGTTTGCAGGGCAGCCCCCAGGGATGTCCCCCAAGCAGAGTCTCGCGGTTCAACACAGCGCAGCGGGCAAGGTCTAATAAGGCGTGTGGGCTAACGGGCGTCAGGTGCTCCCCTCAGGCATTCCCTGTGGATGCTGGGAGTCGTAATCCGCCTGACCACGGACTTGTTGCAATGGGAGGGGGGGCGCGGGATCAGCTGGCGTCCTCTCGCGCTTCCAACCCCTTCAAAAATCCTCCGGTTTGGTTTGCAGGGCAGCCCCCAGCGATGTCCCCCAAGCAGAGTCTCGCGCTTCAACACAGCGCAGCGGCACCCGCGGTAGCGGGTGCGGCAAGGTCTAATAAGGCGTGTGGGCTAACGGGCGTCAGGTGCTCCCCTCAGGCGTTCCCTGTGGATGCTGGGAGTCGTAGTCCACCTGACCACGGACTTGTTGCAATGGGAGGGGGCGGCGCGGGATCAGCTGGCGTCCTCTCACGCTTCCAACCCCTTCAAAAATCCTCCGGTTTGGTTTGCAGGGCAGCCCCCAGCGATGTCCCCCAAGCAGAGTCTCACGCTTCAACACAGCGCAGCACTTACTTTGCTACACCCTTCGGTCCGCCGTGGCTTTCTGTTTGAGCGGAGAGGGTGTATTGGGCATTCAATCACTCGGGGTTTCTCGCTGGGACGGCCACCGTCATAGTTGGTGGTGGTGGGCTGCCCAGCTGGGGAAATTGACGCACTTCCGGGTGGGGGGAGCATAAAGCACTCATGGAAAGGCAAGCGCGCTGCGGACCCGCGCAGCGGGCATGCCGCCGGTGCACCAAAGGTGCGCCAAAGGCAAGCTCGTCTGCGCCCGTCCGCGGCCAGTCGCGGCCAGGGGCCACGGACTATGTCCATTTTTATACTATTTGTCTGCTGAATTAAAATCTCTTCAGGGTAACTGGGACCTTGACCCCGACAGTAAGAATATGTTAGATAGCCTGGCGACCTTGGGCTTGAGGGAGGCAGTTAACACTTATTTCATCAAACCACCCATCCAGAAGCCCCTCAGTGAGCACAGCGTAGCCCTAAAACACATATCAAGCCCGGCCTGATTGAGACAGGAGACTTTGTCTATTTGGTATTTAAACACCAGCTCGATGGTAAAACATCAACTCCAGATTTTTTATCTCCTTGACACTAACAAGCCTGACATACTCTATTTATCTGAGATCTGGCTAACAGATGAGTCTAGTCCTGACATGTTGGCAGCTATCCCGGACAATTATTACATCCTCCAGTGAGCAGTGATCTCACAGAAGCATAAATTTACTTCTCTTGTCACAACTTCAATCCCACTAGTTGACTACCTTTTGTTTAAACTTGACACTGATCATTTTTCTTTGGTCTGTGCCCCTCTGTCTCTATGCCCACTTGTTTGCAGTCGCTGAGTGGGGCGATTGCTGAACTGGCCATAAATCATGCCAAAGTGCTGATTGTTGGCGATTTTAATTACTGGTCTAACAATGTGCGGGAATGCCATCATTCAGCCGAATTTACTGACCTATTGACAGGCATGAACTATGTCCAGCACATCAAGGGCCCCACCCATATTAAGGGACACATCCTAGACCAGGTGTGGTCTGCCAATTTAGAGATAGCTGACCTGCGAATTTTTCCCTGTTCATGGTCGGACCATCATCTTATTACCTTTTCCCTTCCCAATATTTCTGTCCCCAAAGTCTCTTCCTCAGGCCCTTTTATGGCCAGGAACTGGAGTCAAGTCGAAACTAAAGAATTTATTACCTTATTAGTAGCATCTAAATAGTCGGATTTTACGTTATCTCCTCATATCCAGGCAGAGAATATTAAGGCCTGGCTTGATTTTGCCCGAGATATCATTGCCCCTTTGAAGACCATCAAGAATAAGAGACCCCATGATGCACAACAATGGCTTTCTGACAATCTGAAGGCAATGAAATTGGCCTTGCGTCAAACCGAACGGAAATGGCGACAGGATTATTGCCCACACAAACGATCATCTTTATGACAGCACTTAAAGATTACAAAAGCGCCATTTTGAGGACTAAATCTGAATATTTCTCCTCTAAAGTCCTGGAGTCTACAAATAAGGCTAAGGACATCTTCACTATTGTAGATGAACTTGTTAAGCCTGATTGTGTTATAGTAAAGCCTACTCTGTCTCAATCCTTATGTGACTCCCTTAACACCTATTTTACTGAAAAAATTGTAAACATTAAGGGGTTGATTAGGATAGCGGTTTTTCCGCATCCTCAGGGCCGGCGGAAGCCACCGCCGGCCCGGAGGATACGGAAAAACCGCAGCGGACCCACCAAAGACCCACCGCCACATTAGGATGGCTGGTGGGTCCTGGTTTCCGTCCGCAGCTTTTCCGCCGCGGTTGGCTTACAACCGTGGCGGAAAAGCACTAATATGGTGACGGTGTCTCTCAGACACCGTCAACCATATTAGGATGCCCAAAAAGAAATGCTTTTCCACGGCGGGTTTTCCGCCGTGGAAAAGCATACGGAGCTTCACTGCGGGGGCCCGTTGCGGGCCCCCTGGGTGAAGAGGGGGGGTGCACACGGGGGGTACCTATGGTACCCCCCTGCATTTGTATGCAGTAATCGGCAGGCACCGCGCGGTGCCTGCCGCTTGCTGCATACAAATGCAATGTATGCATTTTTAACATTGCGGCGGGTGCAGCTTGAAGCTGCACCCGCCGCAATGTTAAAGATTGAGGATGTGACTGCCACCCTGGCGGTCACATCCTAATCTGCACGGAGGGACCGCCGCAGCCCCTGCGGACGGTCCCTCCTACTCTATGGTGGCGGACGGACTCAGGTCCGTCCGCCATCATAATCGGCCCCTAAATCCAGTATCCCTCAGTCCTCGGCACCCCCAGATCCTTGTGGCTCATACTCCAACTCTTGCCACTTGGATGAATTTCCTCTCATTACCCAAGAGGTTTTTTTCTCCTTACTTAAGAAGGTGTCCTCTGGCTCCCCTATGGACAGTTGCCCCCCTTGTAGTGTAGTTCCTATATTCCCAATAGGCTCTGCGCATTAGAATAACATAAACAGCAGTTTAGACGTAGGACTGAGGTCATCTAGGTCTCTACTGACTATGTTAGACTTAATTAGTTTTGCCAGCTAGCTCAGAGGTCACTAGAAACTTTCTCGAGTGAACAGGAAGGGGTTAACTTTCCTGAATAGGCAAGAAGGGATTCGTTTCTGACAACCGCATAAACATGACAACTTTGCTCCCTCAGAATAAAGAGTATATCTCTAGAGTCGCGTGAAAACAATAGACAGTTATTTCACTGAGTCAATCGTGCATGCTTAATTTCACCAGGAGTGCAGAGAAATAGAGAGACGGGCGTTTTCAATAAAAGGTGTTATTTATTGAGCAGTCTTCTTTCTCATGCAAGAGAAATGAGTTGCCACAATACTTATCATAAGGTAAAGTGCGTACAGTAAAAGGAGTATTATGAAATAATACTGGAAAAGCATTGATCTGGTTTCTTAGCCATATGATACTTTAAAATGGATAAAATATATAAATACATAAAAACATTGACTAACGTACTCAACTGGTGCTTCCTAAGATACGCCTACCCCGGTGTACCTGACCTAAGCCTAATACGTGGGAAGGAGTAAGTAAGTTGCAGTTTAAGTTAAGTTAGGTTTTTTACCAAGAATCTGAATCAAGAATTCTCTTAAGGGTTTAGTCAGCTCCGTACCTTGGTAATAGAATGAAGGAGGTCTTGTATCTCTCTCTCAGGACTTGATCTCCCAGCAACCCGCAAGGGTGACTGGAAACACCGGAGCTGGATTTCTCGGCGTGAGAAAAGACAGCGTCTCTCAGTGCGTCAAATGGGAGGGTCGGCTTCCTTCGGCACTCGCATCAGATGGGCTTCGGGCAAGTAGATAGCCGCTCTGCTCCAAACCACCGTGTGTTTGCTTAAGGCAACGTTGGTATATTTATACCTGGAAGGTGCCGGGTTTGTTTAAAGAACACGTTGTACTTTCTAGGAGTCTATGGGAGTAGCCTTGCCGTATTTGGACTGCATGGGCTATGACTAGATATGGACATGATTCCTATGCCTTTATAATGTTTTGTTATAACCATATAAGGGCATGAATCGGGATATCTTGATTAGGATCCTAGATAGATTCACAACACCCACTCCACGTATTAATGTCCATCATTACTTAAATACTAAGCAATACTAAACATATAACGATGCATGTGTTTTCCAACCCACCCCAAAATACATAAATTGTATTTTATACTGTTCGTTTTTCAAGCAGTGTTATCATTCAGGAAATGCATATATAAATATTAGCTGAATTGATTGCGAAAATTACACATGAAATGGCTCTGAATACAGAAAAGAAGGTCGAGACCATTCCATCACATATTTATACAATACTGTACATGTGCTAGAGGTTGAGGTAAAATATTGTCTCTAGTATCTCTAAAAATAGAAGCTCTGTTCTCTAGGAATAGTTCTACTTTAAGCAGAGTACCACGTGCCAGAAAAAAAGGTAAATATTTTGGAATTGGAAAAAAATAATTTCGCTTTCAGTGGAAAAAATAGTTCCAAATGTTTTCAGTAGTTTTGTTTATCAAAAACTGAAGGCCGAATTCAGAGTTCAGGGAACGCTGTGTGCTCGTTGTTTTAAAAGTTATTCTCGTTGTTCAGGGGAGAACATCATTTCAAACAGGCTTGCAAAAAATTGGTCTACAACATCAGGTGAAAGTTCGACCAAGTTCAAAAAAGTTGAAATTGTGCACATGTGAGAATGATTGCTATCATCGATGTCTGGATCAGCAATGCTCACAGAAGGTTGTACCTGTTTGGCGCTGCTTTCCTCTCGTACTTCACCGCCACCTACTCGTAATGGTGAAGTCTCAACAAATGCCGTCATCAGAATAGGTAGCCGCTGGGGACAACATGTTGCATGAGTCGTTACAGGACCTAGCAAAGTATCAATATCCATTGGTACTGCTGATGGTAGTGTAGGCCAGACGTCCAACACGCATTCTTCTCCGCATAGCAGACATCAAAGCACAGGTAAGATGCGATTCTGCCAGATGGGTCTGAATGAAAGAAACCAAGTTGTATTCAGATCTCTTAGCAGAGCTAATCCGATTACTTTAGTGATTTGGTCTCGGTAGCGTATTGCTAGGATCGTTCTTTCCATCGTAGCTGGAGCTTTGTCTGTGGCTTGGCTTGCCATATCGGAGCAGTAGGATCAAAAATAAAATTCCTGCTACGAGTCCCAAAAGAAGAGGCAGGCCGCCGGAAAGGGAATGGACAAAATTCGGAAAAATGGGCAGAACTGTTTCAAAGGGTGCTAGCAGTCCCGAAAAAATTGTCTTAAATACATGTGCGATGCCACTGGTATCAGACATGTTTAAGATTTGACCTAACATTTCTACGAAATGCATGGGGCAATTTGTTGATAATAGGGAATGTATTTCTGCCGCTGTCCTTGCAACTTGCAGATCATACTTTTTTTGGACGAGGTTAAAGGCACAGTTGTCTGTAAAATAATAGACTTCATTCTGCTTAAAGTGTCAATTCGAATAGAAGAGATATTCAAAGAAGGCCATATTGCTGCCTCCATGTCTGGATTTCTGTTTGGATACAATACTTGCATACAGCAAGTGACCATGGAAGTAACGCTCACGAGATAGGCTTTTCCTGGCACCATGCCACAACAGCTGTGGTCACTTATTAGAACATAGCTGCCATTGGAAAGCTGTCTAAAAAATTGCCCTATCTGTGTTGCAGGAGTGCCATGCAGGTGACATGAAAGTTTATTTGATGAACCTTCGCAGGCTCCATGCAAGTTAATACCTTGACACAGAAGTGTACCGCTCAGTGATTTTTTACAATTATTACCACTAAGAAATACCTCCTTTTTTCCTTCACTATAACATTTGTGTGTATAAGGTAAATTCCATGTTGACTTGATGTTTCCTTTACCCAACCTTTCATACAGGCCTGCTGGTATATATTTTTGGCAATACTTAAACTGGAAAGTTGTTATCGGAATTGTAATTGTTCCGTGTATTATCCATTCAATGACAGGTTTGTCTGACATTGTCAATGGTAATCTCTCAAGTTTTTCAATGCTCAGAATCGTATAGTCTGCTCCTTTTTGTGCCAAACTGATTTGTATATCAGTAAGATTAAAGATAGAAAATAATGACGTTGTGTTGATTAAACGCCATGGCACGTAGCCTGAACGCAGGTTTTGCAACGCCCTGCCAAGTTGTACAATAGAACGCAATTGGGACTGACCATGTTCTAACATTAGTAAGTCCTGCTCTATTATATCAATAGCAGATGATACAATGCTGTCCAGTGAATATATTCTGGAGGACAGAGTCGTTAACCCATTGTCCACTACAGAAAGTGATTTTTCCAAATTAATACGATCAATTTCTCGTATTTTTTCTGTAGTTTCAATTTGTGTTACTTTCCAAGCTTCGTTGTAAGCAGCGTATATACCGGCGTATATGAAACGTTTTTGACGCTGTTTGCGTGGTCCCAGTATGAAATCACGCAAGTCAGCACCGTCTTTAAGTAAAGATAAGTGTTGCTTCATTTCAGCCAGTGTGGATTTCGGTAGCCATTCGAGGCATAGTTTCCCTACACTGTACGTTATAACTATCCCTGGATGTTGCCTCTGGGAATATCTTGGGTCTGGCCTGGTCTGTTTGAACCCCTGTAATTTGTTCAGGAATCTATCTTGACAGTTATTTGTGTCTGTGGGCCATATCAACCATTTTTTCCAATCAGGATTTGTTCTGTTTTGGTGTAAAATATGGGATACGTCTACCTACACATCTGTAGTGCTATTACTATCAGGTATGGGCTTCGGAATAGACGGTTTATTTAAGCCTTTTATCTTGGCTAAACCAAGACAGGTTGTTTGCTGAATGGTGTCATTCAGGAATATTATCTGTTCTGGGATCATGCAGGCTCTAAATAATGCTTCTAGACCTTGTACCTGCCAGTCTTTTGAACCCCAGATGGTTTTTGTTTCAATGTTGTTTTTCCAAAATTCAAAACCAAATGTAGACATTTGGTCATAAAATTTTTCAGAATGAATCAATTTAGTATTTGTCAACATTGTTTTCATTCCTGTCTTATTTGACATTTTGAAATAAAACTTTCTGGATCAGTTGTGTTAAACCCTGAGAAGTATGGGAATTTCTCATAAAATGTTTTCGAGCTGCTTTTTGACGGTGTTGCACAATGTTCCCATTGGTTATAATTAAAAAAAATTCTAGGATTAGCAGATTTATGCAAATACTGATGACCATAATGACTATAGCAATACATTTCTTCATATTTTGCTTAACCCTGCAAATAATCTTGTTCAGTGAATTTTGCTGACATTACTAAATCTGACATCATATTATTAATATTTTCAAAGTCCCAATCATCAGAGAAAGTACTTGGTTTTACAAAGTCACTTAATGAAATCTTGAACTGATGTGGATATTTCAGGAGCTCAATTGGGCCATACATGTCATAATCAGTTTTGTCCCATGCTATCCCACAGGGTATTGGATTGGCTGTGATGTTCACTGATGACAGTTTTTTTTCTCGATGTGTGAGGATTTGTGAGGCTTTAGGACCAAGTTGATGTTCTGACTTGCTGTGTCCATTGTACTATATTTTCCTTCAATGAATTTTCCCAAACATAGAACCATGATGAGCCAAAGTAGGAGGAAAAGTACACCTAACACAATCCAAAATTCAATCCATGGTGAAATCAGATATGTTTCTTTTAGTTGATGAAAGAGTTCAGTCATTTTTTCTTTGAAAGTTTTTGTTGCTGGCGTTTCTTCATGCTCACTTGGATCATCAGAAAAGTCATCGAAATTGATGAAGTAGCCAGATGCAGTTCTGTCAATTGTTGGAATTGCTTCCGGATTTTCTATTGTCTTTGAATCTTCTTTTGTTACATTAGTATAGTCTGAGGCTACATCATTGTAGACAGGTGTTTCTTGACCAACTGTTGCAATTTGGGTTTCAAGAGGCACAAGTTCCATGGCTTTGTTGCATAGTCCTTTTTTATTCACTGCAGGTTTATCAAATGTGATTAGTCTCTCAGTTTGAACCTCTTGGATTGTAGCAAGATTTGGTCTTCTGCTACTTCTTGGGAGTCCACTGGGCCTACTACTTATTATTGGCCACGTGATTGTGGTTTTACCAGGTCGATGGATACAACTCGGTTCTCCTTTTTACCAGCAAGGGGCGGTAGTACTACTGATCTTGTTCCGCTGATAGCTAAGACAGGTACTGCTTTTCTGTAAGAAGGCCCAAACTCCTTCTTCACTGCGATCTTTTCTCTGACCAGATCCCCAATCTTTGGAATCCAGACAGGTCTTGCTGGGACAGGTGGTTTCTCTTCAGTGGCTGTTGGCTTTAATTTTATATTGTCAGACTTCTTCTTGTTTCATTTAAGTCCTGTAAAACAGCCAAACGATCTTTGATATCAAAGGATTTTTTATTTACCACTGAAGTCTGACTATCTAAGTCCTGGATGTGCATTCTCGTACTGAACAATAGTTCGTACGAAGTGATACCTTTTAGAGAATTTCTTGGCAGATTGTTAAGACTACGTTGGACACTTGTTAAATGTTTGACCCACCCATCACCCGAACCTAATACCCTTGCCCTTATAGATTGCTTTATGTCACGTTTTTTTCTTTCCACTACCGCATTTCCCTCAGGATGGAAGGGAGAAGAGTACCGCAATGCAATACCCATGCTGGCCATGGCCTCTTTGTAAGCTCGAGAGCTAAACGCAGGACCCTGGTCAGAATGTAGCATGCCAATTGCGTATGTGCCGATAAAGACTCGCAAATCTTTTATAACAGTTCTGGCGTCAGCCGAGCGATGGGGTCTACATCTTAAGTGAATCTAGTCTTAATAATTATGGGAACGCATTTCTCCTGCTGGATTTCTGCGTATAGATAGCCTTATGCTTTCTAATAAGGGAGTCCTGGCAGTAGTCTGGTGCGGTTCACAACTGCGATCTCTGTTGCAGTCTGGACAACCCTTTGCAAATTTGTAATTTTGCAGGCTCATCCCCGGCCACCAGTATTCTGATTGTAATTCTTTTAGAGATTTCACGATCTCTTGGTGCCTTAGACCCAATCCCATGTGTGCGTCTTCAATCAAGAAGATTCTCCGGTTCCTTTTTGGAATTACTCTATCCCCCACTCCAGGGATTTGAGCAAAAGGAACGGAGTTTGCATCAATTATGTATGTATTATTGAGTGGATAGTCGAGAGGTAATGCTGCATAGTCGCCTTTTAAAGACGCTTTTATCGCCAGCATGGTTTCTCCGTCTATTTGTTTTTTAGTATGTTTTTTTGTGACTACGGAAGCCGGTTGAACCGCTGCCGCTGTGGCTTTGTTAGCCAATGAATTCCCTGCAACGTGAACGCCATCACGTTGATGACTGTATGTATCACGTGAGTCTTTCGTAGTTCTTTCTGCAAAATAACTACTTGTTCCCATAGCTTTTTATGCTTTATTGTGGCCCCTGAGTCATCTATGTAACCGTTTTTGATCCGTGTCTGCATGTCATTATTGTAAGACCTGACGCTGTAATGCGAATCGCACACTATTAGTGTGGGGAATTCGCGATCGGCATTTTCAAGCACCATCTTTAAAGATCTTATTTCAGCTCGCTGAGCTGTACCGTTTCTGAGTGATTCAGTTTTGGTGATTATCGGTCTAAATTTACCAAAGCGCCAGCGGCCTTTAAAAATCGTGCACGCTGCATTGTAGGATTTTTTATCCACATTGTAGTGTTGTGCAAATCTGTCCATGTGGATTACACAGCTGTACTGTTCGAGAGGCAGAATTTCGATTGACAGAGGGTATTCTCGTTCGTATTCTAGATTTTCTAGTTTTTTCATTTTCGGGTCAAAATATTGTTTCACGTCTTCTGCAGCAAGAGAATTTTCCCATTGTATCCATTTTGGATCTAATGCCACAGTTTTCAGATTGCGTGGACTTGTTAATGCCTCAAGCGCTGATTCTGCTGTTAAAACAGAAATCCTTTTGCCTTGGGTTAGGGCTCTTTCTCTCGCTACAGCAGTTTGAACCGCTATTAGAATCTTTTCAGTAGAACTGAATTTCATTTCAGCTTGTGTGTACAAATGTGATTTGTAAGCTATTGGTACTGTTTCTCCCTCATTAGAGATCAGGTACGTGAATCCGCATCTACCTGGGATGACTTGGATTACAAGGTTGCGTACGTTTTCGCGTGTTTGCAGTTTTGTTTTAGTTAACATGTCTGTTTGTAATGATCTTAAAATTTCTGTGTGTTTCTGAGACCAATTGATTGGTTTGAAATCAGGTTTTATTAATTCATAGAGAGGTTTAACCCTGTCTGCATAATTTAGAATGTATGTTCTTCCGAAATTCAGGAAACCTAGTATTGATTGTAAGTTCTTTAGCGTTTTTGGTGCTTGGAGTACAGCACATTTCTCTAAGAAATTGTCTGCTAGGCTTTTGCCTTCACTTCATAATTCAAATCCTAAAAACAGGACAGTTAGGTGAGCAACTTGTGACTTTTTAAAGTTGAATTTGTACCCTTCAGCTGCGAACCCAAGTATTATGGTGTTCACTCTTTTCAAGTGTGTCTCCAGGTCATCATCTGTGAGATAGATGTCATCGACATAAGATAATGCCTCATCATCATATTTGTAGTAACTCTGTTACCCTTGCTGAGAATAATCCTGGGCTGTTCTTGAATCCCTGTGGGAGTCGACAGAATTGTTCATGCGACCCCATTGTTGAGAAAGCAGTCAAATACCTGCTTTCAGGTGCAATGTTTTGACAAAAGAATCCATTAGGGATATCTAATGTCATTTTATATTTTTTGCGCACGATGTTATTCATTAGTGCTGCACTGTGTGAGTTAAGTACTGCAAATGTTTTGCAACAGGAGTTTAAGTGTCTGAAGTCCAAAACTAGACGATATGAATCGTCTGGCTTGGAGACAGGAAACAAAGGATTGTTCATTTGTGAGGTGCATGTTTCAATCACCCCCTGATATTCAAGTTGATCTAAGATCTCCCTGACTTGCTTTTTAGCTTCTTGTTTAACTACTGCCTTTGTGCAGTTGGTTCACTTTTTACTGGATTTTGGGGGGAGGAGAACCCTCATCCCATCCTTCATGATTTTTATATAATGCAGGAGCTTGGGCCACTGCCCCTTTTCTGCAAATGTGTATTTTTTATGAATTGGAATATGATTTGAGAAGGCAGGCATAATCATTTCTTCCCCATGAGGGCACTCCCTGACAAACTCTGGTGGCCAGTCTTTTTCAGCTAGAAGGACATCATAGCCTTTCGAACGGTTATCCCAAAAGAGACCCCTTATTTTCCTAGTTTTGTCCCCCTCCATACGCAATGTTATCTCGTATAATTTATGGGGTTTGCTAACTCTGGAGTCTGCAGTTTCCACTTGAATGTATTCATTCGTGCCCACTGTCTCCAGAAGCTTCATCAGGATCTTGCGAACTATGGTTACTTCTGCTGCGCTGTCTAGCACTGTCTGGGCCCACTCTCCGTTTTTCAGTTGTGTCCTCAGTATCCTCGGCATGTTTTATTTTAATACTGGCTACCTTCTTTCTTGGATATTGTAATTTTTTACTTTGATGAGTCCTTGTCTTTGGACTTGACATGCTCTTCCTTGTGTTCTGACCGTCCTCTTCTTTCCGATTTCTGTGAGGAATTCTGAAAAGATCGAGAGGGACGTGTATCAATATCTTGATATCTGTCAGGTTTTCTCAATTTATCCCTATCTCTAAGGTTGTATCTCTTTTCTCAGAGGGCTCCTTTTGGGGAGACTTGTTTCCTCTTTCTGGATATCTATCTCTCCGTTGAGGAGACCTTCCTCTGGACTGAAAACGTTTTTCTTTGGGAGTGGATTGTTTATTACCATCCCAACTCTTTTTTGGAGTATTCAGATTATTTTTAATAAAAGTTTTTTCAGGACTTTCAATTAGTTGTGGTTTTAGTGGTTTCCCACCCAAACTATCTCTTCCTAGTTCCTCATAGGATTTTTCTACGATTCTGGCAAGTTCAAAAGGTTGTTCTGCTATATCTGTTTCTTTCAATTTCTGCAGGTATTTTGTATCATCAATTGCCAATTGAACTAATTCTCTATAAGCCTTTGTTAATTCTTTTAGTTTAGCTAAAAGTTCTTCGTTTGACATTTTTTCAATGTCGTGTTGTGTTGTGTAGCTGGCTAGAACCGGCCACGTGGCTCGTGGTCTACCTGGTGAACCGAGCCTGGTGATGTGATTTTGATGTTTTAGGGCGCCATTAAACCAGAGCAGGTGCTCTTGGTAAGTTAGTGGAATTTCAACGTCCTCGAAAGGAGCGTTTTCATTCGGAGATTCCTCTATTTTGTAATAGTGGAAGTCTTGTGTTACAGCGTTTGCTGCTGGAAAATGTATCCATGAATAGAATACCTCTGTCTGCCAATATTCATGGGCCTCTACCACGAATATGACTGTACCACCTCTCGGTGATAGTCCATTTTCTATAAGCTTAAGAGTTATAGTTCTTCTTACATTAACAGGAATGATTATAACATTCGGGTCTTCATTTTGGAGACTTGTGTCTTCCGTTAAAAGTTGAGCTGCTATTCGAGCTCTCTCCCTTTCGTCTTCACTTTCTCCCATTTTACTGACAGAAAGTTTTGTTGCAGATCAAGTTTCAAGGAAACAAAGATTACGTGCACAATATTTTGGAACACTGTATCCTTCAACGTTGACTAAACCAAAAACTAATACATAGGAATCTCTTCCTACTAAGTTCCGGCGGATATTAACCTTTTACCCACTCCAGACGTCTTTTGGAGTTCTTGCGGTAAAAGGGGTCTGTGTGAAAAGCACGACTGAGTTACTCTAATGTCTTGTGTTAGATTATCACCTTACCAAACGTTGGGCGCCATGTAGTGTAGTTCCTATATTCCCAATAGGCTCTGCGCATTGGAATAACATAAACAGCAGTTTAGACGTAGGACTGAGGTCATCTAGGTCTCTACTGACTATGTTAGACTTAATTAGTTTTGCCAGCTAGCTCAGAGGTCACTAGAAACTTTCTCGAGTGAACAGGAAGGGGTTAACTTTCCTGAATAGACAAGAAGGGATTAGTTTCTGACAACCGCATAAACATGACAACTTTGATCCCTCAGAATAAAGAGTATATCTCTAGAGTCGTGTGAAAACAATAGACAGTTATTTCTCTCAGTCAATCGTGCATGCTTAATTTCACCAGGAGTGCAGAGAAATAGAGAGACGGGCGTTTTCAATAAAAGGTGTTATTTATTGAGCAGTCTTCTTTCTCATGCAAGAGAAATGAATTGCCACAATTGCAATACTTATCATAAAGTAAAGTGCGTACAGTAAAAGGAGTATTATGAAATAATAATGGGAAAGCATTGATATGGTTTCTTAGCCATATGATACTTTAAAATGGATAAAATATATACATACATAAAAACATTGACTAACGTACTCAACTGGTGCTTCTTAAGATACGCCTACCCCGGTGTACCTGACCTAAGCCTAATACGTGGGAAGGAGTAAGTAAGTTGCAGTTTAAGTAAAGTTAGGTTTTTTGCCAAAAATCTGAATCAAGAATTGTCTTAAGGGTTTAGTCAGCTCCGTACCTTGGTAATAGAATGTAGGAGGTCTTGTATCTCTCTCTCAGGACTCGATCTCCCAGCAACCCGCAAGGGTGACTGGAAACACCGGAGCTGGATTTCTCGGCGTGAGAAAAGACAGCGTCTCTCAGTGCGTCAAATGGGAGGGTCGGCTTCCTTCGGCACTCGCATCAGCTGGGCTTCGGGCAAGTAGATAGCCGCTCTGCTCCAAACCACCGTGTGTTTGCTTAAGGCAACGTTGGTATATTTATACCTGGAAGGTGCCAGGTTTGACGTAAGGTTGGACATAAGATGTCACCAAGAACTAACAGTTCTTTCTGGACTCCAGGAGTTCTTGTGCAAATCAAAACAAAAGCAGGGGGATTTCCCGGGCTGCTGGAGGCTTGGTTTGTTTAAAGAACGCGTTGTACTTTCTGGGAGTCTATGGGAGTAGCCTTGCCGTATTTGGACTGCATGGGCTATGACTAGATATGGACATTATTCCTATGCCTTTATAAGGATATGTTTTGTTATAACCATATAAGGGCATGAATCGAGGATATCTTGATTAGGATCCTAAATAGATTCACAACACCCTCAGATTCTTCGGGAAGTCTTTCTTCAATGTCCAGAGCCCCCGTTGTCACCTCTTAATAACTCCCTCATCAATGGCATTGTCCCTAATCTGTTCAAAAGTGCAGAAGTTGTACCTATTTTAAAGAAACCGGGTGCTGATCCGTCAATACCCAGCAACTTTTGCCCAATTTCATTGCTGCCCTTTTTGGGGAAGTCTAGGAAGACCATGTGGCCAACTGACTTAGCACTTTTGTCGAGTAGTCACATTATCTGGATCCTCACCGGGCTGGTTTTAGACCTGAACACTCCACGGAGTCTGTTATCTTAGCAGTCCTGGATGAATTACGTAGGGGGGGCGACCACAGCTCTATGCAAGCGCTGGTACTCCTGGACCTTTCGGCGGCTTTCGACACGGTCGACCACCGATTGCTGGTCGACCGTGTTGAGAGTGCGAGGATTCAGGGCCTTCCACTGAAATGGGTCTCCTCCTTCCTTGGTGATCGATATCAAGCAGTTCGTCTAGCTGGCTTTCTCGCAGAGAAAAGGA